>NC_092081.1:7611570-7917747 GCF_043229965.1 Drosophila suzukii | reverse complement strand
TTATTGAACGATATACTTACAGTACGGTTGGTGGTCAACACCCCGATATCAGATTTTTTCAACATGATCTCACTTATTTACTTGGGTGGCTTGGTATCGCTCTTGGTTTCTTCGTGGAGCAGATACTCCTTGGCCATGGTGTAGGCCAATCCGGCGGTCAAACACCCGACTACCGTTCCCTGAGCAGCGACTCGCAATTGCATCAAGAAAACGCTGGTGCTCATGGTTCCCCGGTTCCGGTATTTGTAGGCTCCAACCAGACCAGCGGCGACGAATCCAGCAATCCCCACCAGCATAAAGGGGGATTCCTTAACTTTCCTGGACAACTTGTTGGCCTGGGCGAGATCTTCGTCGGTTTCGAACAGAGAATTGGAACTCATTTTGACGTAGGTTAATTATTTTGAACTTGGATAAAACTCTGTAGACTTCGATGTCGATAGTTTGCTCGCTTGGTGCTAACTGAATACCGATCGAGGGAGATCGCTGCCTTTTATACCCACTTGCTTGGAGGTGATCAGTGAGAGCGATTGAGACGGAGAACGCTTATCGACATTGTGTATACTCATAGGAACATCCAAGCATACATACGTAGGCGCAAATGTATATTAGGTATAGCCGGTCGAACAAGGCCTCCATGTTTTGTACGCCTCTATTTTTGTGTGTTGCCATGTAGTCAGCCTCGTGATATTCCGGACTTTGATATGAAATTCTAGAAGTTTGCCTTCGGAAAAGTACAGTTTTATTTTCTGTTTTTCCTTATATGAATATCTCCCTAGTTTTAAATAAGACAGGACTAGTTGTTCTTCTCAGGAGATGACCCCCAAACAGCTGATCCAACAGCTGATCACTTTCCAAAGAGCACTGAAATAATGAGAGCGAGAGAGCCTCGAACACTGTGGTGGTATTTGTGAGTGCCTGTAAAAATCGCACACTACTATAGATCGCAGTGCTCTCCCGTTCACGTACACAGAACGAGCCTCCAATTGGGAGAGAAGAGCGAGTGAATTCGTGAGACTGTGTGGGTGGGTCTATCGGAAATTCGCACACTAATGCAGATTTCCTCTCACTGGGTCACATGGATGGATCTAGTGGGCTTGGGAAATCGCATAGGCAAATCGCTAAATCAGAAGCCAAAAGACAGTGAGCAGGAAAGGAGCCAAAGTTGGAATCAGATCACAATTATGGATTATCAATTAAAAATATTGGATATAAAGATTGCTTAGATTGTTTAAAGGAGAATCGTCTTCATTGCGTTTCCCCTGTAATTTCTTTACAAGGTACAAGTAAAGTCTATGTATTTGTTGGAAATTCTTTGGGTTTATTACAACGCAAAAACATCAGTTTATTATACACATTTTGAGGTAATTTTCCATGGTCTTCTATATTTGTTTGTCAATAACAAAGTAGATTTTGCATGCGAGCGGGAAGCAAGATTGTGTTGTTGTAGGCGAGAGCGAGATGGAGAGGGCACGCGCTAGAAAGATGGAAAAGAGACAGAGTGGGGCAGCAGAAAGACTGGGAGGCCGAGAGCGAACCGGGTTAGATCGGCGATATCGCTCTCAGAACTCAGTGCAATCGAATTTCAAAAGCCGCGTACTGTTATCGAGATCGGTCGAGAGTTGGGCTATATAATCCGCTGCAAGTACTGCACTTTAGTTTAAGTTGACGCCTCCCATAAAGCAATACAAAAGTCTAATAAATTTAAGTAACTATGACCAAGTTCATAAACGAAGTCTGTGGTCTCATCGATTCCTACGCCGGTCGGGATGTCCTGATGGAGGCGTTGTGCCAGGGTGCCAAGTTGGTAGCGGGATACCAGGCCAAGCGGAACCCAGACCTGTCGCAACGATGTGCCACCGTCAGCTCAAAGATCTCGGGAGCCCAGGCCACCCTACGCCTGATCGGCGATCTTCCTGTGATCCAGTACACCCTGGAGTATGGATTGGGTGACTGTGAACCGGATCGCATCACCGCCGTACTGGGGGTGATGTCCAACGCGGTGGACCTACTTTTCTACCCCATCGAGACCATCTGCTGGCTGGCCGAGCACAGGGTTTTGGATGTGAAAAACAGGGCGAGATGGAGCTATGCAAACTCAATATTCTGTGTGCTTTCCGTGTACTTGAACCTCGTGAGGACATTAAGGAATTTTTCCCTGAATCGCAACCAGATGAACCGACAGGATGTGGTCTCCTTTGCGCGCATCTCCCTCGATCTGGTCCACGCCGTCAGCATTCTGCCCAGTGGTTACTTGTGGGGTGGTAAGATGTCAACCCTCCAAATCGGAGCCATTGGAACCCTCTCCGCGGCACTTGGAATCTACCAGATCTTGGGCAGGAAGAGAATGACTTAGTAAAAGTCTCTATCGCTCGAACTCGTCGAACGAAATTTAAAGATATTCGTTATCGTACGTTTTGGTACGCTGATATGGATGAATAATTTGTATTCCGCTTTAGATAGTATTAGTTTATTAGGTCGTAAATAGAAAAATAAAGATAGTTAAAATATATCCCATTTAATAAGACGATTTTATTGGTTTTTTATTGACATATGTACGAGATATTTAATATTTACTAAATCTAATCGCCAAATCAATTTTCTATAAATTTAAAGCGGTGAAACTTTATTTAATATTTTTGGTATATTTGGAAATGACTTAAAGGTGTTTTCAATAAGCGTAACGAAGTATTTTAATCTATAAATATATGGATTAGCACAAAAAAGCCTCGGCCATCAGTTTGCAAAAATCGTTGCATACTTCACAGCGAAATGTTGGAGGTTGTTAACATCGAACTTAAATCGTTTTTGAACAGAGTAAATACAATAAACGTTTATCCTACGAGTGTGGTGAATACCTTAAATTTAATTAAGATGCCAGATTGATATTTTTAAGAAAATAAAAATAACCCATTCGATAGATGCCGCTCTATCGTGTGAATGCGATTGGGTTCCGGTCTATCGATGTCATGCCCGTTGATCAGACCCGGTTCGCTCTTTGTTTTCTACTCTCTGACTCTCTCTCTCTCTCTACCTCCACATTCCCTCCATCACACTCTATTAGGAATTCAGGTCATTTGCGCAAGGCCTCTCTCTCTCTGTCACTCTCCCCCGCACCAACACAACCTTGCTCCCACTTGACTACAAATTTGAATTTGTTGTACGAAAACAACCGAGGAAACGATAGGCGACGAGACATGGAAAATTACCACAAAATGTGTATAGTATCACAAAATGATCTCACGTTTTGGGTTTCACTTTATAACTAACTAAGATTTTTCTACCAAATGCAATGACTGTACTTGTAACACAGGAAAAACAATAGAAAAACTCGCACTGTATCTGGAATTCTCACACGTTGCACATTGCATATTTAAATCCATTCCTATGATCCTATGTTCCATTATGATCTTTTTGTTGGGTTCCTTTGGTGTGAACTGCCTTTTGCCTTCTGAATTAGCGATTTGCCTATGCAACTTCCCAAACCCACTGAATCCATCTGTGTGACCCATTGAGAGGAAATCTGCATTGGTGTGCGAATTTCCGATAGACCCACGCACACAGTCTCACGATTTCACTCGCTCTTCTCTCCCAATTGGAGGCTCGTTTTGTGTACGTGAACGAGAGAGCGTTGCGATCTATAGTAGTGTGCGTTTTTTACAGGCACTCACGAATACTAATTCACTCTGCTTCGCTCTCTTGATTTCTCCGCCACGCTATCGGTGAGCTCGTAACTTCGAATGTGTTGGTGTTTCGCCACTGAAAACCAACACCATTGAACATTTAAGTGCTCTCTGTTTATGTTTGGAGCCGGTGAAGCGATCAGCTGGTGCAGATCATCTGTTTGGGGTCAGGTCCTAATAGGATTCGCATTCTTTGGACAGTTTTAGCAGACTCAAAAGGGAAACAAATAAGCGAAACTGTACTTTTCTATGAGGCACTTCTAGAAGCATTTCGTCACAAAGTCCACAGTTGGGTGAGGCCACAATCCGGTTTGTAGAGGCCCCAGTCCAGTCCAAACAAATATGGAGACCTCGCACGAGGTCTCTTACTTCCCCTTCCCATCCCCGCTCCCACCATCTAAGAATTGTTTATTAATCTACAGTGTAGATTCTACACATCCCACTACACACTATATATGAACTTGCGCGATAAGGCAGCCCGTTCTCCGTCTCTATCGCTCCCCAAATCGAACCGATCCAACTGGGTATAAAAGGCGGCAGCTCTCGCAGTCAGTATTCAGTGAGCAACAAGTGAGCGAGCTATCCACAGCTACCAGATTTACTATACCCAAGTGACAAACTATCTAAAAACTTCAAGATGCGTTTGGGACAGACCGTACCTAACTTCCAGGCCGACACCACCAAGGGGCCCATCAGCTTCCACGAGTGGCAGGGCAACTCGTAAGTGCCATCGTACCCCTTTCCCCAATTAAATCTCATCCAGATGTTCATTCCTTCCCAGGTGGGTTGTGCTCTTCTCCCACCCCGCCGACTTCACCCCCGTCTGCACCACTGAGCTGGGCAGGATCGCGGTGCACCAGCCCGAGTTCGCCAAGCGGAACACCAAGTGCCTGGCGCACTCCGTGGACGCACTCAACTCGCACGTGGACTGGGTGAACGACATCAAGAGCTACTGCCTGGA
This sequence comes from Drosophila suzukii, assembly GCF_043229965.1. Taxonomy (NCBI): domain Eukaryota; kingdom Metazoa; phylum Arthropoda; class Insecta; order Diptera; family Drosophilidae; genus Drosophila; species Drosophila suzukii. Next base: position 7,913,106 of record NC_092081.1, on the reverse strand, counting down.
CATTCCCGGGGACTTCCCCTACCCGATCATCGCCGACCCCACCCGGGACCTGGCCGTCAGCCTGGGCATGCTCGACGAGGAGCAGAAGAAGGACCCCGAGGTGGGCAAGACCATCCGCGCCCTGTTCATCATCAGCCCGGACCACAAGGTGCGCCTCTCCATGTTCTACCCCATGTCCACGGGCCGCAACGTCGAGTGAGTGTCTCATCAAGGATGTTTCTTAATTTGTATCCTAACTAACGATCTTGCAATCCTTCAGTGAGATCCTGAGGACCATCGACTCTCTGCAACTGACTGATCGCCTCAAGGTGGTGGCCACTCCGGCCAACTGGACTGTAAGTAATTCTGTCTAGTAAGCCCAAGTAAATCCCTATTAATTGTGAATCTCCAACAGCCTGGCACCAAGGTCATGATCCTGCCCACTGTCACCGACGAGGAGGCCCACAAACTCTTCCCCAAGGGATTCGACAAGGTCTCCATGCCCTCTGGAGTGAACTACGTGCGCACCACCGAGAACTATTAGAGTGCTGACTTTATCATTTTTTATCATCTTGTTTATTTTGTATTTACATTACCATAAAGTACAACATTTTACTATGCAATAAAGATTAGTTTTACCAAAGCCATTATGCATTTCGTATTTAACCGAAGTTAAGTTTTACACGCAGTTTCAAACGACTAAGATCTACCGTCTTATAAAGTATATATGTACATTCTCGATCAGGATCAATCAATGTCTGCTTGTTTATCAGTATATCTGTCTATATTTTTGGAAAGTTAGGATACGGCATGCCCGTTCTACTAATTTGATTAAAAATCATTCTAAAAAGTGTATATATATTTTGAATTTAGGTATTAAAGTTAGAGGGTCTTATATGGTTAGTGCTGTCGCCGCCTGCAGATGTAGGTGATTCATGAACCTGGCGCCATCTAAAGGCATATTTACTTTTATATCGGTAAATAGAGAAACAGGTATCTGATAGACGAGGTTCTTGCTATTTTTGGAATTCAAAACTGTTAACAGAAATAAATAAACGCTTCTAAAGAATCACAAGGGTCATATAATACCTAGATGAGAATGACAGTAAGCAATGATTCAAATTGTATTAGCTCTTATTAGTGTTGTTTATGTATTACGGGTTTAATTCTGTTACAAATTGGATGTGGCCAGTGGTGCGGGCACTGTGTTTCTGAATGATAAGGGTCCTGGGTGGAGGAGCCATGGTAGCGTTTAAGTCCCCAGACAAATTGTCATAAAATGCACAGATTTCTAGAAGCCCACACAATGACCGCTCCACAAAACGGAAAACGGATTCAGGATACAGAATACAGGATGGAGAAAAGGGGAGAAAGGATCGGGGTCCATTCCATGCAAAACATTTTTAGTTGTTTTTAGGTTTTCTAAATAGTATTATAGTAAGGCTGTTTTTATAAAAATATAACTTTTTGCTAATTTATTAAATTGTTATGCAATAGGAAGTGCAATGTCGGTTATAAGTTTTGTTGGTGGGTTGTTATAATCCACATGCAACTATTTTAGAAACGGTTTTTCTATATTTGTGCGCTTAGTTATCATTGTCATTAAAATTCTCAAAAGGAATGAAGAGCGTGAACAAATTACGAAATTAAGTCACTAAGAAAGGAAATCCTCTGTGCGTATGTAGATTGTACATATATGTCAGTCAGTCAGAGCTGTTCTGAAATTGATTAGGCTAACAGAAAAGTGTGAGCTAAATTAAAAATCTGTTAAGGTAGTTGGTTTGTTAAAAATAATCTTTATTACATGTAGTTTACTATTTTATGGCACAATGTGGGGGAATACAAGCTGAGAATGTAAATAGCTTCTGGGGTTTAATAGTTCTCGGTGGTGCGCACGTAGTTCACTCCCGAGGGCATGGAGACCTTGTCGAATCCCTTGGGGAAGAGTTTGTGGGCCTCCTCGTCGGTGACAGTGGGCAGGATCATGACCTTGGTGCCAGGCTGTTGGAGATTCACAATTAATAGGGATTTACTTGGGTTTACTAGACAGAATTACTCACAGTCCAGTTGGCCGGAGTGGCCACCACCTTGAGGCGATCAGTCAGTTGCAGAGAGTCGATGGTCCTGAGGATCTCACTGAAGGATTGCAAGATCGTTAGTTAGGATACAAAATAAGGAACATGAGGCACTCACTCGACGTTGCGGCCAGTGGACATGGGGTAGAACATGGAGAGGCGCACCTTGTGGTCCGGGCTGATGATGAACAGGGCGCGGATGGTCTTGCGCACCTCGGGGTCCTTCTTCTGCTCCTCGTCGAGCATGCCCAGGCTGACGGCCAGGTCACGGGTGGGGTCGGCGATGATCGGGTAGGGGAAGTCCCCGGGAATGTCCAGGCAGTAGCTCTTGATGTCGTTCACCCAGTCCACGTGCGAGTTGAGTGCGTCCACGGAGTGCGCCAGGCACTTGGTGTTCCGCTTGGCGAACTCGGGCTGGTGCACCGCGATCCTGCCCAGCTCTGTGGTGCAGACGGGGGTGAAGTCGGCGGGGTGGGAGAAGAGCACCACCCACCTGGGAACGGAGGGAGATCTGGATGAGTATCAATAGGGGAGAGTGGTACGATGGCACTTACGAGTTGCCCTGCCACTCGTGGAAGCTGATGGGCCCCTTGGTGGTGTCGGCCTGGAAGTTAGGTACGGTCTGTCCCAAACGCATCTTGAAGTACTTGGATAGTTAGGCACTTGGATATAGTATATCTGGTAGCTGTTGATGGCTAGCTCTCTTGTTGCTCACTGAATACTGACTGCGAGAGCTGCCGCCTTTTATACCCAGCTGGATCGGTTCGATCTGGGTGAGCGATAGAGACAGAGAACGGGCTGCCTTATCGCGCATGTTCATATATAGTACGTTGTGTGGTGTGTAGATTAATAAACAATTCTTAGATGGTGGAAGCGGGGATGGGGAGGGGAAATAAGAGACCTCGTGCAAGGTCTCCATATTTGTTTGGACTGGACTGGGGCCTCTTCAAACCGGATTGTGGCCTCACCCAACTATGGACTTTGTGACGAAATGCTTCTAGAAGTGCCTCATAGAAAAGTACAGTTTTGCTTATTTTTTTCCCTTTTGAGTCTGCTAAAACTGTCCAAAGAATGCGAATCCTATTAGGACCTGACCCCAAACAGCTAATCTGCACCAGCTGATCGCTTCACCGGCTCCAAACATAAACAGAGAACGAGAGCGCATTTAAATATTTAATGGTGTTGGTATTCAGTGGCGAAACACCAACACAATCGAAGTTACGAGCACACCGATGGCGAGACAGAGAAATCAAGAGAGCGAAGCAGAGTGAATTGGTATTTGTGAGTGCCTGGGAAAAACGCACACTACTATAGATCGCAACGCTCTCCCGTTCACGTACACAAAACGAGCCTCCAATTGGGAGAAGAGCGAGTGAATTCGTGAGACTGTGTGGGTGCGTCTATCGGAAATTCGCACACCAATGCAGATTTCCTCTCAATGGGTCACACAGTTGGATTCAGTGGGTTTGGGAAGTCGAAAGGGCAGATCGCTAACTCAGAAGACAAAAGTCAGTTCACAGCAAAGGAACCCAACTTGGAATATCATAATAGGATATCGGATCATAATGGAGTGTAGTACCATAAGGAACATAAGATCATCAGGAAAATAGTATTATGATAGTTCTTAATAACCAATGTGCAACGTGTTCATACGTCGTTTGAGACAAATTCCATTCAGTATTCTTATTTACAATGCCATATCCTCAACAGGTTTTTGTGGGTTGCAAGTACAGTCTTTGGAAAAATCTTGCCTGGTTACGAAGTAAAACCCAAGGCGCAAAAATATTTGGCTGTATTATACACTTGGAAATTTTCCATTTGTCGTTGGCTATCGCAACCGAGGTTGTTTGTTGTTTACAAAATGGGTTTTATGGTCAAGAGGGACGTAAAATTATATTGGTGCGGGGGAGAAAGAGAAAGGCCACGAGTACGATCAATAGAAAGAGAAGGAGACAAACACGCACAGACAGAGAGAGAGAGATGAAAAAGAGGCAGCTAAAGTGATAGAGCGAACCGGGTTTCTATATTTGCGATAAGAAAATGTTATCGAACATTCAAAATGTGGCGCCCATTTTAAACATGCTACTTACCATAATTTCTATATTTGAACCCTTTGATTTCGATATTAATGTTTCATGAAAGGGAATGGAAAGAATTTTAAAATAACCGTCAGAAGTGCTATATAATACAAAAACCTGCCGCGCATTAGTACCTTTTTCGGACTCGAAAAGCATGGACATCCCTCCAAAACCCAGTTGGCAGCCCTTCTGTATGATATATTTTTTTTAGATTTATAAGATTTATTCTTACACCCTTAACAATTTCATATATAATTTTTAATTGTTACGGTTTTTTATTAAAATATAAAGTATCATCGCTTATCAAATTTTAAACTTGGCGCCTAAATAGAAAAATCGATTTGCACAATCGATTACTGCAGAGAAAAGTATCGATGAAGACTTTTAAGGCATCGATAGTTTCGAACAAACATCGTTTTGTGTTCCAGCTCTATACATAAAGTCAAAAAAACGTAGATTTAACAGCGCATTGCAACTGCTCGAAGGTAAATATAAGGAAAAAGCAACCGTAGATCCGTTTAACAACATTGAATGCCAGCCAAATCGAATTCATCAGCTGAATTAAAACCCCAACAAAGATCATTTGGCCCAGCTAATAAAAAAGATAATTTTCTTCTCTGTGCGTGTGGGGGCTGCCAGTGTGTGTGTGTGTGCTGCATGCATATATATGCGTGAGTGCGAGAGAGAGAGTGCTGCCCAGTGTGTGCTTGTGTGTGTGTCGAGTGCTTGTGTGCGGACAGTGACTCGTTGGTTAGAGGGAAAACAAAGAAAACTTCAGAAAAGAACGACGTAAAAGGCATTTACCAATGCAGAATAATAAAAACTAATTTGCTAGCAATGTTTAAGAGTGCTAAAAGCATTGGCTAATTTCGTTTGGTTATTGATTTTTTGCATTTTCGTGCATGCAGTTTTGTAGCTGTAGTAGTTGTTGTTGTTTTTCTTTTTGGTGCTGCAGCTGCGCGTCGCAACTGTAAACTGCTGTTGCTGTTGTTGTTGTTGTTTGTATTTTGGGTCAGTGAGAGCAAACGAGAGTGCAATAGCGAGAAACAGAGAGAGAGTGAGGAGAGGTGGACAGTGTAACGGACAAAGGACATTGCATTTTGGAGGTTGTTGTTTGTGTGTTTGCTAGTTATCCTCCCCCTCCCTTCGCCACCACCTCATGTATACACACAACACACAGCATCTGCATCTGCATTTCATCTGCTCGCTCTCTCTCTCTTCCACTCACTCGGTACTGGCTCACTCTCTCTAATCCCTAGCTGAATGTCTCTCCTCTCAGCCCTCCTTTTGCAACAAGAACAACACCAACAACCATAACATGGAGAACGTCGAAGAGGCCCCACCACTCTCCTCGGAGAGCAACAGCAATAGCAACAACAGCAGCGCCAGCAGCAGCTCTCACCAGCTCTCTCAATCGGGAGCCATGGGAGCTGAGGCAGAGGCCGAGGCCGCCCCCTCCTCTTCTTCGTCTCAGTCTCTCTCTCGTTCGCACTCTCACTCGCCCACGCCTACACCCGCCCCCTCTGAACCTCATAACCCCATTTCCCATGATCACCCAAATCCCCCATTGAATCCATCCGAAATGGAGGCTCGCGAGAATTCACCGCATGATCACTCACCCACTCCTACTTTCCACCAGACTGCACCGCCACCCACGACTCCATCGACGGCACCGCAGCGGGAAGAGCGGGATCAGGAGGAGCAGGATCAGCAGCCACATCCGGCCTTGCAGGACCAGGATCAGCGAGAGAATCCGGAGCAGCATCAGCATCAAGATCAGCAATATCAAGATCAGGAGTTGCAGGAACAGCAGCCACCACCAGTGCAGGATCCGCAGCCTGAAGCCAACCAGGAGTTGCTTCACATAGAGGGCTTAATCCGGCATCAAGACTCGCCGAATCGGGACGGAAATCCCCCACAAGCACCACTGGAAGACCAACCCCTACAATTACCAGGACAGGAAGTCAACCAAGAGCCGAATGAGGCTGAAGTTAGAGAGGAGGAAAACCAGCCAGAAGCCGAGCCACCGCCACCGCTGCTCCTCGAAGATTTGGAGGACCAGGATTCCGAATCGCAGCCAGATCTCAGCGAACAGCAGCAGCAGGAACAGGAGCAGGTGCATCATCAGCCGGCGGCAGTGATCATAGACGCCAACGCCATAGCCGAAACCATAGACGCCAACGCCGTGGAGCGCATCGACGACTACGAAGACGACGACGAGGAGGTGGATGAAGAGGAGGAGGTGGTAGACGACCGGGTCGATAGAGCCGGGGAGGTCGCTTCCGTTTCCGGTGCCCAGCGGCTGCACTCGGTGGCCGTGCTGCCCCGCTACTCCGCCGCTTCACGTGCTTCGCGGAGCAACAATAATAATAACAACAATAATAGCAACCATAATAATAATAATAACAACAATAGCAGCGGTTCATCGCGTCGCACTCGCCATTTTTACAGCAACAACGGCAGTCACTTCAGCAACGACATGTTCCCCAGTCACGCCCCCCGCAGCAGCACCCAGACTTCGTCTCCGAGGGTCGGAGGTCGTCGCCAGCACTCGACCCCGGCAGCCAGCTCCAATTCGCCACAGCACCAGGGAGTGGATCCTCTGCGGCTGCTCTATCCCAATGTCAACGAGAGCGAGACTCCATTGCCACGATGCTGGAGTCCCCATGACAAGTGCTTGTCCATCGGACTGTCGCAGAACAACCTAAGGGTCACCTACAAGGGTGAGTCGTATCCGAAGTTTGAACTCTTCCTAAGGTGCTAATCAATAAGATCTGGAGAAGTCCTGCCTTTAGGTTTCCAACTTTTACTTAGAATCCATAAATGTTTATTAAGAATACAAAGTCTTTAAGATGACATATAAGATCTAAGATTTGCTAAGTATACTTAAAAAATCTATTATCACATCTCTCTGATAGTTATGAAATTTTGTATGTGCTATGAAATTTGAAAAAAATGCTTTCATCTTCGCATAAGTAGTCCCTATTTGTTTAACTTTAACCTCTATAAAAATTATATGCTGTCTCGCTTTGATTTTTTTAAATCCAAAGCACATAATTATGTTAGAACAGTCTGATATTAAGTTATTCAAGAGTAATGCTTTATTTCAAGAGTTATAAAGGTGCCCAGAAAAATCAAGTACTTCATACTCTTTCAATTGTTATTTAATTTGGTATAGGTTGGTTTTAAGTTGAACAACTTTTTTTTTATCCTTGGGATTTTTTGTACCTGTATTATAACTGCAATCTTAAAACACACCTCAATGCCAAAGCAGCCTAAGAGTAAACTATTTCGGTGATGTGATTTATTTCAAAGTTCATAAAGCTGCGCAGATAAACTTTACCTAAGGGTGAATCTTATTGAACCCTTTTTAATTAGGCCAAATACCTAAGCATATAATTTACTATCTCTTAAACTTGGATACACAATATTTTCTGTAACCAAATCATTGAGTACCCTAGATTTATTTGTACTTCCATCAGTCAAAAGTACACACATACATATCTATTTATCTTCAGAGATGTAACACAAATCGCTAGGAAGAAGAAGAGCGTTAAAGGTGCATCTGCAGTTTTTGGGCTCTACCGCTCCTCTCTCTCTCTCTCTCTGTCTCACCCACACAGGCACAGACAGGTGCTCTCAGCTGTGTGCTGGTGGTTTTTGTTTTTCACTACTCACTTCTCCCACGCTTATTCGCGTGGCTGTAAAACAGTTAACAGCAACAGCTGTATCCTGACAGTGTAGAATAACATGTAAAATGTATGTTAACAGTGTAGACTTGCCTATAGAGGGTTTATAAATAATATACACAATATATTTTTATTTTGTTGGTGTAACCAAGACAATATGGTAGAAATATATATATTTCTATCTTATCGTTAAATTTTATAACACATTATTTTAATATATATAAATATATTCTGGATATGGAAATATGTTTATTTAATGCATTCTACACAATATATTTAAAACCTTGTCTAGAACAATATTTATTAACCTGTAAGATTGTGTCAAGTATACAGATGTTAACTTAAAGTAGTGAGCTTATTAAAATTCTAATATTTTAGTTTTTAAATTTGTGTTTAATTTTTGAGTTAGTATATGGTATAGAATATATATTTTTACTACTAATGGTGATATAATATTTATACCACCTTTTTTAAAAAGTGGTGTAAAGAAATAAGTTTAGCATATTTAAGAAAATCAAGATCTTGAAAGTACTGACACCTAATACTTTTTTAGGAGTTGGCAAACAGCACAGTGATGCCGCCTCCGTGCGCACTGCCTATCCGATCCCGTCCTCCTGCGGACTCTACTACTTCGAGGTGCGGATAATCTCCAAGGGACGCAATGGATACATGGGCATCGGCCTGACCGCCCAGCAGTTCCGGATGAACCGCCTGCCAGGTTTGTGTTGCGTTGTGCTGCTCGGCGAGATGCCCTATGATTCCTAATGACCGGCACACCCCCTTCAAGTAGGTTGGGACAAGCAGTCATACGGCTACCACGGCGACGATGGCAACTCGTTCAGCTCCTCCGGGAATGGCCAGACCTACGGGCCCACTTTCACCACCGGCGATGTGATTGGATGCTGCGTTAACTTTGTGAACAACACGTGCTTCTACACCAAGAACGGAGTGGATTTGGGGATCGCATTTAGGGATTTGCCAGTCAGTTTCTAATCGGTTTTGTATCCTACTTCATCTTTTAACTCCTTGTGTGCTTATTCTCTAGACCAAGTTATACCCGACTGTGGGCCTACAGACTCCTGGTGAGGAAGTGGATGCCAACTTTGGTCAGGAACCATTTAAGTTCGACAAGATTGTCGATATGATGAAGGAGATGCGCTCAAATGTGCTGCGCAAGATCGACAGATATCCACATCTGCTGGAGACTCCAGAGAACCTGATGAATCGGTAAGTGTTACTGAATCCTCAACCATAACTACAACTAATTTTATTTATATTTTAAATATTCTAGCCTGGTTTCCACCTATTTAGTGCATAATGCCTTCAGCAAGACCGCCGAGGCCTTCAATGGCTATACAAATCAGTCCTTCGACGAGGACTTGGCATCCATCAAGATACGTCAAAGTTCGTGCACACCTTTTCATCCTCTGAATAGTCCATCTAACCAATAATCCGAAATACTTGCAGAGATCATCAAACTCATATTGACCGGAAAGATGAGTCAGGCCATCGAGCACACACTTCGTTCTTTTCCCGGACTTTTGGAGAAAAATAAAAACCTCTGGTTCGCCCTGAAGTGCCGCCAGTTTATAGAAATGATCAATGGAGCTGACATTGAGGTGGGTCTAGTCATTGTACAAATGAAAGAAATAAGTATATTAAAATGGTTTCTTTATAGAATGTCAACAACAAAGTCACCGCCACCACCCAGACCATGCCCACGAACCAGACGTCCGTGATCCAGTCCACCAAGGCGTTCAAGCACAGCAAGAGCGGCAATGGAAACGGCAACGTGAACCTTAATCAGACTCAACAACAACAGAACAACACTGCGATTCCAGCTGTGATAAAGCCACAGGGCGGCGACAAGCCAGATATCAAGAAGTATGTGAAGGATACTTAAATTATTTAGCTTCAGAGCCAGGAAAACCATCTAATAACTTATTTTTCCAGCATGTTGGTTGATGACAACTCCAACAAGTGCGTGGACCATGACAGCAACAGCATGGACGTGGAAATGGAGCCCTGCCAGAGCCACTCGAACGGCGGCGACTCCTGCTCCAACTCCAATGGCAATGCCAGCGCAGTGCGCAACTCTCTAGATGCCATCGACGAGGAAATGGGTAGGTATCTATTGATGGCCTGTCCGGGAAGATCCGTAATCCCCAGCACTTGCAGATGTAGACGTTTCCCCCTCATCGCGCAGCTGTGGCCGTGTGATTGAGAAGATCCTGGAGTTCGGCAAGGAGCTGTCCAGCATGGGTCAGCAGCTGGAGGAGGAGAACCGCATGACTGAAGAGGAGCGTCAAATGTTAGAGGTATAGTCTAGATTCTAGATCCCCAGGTGAGCTGAAAAGTTCTGTCTGTAAACTGGGATCAAATAGGACACTTTTAGGATAGATGTTTAATTTATTATTACTTGCAGGATGCATTTAGCTTGATTGCCTACTCAAATCCCTGGTCCAGTCCGCTGGGCTGGCTGTTGTGTCCCTCGCGGCGTGAGAACGTCTCCACCACGCTCAACTCGGCCATATTGGGTAGGTCCTTGGATAACCTTACCTCCCTTCTCAAAGTAGAGAATCTAATGATGCATTTTACAGAGTCACTCAACTGCGAGCGCCGTCCGCCGCTGGAGTATCTGGTGGCCCACGCCGCCGAGCTGATCAAGGTGATTGGCCAGCACTCGCTGGGCGAGGACGCTTTCATTACAATCGACGACGTGTTCCCGCAAAATTGACCCAGTTCGCCGACGCTGCTGAAGATGTTCGAGACCACGCTGACCCTGCCGCGAACCAGTGTGCTCACGGAACCGTTGGGCAGCGCCGGCGCCGCAACCGGATCTGGGCCCTCCACCTCGACGGCTGCCGTGGCCGTCCAGACGAGCAAACGTCGCCGACGGCGACGGAACAAACGTCGTCGCAAATCCTCACTGTCCAGCAGCACCGATGCCCCCTCGTCGCGGACCTACGATCCCGTGATGACGGGCAGTCAGCTGCGGTCGGCGGCAGTGGCATCGGTGGGCGGCGGGAGCGTTGGAACGGCGGGACCAGTGCGACGGGGTCGTCGCAGGAGCGGGGTCAGCTCATCTTCATCGGCGGCAGCGGCTGCCGCAGCGGCAGCGGAGGAGGAGGCGGAAGAAGCGGAAGCAGAAGCCGCCCGCCAGGAGGAGGCAGCGGAAATTTTGAGCGGAAACAGCAGCCCATCGATGTTTGTCGATCCGCAGGACTTCTTCGAGACCCTGGACTAAATCTAGATTATTTACAATTTCTAATAGGTTAAATTTTGTTGTTACTTCCGTTCTCACCATTTTTTTTACCCGCGCCTCTGGCTTCTGTTTCGCCCATTTCGAAAAATAATTGCCGTTCTTTTAACTGTTCGATTTTGCTAAGGATTCGATGCGTTTTGCGGCCTTCGGTTTAGCGTGATTTTTAATAACTTTTAACATATATTTTATATAGCCTCTGTAAGCATTAAAGTGTGTAATATTATGATGTATAATTAAAATGGCGAACTGTGCTGCGTCACGACCATTGAAACGGATTTAACTATTTGTTTTTCGCTTCCACCGCCAGAAACACTAAAAACACACGTCATACCAAAATAAATCTAGAATCGATATTGAAGTGGACTAGCTAGCCTAGTGCAAAACTGTTCAATCATCTAATTAGCAAGTTAATAGAGAACCGAATCCCATAGTTAATTGGTGTACACCCACGTAGATTTTCCGCGTTCAAATTCTCCGTGTTTTCTGCGATTTTCGATGGATTCCGCGCCATCCTGTGTATTGTGGCAAGACTAAGCAAAAGCTAATGAACATTTTAAGTGTAATATTTCGCTATAGTGATTAAGCAAATTACAATTTAATCTATATATACAAGATTGGTCATACACACATACGGCAAAGCATGAATACAATTTAACTGGATAATCGTTTAAATATATTGTATGGATGTGTATTTCAGGAAGGCGGAAATGTGTTTTGAATGGGGGATGTCTTCAAAATGGGTATTTAACTAGTTAACGAATTTTTTAATTTAGAAAAAGTGTAAAATATACTTTAATGCAATATTTTCTTAGTTACAGAAATTGTTTTGGTATAACACTTGATTTTTATTCTGAAACGCATTTTATCAACAGAGAGTATAATAGCTGTGTTCGTGGTTAAAAAGTAAATTAAAATTCCATCCGAAAAAAGTGGAATAAATGTACAGTAACAAGTGGTTCAAAATTATTTTTTACATAAGCTAATATCCTCATATTTAAATATCAAAACCCTTCAAAATACAATAGTTCAGTAATGCATCAGCTAATACACATTCTTATAGTGTGGGGTATAAAGTTAGTAGGGTTATTTGGTCTATAGATCAGGTTGTCTGATCCTTTGTACCTTCTCATGGTTTTTGACGTGCTCCTTTAACAATCGCATTATTTCAGTGTCAAATTGCGGTGGTGTAGGCTTTGTTTCGGTGGCCCAATAGAATATATCCCAATCGTTGCTGACTCCATTGATTAACTGATCATATTCGGCGGTCTGTTCGGCATTGAAATCCCTCAGATGTTTGGCCACAAAAGTGCTCAGCAAAAGATCGTTTTCGAGCATTCCACGTTTTCGGCTCTGATACAAGAGGCTAGAATGGTGATTAGATCATTATAACTAAGATTTTAAAATATATTTAGTATGATATAACCGTTGCTTGCGTGTTTCTAGGGGCTCATCAGGACGAACAGGATATTCTGGAACTGGCAAATGGGGCGGATCATCGTAGTCCACAATTTCCCCGGGTGTAGTATACTCAGTTTTGTCCAAATTGCTGGCGCAGCGATTTTGGGCGACCATAGGTAGCGCCAGGCGACGGGCCACTTTAGTGAACTATAGAACGATATAATATTAACTATTTCTGATTGAATTGGGTCTGTAATCTCACCAAAATTGGCCGCAACATTTTAGTATTTCAATAAACAAAACAATGATATAACGACAGTGTTGGTAAATAAAGTTCTTTAATTGTCTAGTAACGATAGAAACTTGCTATAAAAATCGATAGGGATAACCATAACAAGTGCTGGAAAATATGAACAGATTTTGAAAATGCTATAAAAATTAAATGCTAGATGACGTTACCGTTAAATATAAAAAAAAAATAGAGGAATAGAAAGGACTTTTGGTTATAACCTTACTAAAAACAGATTGTGTGATCATAAAAATATTTAAAATATATAAACTCAGAGATATATATATTTTGATTTACAACTTTTAGTTCACTTTTATTGTTGTTTCCTAATAGTAAAATACAAAATTTAAGATTTTTAAAATACCTTACTTGTTTACTACATTGTTTGTTGTTATAATGTATAAAACACCAACAGGTTATTAAAGGAAAAAGTACAGACAAATATGTGTTATAGGTACTGGTTTCCTATTATTCATTTATTTTTAATAAGGGATCACTTTTTCACTAAATTCTATAAAAACCCTAATCACTTAAACAATACTTAGCAGAATCGATCTTACTTGAAAAAAAGATGTGTTAGATTAGAACAAAAATAGTGGCTTACAATTATAAAACTTTTTTCAGAAATCTTTAAATTATTATTGTTAATATTAAATATATAAATAATTTGTAAGCTCACATTATAGCAGCTGTTGCGGCCAGTGTTGGTCAGCGCCCACCCCCGCCGCGACCAGTGCTGCGCACCGCCGCCGCCAACAGCTGTTCGCCTCGGTTGCGGAGCAGTTTGAAAGAGCGAACGTAGCGAGAGAGAGCAGCTAGATTTTCGCACACTAGAAAAGTGCAATTTACCAATATCACTGCGGCCAAAAATACAAGTGCAAGTGCTCGGCAAGTGCAACGGTAAATTATCACGATCGGTGCAGTAACAACAAAAGCGAGTCGCGAAAAAGGAGCGCAAAACGAACGGAACCAATAAGAATAACCAAACGCAAAAGAGAGCCTCCTGCACACCAACACACACACACGTTGAGCTGAAACAGAGGCGCACACACACACACGCGCACATACATTTGAGCGGTGTGTATACGACTGGAAAACTAGGCGGTGGTAAATGTGAAGCTGAAAAAAAAGAAGAAAAAAAAGGAAAAGGAAAACTCGGGGGGTGGTGGGCGGTGGCGGCCCAGTGGGCGGGGGGTGTGGCGTGTGCAGCGCGTGAGAGTGCGTAGTGCGTGTGCGTGTGAGTGAGTGCGCGTGCGAGTGTGTGAGTGCAAAAGCGACAAACTAAATGAAAATTTATACATTCGAAATGGTTAACAGTTTGCATAAAAACGGCATTATTTTTTGCATAATTTAATTTTCCAAAGGGAAACGCTCGAAAGAAAACTCCCGAACAACCCACCGCCTTTTTTCCAAAGAGCCGGCGCTTTTTTAGCGCCTACGCCCACGCCTAATACATACACACAAAAAATATAACAAATAAGGAAAAACCAGAAAAAGATGAAATAAAAAAGTGTTTAAAACAAATCTAAAAACAAGAAAAACTTTGCAAAATTAAACCTTTACAAGTGATGCCCAATTCTAATGTCTAAAAACTAAAATGAACCCTAAAACCTTATCCTAATCCAAAAACCAAGCTTAAATATATGGATTTTTGGCCCCCCGACTAATTCACTTACATGATAAATTACCCAACCTTATCGAGATCCATCATTATCTGCTGGATTTATCTTATCAGCACGATTGATGAATTCTGTATCGATATCACAAACATGCTCCATATGCAAATTAGCTGGCTATCAATGCTTTTGCTTTTATTTTTACTTTGCGTCTGCTGATAAAACCAAAAACAACATAATTGAAACAGTGCGCGCCCTATTGGACGTACAGTGGCGGCCATATAATAAGGCCCAGTCCTTGCTGAACCCATACAGTGAAATAAAATTAGGGGATATCTGTGCTTTTTCTTAGAATTTCATTCTACAAATGAAAATACAGCTGTGCTTAAAAGCATAAATCAAAAATAATATTTTTAAATATAACTTCAGATCAAACATTTGATAAAACATAAGGGATTATTAAATTTTACATCATTACATCATTTTACATCATTAAAAAAAAGTACTTAAAAATACATTCAAAGTAATTAGGCTTTCCCAGGTTTTCCTTTGGATGATGTTTTCTTTTTATCAATTCCGTAAAAAAAACACCACATATTGTTTGAACACAGCTGTATAGAGTAAACAGCCTTGGTTTTCATTGGTTCCCTTTATCGATTGCTCCCTGTTTATAGTGAATCACCCGTTGACCCGTGCATTTGTTATTGTTGATGGGTTCAATATTCCATTTCAGTTGAAACCGTAAAACTGTACATAAGCAAATAAGATAAAAAGAAAAGAAGTCCAGGAAAATTGGAAAACAAAACCCCATAAACCGAAAAGAACCCCTGTGTAAATCCAAATCCAAATCCATAACCGAATCAGAAACAGAATCCAAACCCCAAATCACAATGGGCTGCACCACATCCGCCGAAGAACGCGCCGCCATACAGCGATCCAAACAGATCGAGAAGAACCTGAAGGAGGATGGTATCCAGGCGGCCAAGGACATCAAGCTCCTGCTCTTGGGTAAGTGCACTTTACCCCTCGCTTTTCCCTCACCGGAAGTGAAAATTCTGCCTCGCGTCTACCTTTCCACTTGATTCTATTGTTCTATTTTGGGAGAAAGTGCTGGTTTATCGGTTGCCGAAATCCGGAGCACTTGAACGTTGGAGAATTTTATTTTGGGTTTTATGTGCTGATAGATAGGGGAATATTTATTGGAAAAGGTGTCGGAAATACTCAATATACGTAAATTGGTACTTTACCTGATCTTTAATTTCTTTTTCCAAGATGATTCGTGGAAATTATTTCCATTTTCCGACTAAGAAAGTCTAATTAGCTTTAATAATGTACAAAATTAACATACTTTTCTCAAAAAAGGTTTAATATACCAATAATTTAAAGTAAAAACCAAATAAAATCGATTCCTATAGGAAATTCATTATAAATTTTATGAAACAACAGGTATTTTTTCTCTATACTATAAAGCTCAAGAAATAATAGGGAACCTAAAACTTATAAAAGCTACTATTCCAAAATTATTATACAACTCTTAGTCAACTTTACATTTTCTAGATTCTTTGTTTTTAGTAAAAATAATTTAAAATATTCCATTTACTTAAAATGTTATCAGTTGTTCTTCAACTTCCTTAACTATTAGTTATTTTTTGATAAGCTTTGCATGCTTTTTCAAAAAGAACTTAAAAGTAACGACTTGTTGGCCCATAAAAAAAACCCACTCAAGGTTATTCCACTCTGTTTTACCGATGATGCATGGACTCAATGACAAAACTATTCTTAGCGTGTTTTTTGGCCAAGGCGAAATTGTAGTAATTTGGGTCAACTTTCGGGTGTTGCATGTGGAATGGTTTTCCCCAAAATAAAATGGTCCTACCATCCACTGTGCAGGCAAGTCCATAAACAATGGCAGCAGCAACAGTTGCATCTGCCTTTGCGGCAAGCGAGTGTGAAAACTAAACACTTTCGAGGAGCCATGTGGCTTGTGGATCAGGAGCCTCGCCTCGATTCGAGTGGTTCAGATCCACTCGATGCGGTAGTGATGGGATAGCTACCATGCGGTTCTGAAAAAACTATTATAATTTACCTAGGAAAAGTGAATGATACATTGCTTATTTGTACTGGTACTTAGTGCATCAACGTCTAAAAATGGTATAGATATAAAAACAGGAAGATGTGTGATGCGTTATCTAAACAAGCTTAAAGTTTATTGGATCTTTACATTTTAATTGAGTGTTATTTTAGAAAAGTAAATGGATAAATCTAAACTAATTCTGAATGCATTACAGTTTCCATAAATATATTTTATAAGGTTTTGAACGAAATGTAGATCTAGTCTATGAAAAACATTTATGTTTTGTTTAAACCTAGGTTCCTTTATTTATAACGTATGTGAATTTCTTGACTTTAACTTAGGGAAGAACAAAAATTTATTTAAATATTTTTATACTCATAAATTTTGAAATATTCTAGGAATTGATTTCTCAACCTCATGTTAAACTAAAAGTTGGTTTTAAAGTATGTAACTCTAGAATTTATATACTACTGTTAATTTAACATAACGGTTAGTTTAACAACATGCTAACGTAAAAATAGGTTTGAAACCTAGAAAACTTTAGAAAATTAAGATTTTTAAACCTACATTTTATTTAACATTGTGGTATTTAAACATCATATTAAATTAAAAGTAGTATCCTAGAAAATGTATGGAAATTTGGACTTTTAAACTCACTTTTAGTTTAACATTATAGTTAGTTTAACAGCAAGGTAAACTAAAAATACGCTTTAAGCCTAAGAGTTTTAAAACTACTTTTAGTTTAACGTTACAGTTAGTTTAACATCATGGTAAACTAAACGTAGGTTTTAAACTAAGAAAAATTATGGAAACTTAGAGTTTGAAACCTACATTAGATTAACATTACAGTTTGTTACCCATGGTGTAAACTAAAAGTGGGCTCTAAAGTTGAAATCTAGAAAACATATGGAAATTTAGCCTTTAAAACATTAACAGTTTTGTCTGGCAGTTAGTTATATTAAGAGAAGAGTCTTGTTGAGCACATGACCTTTGGTTGTACCTAGTGTCCCAAACTATTTGCCACCTCTGTTCGGCATCAGCCCCAATCCCATCGTCAAGTGCATCTGTGACTGCAGCTTCAGCCTTAGCCTTAGCCTTAGATTTTGGCCAAGTGCGTCTGCCTGCGATGAGGAGTGAAGGCAATCGACGCCACTAGACATTGAAACAATCGCACGTGTGTGTCAGTGGGCGACAAGGGTGCTCCGTGGTTTTGGGACACGTCAGAGTGTTTGCCAGCCTGGTTGCGCCACTGACATTGAAATGTCAGTTAATCCTATTGACTTTGACTCGCCCCCGAAAAAGAGATAAGGATGCAGGCAGCCAGGCAGACAAAGGACAAAGGACAACGCTGCACTATACACGGGAATTTCTCTTTCACTTTAACATGGCAAACAAACATGTTACTTACTGAAACTGCTACACTGGTAGTAGTTCTAACTGTGTTCGAAAATTATACCTTAACAAGTTACATTTTTCTTTAAAAATAAAAACTGTGCCAAGAAAGCTACCTAAGAAATATAATAAATTTTTTTTAATACATAAAAAAACTGTTCTTTATTATAAAAGGTATAAATACTTTTTTGGATACTATGAATGGTGTTATACAAAAAAGTATGGATAATTAAATTGGGGCGAAAAAGGCAACCGTCAATTCTTTAAAAGAGGATGTTCTGACATTTTAAAGAATTAGCGTGTTGACTTACATGTTCTTATTAAAAATGATGTAAGAACACAAAAATATAAAACTCGAATTCTTTAGAACAGCAACATAAAATAAAGGCAACCGTCAATTCTTCAGAAGAGGATGTTTTTACATTTCAAAGAATTCGCGTATTGATTTACTTGTTCTTATTAAAAATGATAAAAGAACACAAAAATATAAAACGCGAATTCTTTAGAACAACAACATAAAATAAAGGCAACCGTAAGTTCTTCAGAAGAGGATGTTCTGACATTTCAAAGAATAAGCGTATTGATTTACATGTTCTTATTAAAAATGATGTAAGAACACAAAAATGTAAAACTCGAATTCTTTAGAACAGCAACACAAAATAAAGGCGACCGTAAATTCTTCAGAAGGAGATGTTTTAAAATTTCAAAGAATTCGCGTATTGATTTACATTTTCAAATTTAAAATTATCAAAGAACACAAAAATATAAAACGCGAATTCTTTA
The DNA here is from genome assembly GCF_043229965.1 of Drosophila suzukii. Lineage (NCBI taxonomy): Eukaryota > Metazoa > Arthropoda > Insecta > Diptera > Drosophilidae > Drosophila > Drosophila suzukii. The sequence goes on along the minus strand of NC_092081.1, from coordinate 7,894,468 downwards.
GAACAGCAACATAAAGTAGGTATCCTTTTTATTTATTTAGATATCTATGCAAACCTACTTTAGTTTAATGATTTTTTTTTTTAATTTAGTTATGAAAAAAGCGAATTTGCGGCAAGGATTTTGGAATTAAACTCTTAAGTAATAAAAATTTTCTAATGACTTCTTTATGATAAACATATGTTTGGACAAACATAAAACTATGCGATTGAAGTAGACAATATGTAATGGATAATGTGAGTCAAAACTCTACATTTAAATGCATTTTGAAGTACCTAATTTTTTAATTATTATATGGTATTCTATCACATTTTTTTCCTGTGTAGGCGCATTACTTCGCCCACAGTTACTCGCTGTTGTTCTGTGCAATCAGGCAAAACTTTTAAACGCCCCAACAAGCAACAAGGAGCAGAGTCGAGTGGCGAGGAGTGGATTGCAGCCATGTTGCAACAAGGCCTGTTAAATGGGTGGGAGGGGGTTTGCTCACCCAAAAGTGGGTGGAAAGGGGGTTCCAGGGGCAGACGAATGGCAGGCGGAAGCATCGAATGGCGGCCAGGAAACACTAACGAAACAATGGTCGGCACAGGACGGAAGGGAGTGAAAGGAAACGTGTACATGTCCTGGGTGTGGCTGCATACTTCGCAACAGCACTGTGCCCTGCGCCCCGTCGAGTGGCGCCTCCTGGCGGAAGTTTGAAGAAACTGCCACTTGAGGCATAATTTTCAAGCCAAAGGTTATTGAGGAAACGTTCGATGCTCGTTTGTTTGCCACTTTGTGGGCCCTTGTGCTGAGTGATATGGCTACATAAAACAATGGGAAAAAAATGTTGAAGCGGAAAGAACTAAAAAAATAAAGGTACTACAAACTCTTGAAGATATCAGATATACATATTTAGGAAAGAACAGAAGCTGTTCTTAAGCAAATAAACTAGGCATTCTTGGAAAGATAAGAATAAATTACCATTACCTTTTAGTTTTTAGTGACTGCCAGTTAACTTTACTTTAGCAGGAATTAGTTTTATCTTACCGATGATAAAATATTTCCTATGCTATCAGAAAGTAGTAGCCTTCTAGCATTAGTTATTGATAACAGCTTAATTTTTAAGAAAGTATATGAAAGAGTTGCGACTTTGTTTACCCTTTTTAAAAAGCATTTACCTAAAGTCTAGTATACTTATTACTTTTCATATTAAAGACCTATAAAAAACGTCTTCTGATGAAACGAGGAAGTCATAAAATTTTAAACTGGGGAATGCCATTCGTATATTTACATTCCTTGTAAATATGTGGTGAAAAGGCGGATTCATAGCAAAAAAAATGTGGATTGCGATCCTGCAATGATATCTATAAAGAGTTATTAAACCATGTTCTTAAATAAATAAAACAGTTTTTTAATAATATTTAAGTAAAGTTTAAGTTAAAGATGATTCACAAAGGAAATAATTAGGAATTTTGTATATTTACATGTAGAATATTCTGTGCTTACGCATAAAAAGTTTCTTTTTTAACATTATATGAAAGAAAATGAAATGTGTGATAAAAAAAAAAATTTAATTATTCAACTGAATGTTGTTTAATGGCAAGTCAACATAAGCATTCGATGACCCTTGCAATCTACAAGACCAAACAAATGTAACGAAGCAATTAAGTTTGGAAACTCTCGAAACTCTCGGAGCCAAATAGCCCACAAAATGCCAGTAAACAGGCTCGTTAAATAAACTATAAAAGATGCCAAATACAGCACAAATCGAACCTAATTGAGCAGAGTCAAGTGTCGCCCGGGTGCCAAAAGGCCCCGCGACCTGCGACCCGTAAAACGGCACAGAAAATGGAAATGGAAATGGAAAATGGCAATGGATGGATAGATGGATGGATGGTTGGATGGTTCGTTTTGTTTTGGGGGGGAGGTGCAGATTGTTTCAGACAAGTGCACAAGTGCTCCACTTTGCCGCTGCCTGTCATTCATTCCAAAGAGGCGAAGAGTTCGCGTGATAAAAAAAGAATATACATATAAAAGATGTCAATTTGCTTGCCGTTTGTCGTTGGCTGCGGTTTGCGGTTACTGCCTTCACGGCACCCCCTTTCCCGCCCTATAAAGTGTATTGTATATACATAGTTCACCCTCTGCTTCTGGAACCCAATTCATTCAATAATTTCATTTGCCCATTCATTGTTTTTTTTCCGTACTTCCATCGTTGTGGTCCATATTCGCACAGTGATAATTTAATTAAGCTCGTTTGGGGCATCGAGGTGAAAACAGGGGTACCCTTTTGAATTCCAAATATTTTACACAGAGCAATACATGTGGTCCTATTTCAAACAGTTTCATTAAAAATACAGCAGACTTCTCAACAAGTCAAAGTCACTTTGAATTGCCATCTAATATTAAAAGATTTTAAAGTGTAATCGGTGCTACAACGTCGCATGTTCAAAACCTATGTTATAAAGCCATCAATTATGAAGAAGATATCACAGCTATGTGTACAGATTTTATTCTGTTGACTTTTCTGGTTGCTTCGAAGTCACATTGCTCACATTTGATTAATGGGGAGGAAGGTCTTGAACACTTGAAAAATATATTTCTTTGTAATATGTCTAGAATACTTCCAAAATTTCAAATCGATCGAATAAGTCATTAAAATATGTAGAATCTGGAGTGTCGCAGTTCAAATACGTTTTCTCAAAATCACTGTTTGAAAGTCCGACGTTTCTTTACCAATATTTTCGAACTTGGAACTAGATTTATTTAGACGAAAAGACTATATTTGTTAGTAGGAAATTTCAATTTTTATTTTACACGTCTTTAAAAACATCATATATTTTTAAATTTCTAGTCCCAGTGAAAGATAATTTGATAGATAAATACTTATGTAAATAATATTTCCCGTAAAAATAGGAAGTTGGTTTTTTATGATTCGCTTATTAATTATTTTCTTTTCCAATTTTCGTTATTTTTCTCCGTGCAGTTCGTGCACTTTCTATTGTCCTTTTTTTGACATTTTGTTTTTATCACGCCATTTGCTCGTCTATAAAGTCGAATTGCCTGTTTTCCCACAACCCTTTGACACGGGAACATGGAGGTAATTATCGCCGCCTTTAACCAACCTCGCATGTTCCAAAGGCGGTGGGGATAGAATTTCTCGGAAAATCACGCTTTGCCCGGAAAACTTCCTGATTGCCTCTTGTCATAGGTTCAGAATCAGGATGTCAGCACTTAATTGGCAAGAAGATGAGTTCAAGGTAAAATAATAACAGTTGGACAAAACATTGACTATCCGAACTTTTGGGAAATTTGAGAAACAAATGCAGTTGAATAATGATGTTGTCAGCTTATTAATTATGTAATCAAGTAAATGGGAATTGGACAAGAGTCAAAAGGTCTGTAATACTCGATAATAACACGTGAGTTTCAATTTAAGACGCAGTAAGAAAGCTCAACCCTTGTTCTTATAAATAAGATATCAGTTAGAAATTTGAAATCAGTAACACTTAGGATATTTGTGGTCTTATAAATAAGATATCAGTTAGAAATTAAAAATCAGTAACACTTAGGATCTATGGGGTCTTTTTGATTTCTATAGAAAAAAATTTGGTATACATTTCAAAATATTGCGGCTCATGGTTAGGATAGCCTACATATATAAGAACTTTTAAAAGAATTCCTATACTTCCCAGATGTTTTAATTTTAATAACAATGCTTAGAAATGTTTTGTATGCATTTACAAACTGAAACAACTGATTGGGGGCACTATAAATTGGCTGTGGTTAAAGACCGCAAGGTGTTCCCCATTCTAAACTTACGATCCATTAGCGTGGACCATAAATCCACGGCAACCGGCCTCTACTGTACCATTAAGCATAAATAATTGCCGACATTTCGCCCGTTGATGGGCAAGTCAATTTCTTAATTGGCGCTCAATGGCATATTTGATGGGACTGTTAATTGAATTGCTCATAATCTAGATTTTCAGATGCAGGTATTCATTCGAACCATTGAATTCAACCATTCAATCAAAGTTTCCGTCGACAGAATCCCATCAATCGAATCAATGCGATTGTTTTATCTAATGGTGATTTTCCTCTATTTTCCGCTGTACCGTTATGCAGGGGCGTAGAGAGAAAGAGAGAGTGCGAGAGGGGGCAGATCCTGCTGCTGGCCAACTGTTTTGTGCTAATGCGCTTTGGCTTGGCCCATAAACGTGGCAAAGTTCTAAAGCCGTCGACTTAATTGTGTGCGAGGAGGGTAGCAAATGGCATTCTCCATTTAAACTGCAAAGCCACTTTAAGTTGCTCAAACAAAAAAAAAGAAAAGAAAAACGAAAAAGGAAAATAAAAATGAAAGAAAAACGAAAATCGCGGGGGCGCACTCGTTGCTTTTGGGGTTGTCCTTGTCTTGCGGCCACTCGCTGGTTTGGTCCTGCGCAGACTCGTTGCTTTGCACTCTCCAACTTTCCAGTGGCGCAGGCGCAGGCGCTCTCACTTCCTGCTCCCACTCTCTCTCTCTCTCTCTGAGCTTTCGTGTATACTGAGAAAGCTCGCCTCTTTGGGCGGCACCAAAAAAAACGAAAGAGAGAGCGCACTTCCAGCGCATCCAGGCACACAGTTCCGTTAGTTCAGTTGAATTCTGCCAGCTCTCCGGAAAACTCGCACAAAAGAGAGCTAGAAACCGTTAATTAAAAGTTCTTAAAATAATACAAAACGCAGAAAATAAAGTGTTAAATATTTTAATAAATTGTAATAACTAAACGTGTTAATTTAAGGTCTTAAAAACAATTCAGTTTGGCGCTTAAATCTGTGAAAAAATTTCTTTCCCCCTTTTCTCTCCCTTTTTTTTCGGATAAACGCATGAATCATTTTGGCCTGCTGGAATACAAAAACAAATAGCTGCCAAGTGTACAAAAGAAAAGTTTTGTTTGTGCTTTTCTTATTTGGCTGAAACAACAAAAAAGAACGCCTCCTTGCGTCAGCATGTGCCCATTTTCCAGCCCTCTCTCTCACTCCCTCTCTCTTGTTTATGGCCACTTGTAAGACAACGCGTGAAAAAAAAAATTAAAAGGCAAAAAGTGAAGAAGTTTAAGCGATAATAGAGCTATTAATCATAAATAGCATTAAAATTAAAAATTAAAAAAAATTTTAAATATATTTTTTAAACTTCCAAACTAAACACAAAAGGGTAAAAACCCTAAAATGATCATAGTAAATTATTGATTTTTGCCATATTTGTACGCACTTCGAGTTTTGGTTAATGAAAAACACGCTCCTTCATTACACATTTTTCCTTGGCTCAGAAAGCCCTCGCCCAGAGCTTTTCCACTCGCTGCTTTGGCTCTCTTTCTCGCTCTCCCTCTCTCTCTCTCTCTTGGTTTCTAGTTTTTACTATTTTTCCTAGCCAAAGACAACAAAATTTCCCGCAATCGCGAGCGGCGAGTAACGAATTTCCTTGCTCTTGGACACGCGGAATTTTCAGTTTACAATTGGACTCGACCGTTAGCGGTCAAAACGCGTATCCTTGAGATTCTTTATCCGAGCGGATCAAAACAAAATGCGCAGATAAAAACAAAACTGAATTGTTGATTGATATAATAATAACTATTTTGCAGTGTGTTTAAGAACAGTGTATTTAAGATAAAAGTAAAAATCTGAAAAAACAAAAAAAAAAGAGTGACTAAAAGTGAATGAAAAAACCCATAGAGAATTGGCAAATCAAACTGGAGGTTAAAGTTAAGTGACCAGACCGCAATTCTCGGATAGCAGACCTAGTTAGATCCCCAGATTTCGAATACCCACACGTTGTACACCTGGTTTTCTTCGCTGGCATCGTAGTCGGCCATTGAGTTGGCCGATACCAAACGACCTTCAAAACGTTTTGCGTCGAGGCAATACGCACCATGGGCTGCGCACAGTCTGCCGAGGAGCGAGCCGCAGCCGCCAGGAGTCGCCTCATCGAGCGCAACCTCAAGGAGGACGGCATACAGGCGGCAAAGGACATCAAGCTCCTGCTGCTGGGTGAGTTTTCCCGTTCCCGTTCCCAGTTTTCCCAGGGAATTTAGGGAACTTAGGCGAAAGCCACCTGAATATTTAATTCGCGGCTGGGCCAAGATTAGTGTAGCATACTTAACGGCTGCCCTGGCTGCTCATTAAACCCCTGAAATGTCCTTAAAAGGAGCATGGACATTTTTTTGCCCTTAGCTGTGCAGCCTTGGCCTTTGACATATGCTATTTTTGGCCCTAACATTGCTCCCTGAGGTCCCTTTTTATTTTGATTATATTTTTTTTAAGCCAAAAGTGACCGTTAGGCTTTATTTTTCCCTTAAAATAATTGCGTTACTTATTAAAAACTCTGTTACAATGTAAGGTTAATCTTGCCATTTGAATTTGGAAAATCAATCGTTTTATTTTGCCTTAACTCACAGAATTATTTATAAATCATACATTATTTTATTTTTGAAATAACTACAAAAACAGATTATTCAACCGAAAACAACAATGACATGCCTTTATTTAAAAAAATTTAAATCAAGGTAGAAAATATTATTTTTTTAGTAACATTTACGTAATTACAAAAATAATTTCATAATTATAACAAAGTTAATGTTCTTTAAATTAACAAATATAATTGTTAAACTAAATAGTTGCATATGTATAATTAAATCTTTGTATCTACTGTGTTTTATTTTTGTTTATCAGTGTATTCATAATAAAACCAATGTAAAATTAAGAAGATTAAATTGTTTAAGTCTCTACTAACAGTTGGATTTAATGTTTTAATTATTAGCAAATCTAGGTAGTCATCATTAGACTTATAATAATTGAAAGTATAATTTTTTACTCCCCTCAAATAAAATAAAAATACCCTTGCCTACTAAATATGCCAAGTTGATCTGCAAAATACCAAACTGTTCCATCCGTTTGAATCCACATATCACAAAAATGTGTGAGCAAAAATAAACCATAACATAAACAAATCGTATAAAATGCAAAAGTCATCCTGATTCGTACTTAGGCCAACCCATAAATAATTCCCAGATAACTTGACTCTTCAGTTATTGCTATCAATTATTTAATTACTCTATATCGATTGCTGGCACAGGAACTGCCAGTTTTGCCTCCATTTTCTTGGCACAGTTCCCTCTCGATTTGTGCTTAGGGCGACAGTAGTGCAATGCCATAAATTTAATAATCGCAATAATATTTTTATGCATCAGACGGAAAGTTCAAGGTCACTTGTTTGCGGGTGAATCGAATGGAGGGTGTGTGTGTGTGTGTGTGTATCTGTGTGTAAGAGTCATGGAAAATATGTACATATGTAGAATAATATATGGCAGTTGATTGTAATTGCAATTGGATTCCGATTTGTGATAAGCGGGCATAATAAACATGTCCGCTGGGAGGCATTAAGGAAAATGAAAAATAGACATTGCATTGGCATAAATAACCTCTGTGAATTTTCCGCATTTCGAAGCGAGCGAGAAAAAAATATGGAGAATTGACCAAATTTGGGCTGTTAATCAAGGCGGAAAATGTAGGGAAAATTGCATTTCGTTGCTTGTTGCTTATGCCGCTGGCCAAATGAGTAATTTCCACATTTTCATACACTTTTCAGTAGCTCTCATCTCCGGCTGCATTTTCCATTTTTCCACCAGCTACAGCCCCATTTCGCTGTTTACATTTCGTGTATTTCATTTAATTTCCTCTTTTGCTTTCGGACTCGCCCCAAAATGTTTGGCAGTGGGGGAAAAGATTTCAATTTCTGACAGTTTTGCGTGTGTTTCAGTACAAAAATTGTTCATTTTCAGGCAACACCCACTGCGTGTGTGTGTTCGGGTGTACTGGAATTGTTTATTTAAAAAAATTGTTCTTACTCTGCCGTGCGCATCCAAGAATTCATAATAATAATCTCTATCTCACTCTCTGCTGGCCGAATATCTTTTTCTTTTGTTTTCCTGCCATCCACGGAGGCATTAAATTTAAGCACTTTGCCTTCGATTTCCACACAAACAAAACATTAATCTCAGGTGCCTACTCAGTCCCCCGATCGCCTCTATAAACAAAATAGGGATATATCCCTGTTTCGATGATCTTGCGCTCTTGCGTTTTCAAAATCTAAACATTTTCCTCGGTTTCAGATAGTTTTTTTTTGGTGGAGTTCTTACCAAAGATTATTTTTGAAATTACATAAAGACGTGTGAACTTTTTCAAGTGGTGGACAATGAACTCTTTACATTGATTCATGATTTCAAAATCTAGAAAAGGCTAACGGAAGATGTTTATGATAAAGCATCCATTCATAACCACAACAAAATATATATCTTTTTAGTATTTCATTTGTATATCATCCAAATATTATAGGTATATACTAGAATGCTTTATTAATAAATTGTATTTATAAATATCTCTAATGTTGTATAGATTCTAACATGCTTTGGACTATCAATTTCCCCATAAGTTAGTTAAATCAATTAAAGTACTGTATTGTATTATCTGAATATGTGGCAATAACATTATCAAAAGAGTTATATATATTATACCCAACAAATGGCGTTTCATTCAAATCTTCTTAAAGATGATTAAGCTCTAGTGGGCAGTGAAAATAGCCGAATGCAATTACCATTTATCAAATTATGCCATTTTCCCAAGGACAGCTAGGCTAAGCAATTTTCCAGCCGAGCTCTCAGCCATCTCGATTATCTCGTTTATCACAAAACCCCCTTCACCAGACACTCAATTAACAAATTGCATTCAATTGGATGGAAATTCTGCTAAAATTGCAGCTTTCAAATCCTTCAAGCTGGAGACGAGCAAATAAAAAAAAAAAGGAGTCTATCTATATAGTCGCCAGATGACCAGGGCCAAACAATTAATCCTTTGTTTGCCATTTATAGTCGTACCCCCAACCCAAACCCCCAACATTTGCGTTTTTCTCATTTCTTTTGGCCGACGGGCATCTCAAGATGATACATTGGCGACCAGAGGATGATGATAATGATAATGATAATCACAATCACGATGTGGGTGGGTTGTGTATGCTCAAAGGCCATTAAGCCCTACTTGAGGAATACAAAGCACAGACATTTAGTGCTCGAGAACTAAACGCAGCATAAATATTTGCAACCCTCTAAGATCTTTTGTCGGCGCCGATAACCGCATAACCAGACGCATAAAGACCCCATCTATATACTATATATATACTTATCTCCCTAACTTGATTCTGCATTTTTTCTTATATTTCTAGGTGCCGGTGAATCGGGCAAGAGCACAATAGTCAAACAGATGAAAATCATTCACGAGAGCGGCTTCACTGCGGAGGACTTTAAACAATATCGACCGGTTGTCTACAGCAACACAATACAATCATTAGTTGCAATATTGCGCGCGATGCCAAACCTAAGTATTCAGTACAGCAATAACGAGCGGGAGGTAAGTACCCAATGAGTCGCCATTCAGTGGATTTGCATACCCATTACTCATAGAGAAAGAGGGTATATTCGATTCGTTGGAAAGTAAAAGGATGGGTTTCCAACCCTAAAAAGTATATACAGGTATACTGTCTGTGCTGAGATCTTGAACACTATAAAAACTAGCAAGTTTGGACTAGACATGCAGATTCTACAGATTCTTTCGCAGTGGAAGGTTATTGTATAAGGGTGCCACGCCCACTATAACGCCCTAAAACCGCCCAAATCTGTGGCACCCACATTTTCAAAGTTTTAAATTTCAATTAAATTGTATTCTATTCCGCTTGTCAATACCTACCGACACTCCAAAAATGATTAAAAGCAGACCATTAGTTAAGAAGTAATGACCTTACTCCCGTATCACACAGCCAGTGTAGAAAAGTGTAAAATGTAAAGTAGATAAAATGTAAACATAAGGTTTTCTTCGCCTCTACACGAAGGTATATCTATTTTGAAGTTGAAAAGCTGAGTAGTGGGTATCTAATAGTCGGGGCACTCGACTATAGCATTCTCTCTACTTTTTATTCAACTATTTTTACTGGGACTTCCCTTCCTCCCTATAGAGCGATGCCAAGATGGTGTTCGACGTGTGCCAGCGGATGCACGACACCGAACCCTTCTCGGAGGAACTGCTGGCCGCCATGAAACGCCTCTGGCAGGATGCCGGTGTCCAGGAGTGCTTCTCGCGCAGCAACGAATACCAACTGAACGATTCCGCTAAATAGTGAGTACAATATCATACCCTATATACGCAAATTCATTCGGCCACCTTGAAAAATGGGTTTGCGAAGTGAGATGGGCAGATGGTGGGGCCGAATTATTTTAAATCGTGTTATTTTAATCAGTTTGCAAACACGTAGGCGGCCAAACAGCTAAACAGCAAAATTGAAAGTAATGTGGTTTTTGTGGTATTTATGTTAATATTTAATGAGCTCTAAAAGGTTTACCAGACAATTAAAATATATAAATATAAATATATTTAATGAGTTGTAAGCATTTTCCCAGACAATTAACATATGTTTATATACTCTTATATTTTTATATTTATATAGAGAAGCAATTAAAACGGCACTTTATTTTATTGTATAATAGGCCCAACATTCCCTTAAATCAAGGTTCTTTGTTAATATCTAAGCCATTTGAAACTCAATACTCTTTGGCTTTCCTGGCTAAATTTAGCTTTGGCATATCACGATTGGCCTTTCATCAAATGTATTTTAAGCTGCATCGTTATGACTGTTGAATACGTGATTTTCTCTCATTAAATTTGATTTGTAACTTAATATTTCTGGTTTTCTTAATAGGATTCTAAAAATAGCATTGTTTGTACAGTTATCTGGATAATGGACCAGTGTAATAAAAACTGCTTTACAAATCAATTCCAAAATAGGCTCACTTTCAAGATTAAACTCACCAAACCACTCAACCAATTCAACTAATGATACACTTAATAAAAAGCAATTAATCATGAGCATGGATTGGCATTTACTTGACCTTAGCCATCACACTTTGTCCTAAGCTGAGCCCACTCGTCTCTTTTTTTTTGATTAATGAGAAGGCCAGACAAGAAAAACAAACAGAAACTGACATTTTATTGCATACTTTTCTACGCTTTATTGGGTACAATTATTCTTCGAGAGAAAACAGAACTAAAACTAAATATGGGGGCATATAATGGTCCTATATACACATGTAGCAACATAAATATACAACGTTTATTTAGTTACACGCACCCAGAAAACTGCGCTCGTGGCGATGGGATAAACCCAAATTCTGTGAAATTCTGTGTGTGCCATGTACATTTGCTTAATTAAAAAGATACATCGCAGCAGCAGCAGCAGCAGAAAAAGCAGCTGGGCTTTGACTATAAATATCACACATCCGCCGTGTGTCACTGCAGCTTTGAGGCTGAGCTCTCGGGGCCTCCAGATCCCTTCTCTGGACCCACTGGTTTCACTCGTCCCTCAGCGTCAGTTTGAAATTTAGAGGAGACTGCGGTATATACGTGGAGTTCACACGGTACACAAACTCACCGGAACTGTACGAGACCTTGTATTTGCGGAAGATCTGTTCGGAGAATTAAACAAGGCAAAAATTAAAGGGGTTCAAAGAACAGGTGCACAAAAAACAACAAGTAAAATAAGAAAAAACCCACCTTGGCCAGCAGAGTGTGCAACTCGATTTCGGCGAACCGACGACCCACGCACATGCGACGCCCAAAGCCAAAGGGCAAACTCACAAACGGATGGATTTTCTGGCTGGCATGGGGGCAACCAGCTGAAAATTAAAGGCAATTTTGGTTAGGACACAAAAAGAAAGTGTAGTTCGCTTTAAAAATGTGCATACATGTATGGAATTTAAACTTAAAAGTCGCTTTTAACTCTGAGCTTAAAAAACGTCTTCAAGGCACTAACCTTACTTTAAATTTAACCTGCGGATAAGAAAACAACCTTAAGATCTTCTTTGATTTTAAAAAAGAAAATGGCATCTTAATCATAAAAATGTATAGATCCGCTCACAATGCCTAAACGCTTGTTTAAAAAATCTCAGTTTTTGTATTTTTTTAACCTCTTGTTAAACTACGGTTAGACAATCGAAATATTTATAGAAAGTCATCTAAGTAAGAACAGAAAATATATATGAATATTTAAACGAACTCCTAGAAAATGTTTTTTATTTTAAAGGGTGTTCTAATCGTAACACTCTAAACTGTGATCGGTTTTCTAGTTTTACCCCCACTTTATTTTAACATGAGGTGGAGAAAACGGACTTCCGAGTAAAGAAGCACTTTGACTCTTTTTAAAAAAAACCCAAGAACTAATTGTTAGAACTTTTTTTACTAATTATTTCTTAAGTTTTCAATTTTATATTCCAAATATGTACAAAAAAGTATATGTATATATAGTAAATTTGCCTTTCCGTTTTAAGTTTTTTTTTGCTTGTTCCCCTAACGTTCATCATAAAGAATAGTTTGCCGCCGACAAAAAGTCACTGGCTCTTACGAACTATGTGCCTGACATTTTATAGCACTTGACTAAAGCGTTTCTACGTGTTTTAAAGGCATGTTTTTTGCGGCCATCTCACCTGCATCTGCTGCCGACTGTTTTAGCCAGCGTTCCGGTAGAAAACGCTTGGGCTCTGGGAAATATGCGGGATCGTTTGAAACAACCAAATGGGGGAAGATAACGTGCGTCTGAAAAAGAAGAAAAAATTCCTGTGAAGTGCCAGCATAAAAGGTCACTCGTTTTCCGAAAAAACTTACACCTTTGGGCACGTGGTAACCATTGATGACAGCATCCGACTGAAGGCTTCGTCCATTGGCAATCACCACGGGTCGCATACTATATGAGGGTGAAAAAGGGTTATCCATTAAAAAGGGGGTCACTTTAGAGTAATCAAAGAGAGTGTCTTTATACCGCAGAGTTTCCTTCACACAGGCTCGCAGATAGGGAATTTGTTCCAGGACATTCTGGTTGATCTCCGCCTCACGATGGGGAAACACCTTTTGCAACTCATCGAAGAGGCGCTGCTGTTTGTCTGGGTTTTTGGCCAGCTGGTAGATGGTGGAAGAGGCAGCCACAGAGGTCTAGAGATTATAGAGGTAACCATTAAACATTTTATAATATAAAGAGAGCTTTGAACTTTGAACTTGCCGTATCTACGCCCACTAAAAATAAGTCTAGTGCCAAAATGGCAGCCAGTTTGCGATTGCCCGTCTTTCGCACTATTCTCTCCACAATGGATATATCCGCCTCCGATTTGGGCACTCCTCTAGCCTCATCAGCATCGGCCTTGTCCATGGTCTTGCTAATGTTCCTCATGCAAATTCTAGATGAATGAATATATCCGTTTAATTATTTTTCAAATTATAAGTGTGGTATATTAATAAACTCACGCTGTGAACTGATCCAAAGCCTTCACGAAACTTCTATATGCCTTGGTGGGATATACCCGCCACAGGGGCATTCGTAGCTCCAATTCCGGAACCGCCCAGAAAAATGTATTGATTGCCTCTATGATCTGCTGGGCTTCTTCGCTGCCTTCCGGAGACAAACAGCCCAATCTAGTGTCCAGCGAAACACGACCCACAGCTGGAAAGGGTTTAAAAAAAATTAAAAAAAATTTTTTAAGTATATAACAGCTCTTTGCCAATCTAAATACCTTATAACATATTTCATAGCAGTTCGCAAAATTATTATTATTATAAAAAAACTACATTTCTGGTCAGTAAAACTTCTTTGGTCAATTAAAAGTTGTCTAATTTGTTAAAATCTAGTGTTGGTTACAGTTTATAAATTATTCAAGCAAGCAAATTTTGGCCAAAAAGTTTAGATTTAATTAGAAAACATTTTCTGGCATACACACACAAGTTAAATTGCATTTGCATACATAGCATTACAAAGTTCTAGACTAAAGTTTTTAGTAAAAGACAAAAGTTAATTAATTTATAACTGTCAAAAGGGGGTTTCTAGATAGTCCCTTTGAAAAGTATGCTGTAGTCATTACAGCCTAACTGCCTTTGCATTTTTTCAATAAATATTGCCCTGCAAAGTGCCATAATTGCATAAGTAAAATGCAATTGGCAACTACTTACATTCCAAGGCCCATTTGTAGAGCTCATGCAGGAAATTGGCTGGCAGTTCGTCTTTTTCGTCGCGCATCAGCTCAATACTGCAGATGGATATATAGAGGGTGTATATATATGTATTATATATGTAGATTGCATAACAGGGTGGCTGAATGGATGCTTAGACTCCGACTTACCGGCCCATAAACTCGCTGGCAATGTCATTTAGCGGCGGAATGTACTTCTTGGCCGTCTGCGGCTGCAGCAGGATGTGCTGCACCTCCTGCCTGAAGGCCTCCCACTTGGGCCCGTGCCTGGAGGAGGTGGAAAATGTTGGAAAATGTTGGAAAAAGTACAAAAAACGGGGTGGATGTGCCCGCCATAATATCCGTTATGTAAGCACATTACTTACACGCCAATTAGGCCGGCCACATCGCCAAAGAAATCGCGTCGCAGGTCGCCCTTGTAGTGCCGCAGCGAGGGCATCGAGGGTCTGGGTCCATGGCAAATAAAGCGTGGGTTATTGCAAAAAGAAATAAATATATAAATATATATCGCAAGTACACAGGAAAAAATGACTATAATAATGTTATTTGTACTATTGTTCAGTGTATTTACTGCACTAGGGTGGTACAAAAAAATGTGATCGTTTTAACTCAGCAATAAATTGTTTAAGATGGCTGGGTTCCACAGCAAATAAAGCGTAGGCTATTTCAAAAAAGGAAAAATATATAAATATATACTGCAAATACACAGAAAAAAATGATTTCAGTATATTGTTCTTTATACTATTGTACAGTGAATGTACTACATTAGGGTGGTACAAAAAATGACTTTTCGATTTTAGTTAGCAAAGCTAAAAAAGTCGGAAGCTAAAAAACTGCTAGGTTCCATAGCAAATAACGAGTGGGTTATTGCAAAAAATGGAAAAAGACGAAAATAAACATTGCAAATACACAGAAAAAAATTATTAATACTATTGTACAGTGTAAAGCAACAAAACAATCGATTTAAGCCAGCAATAAATATTATAATATTATAAATAATAAGAAAAGGGCATTGCGAAACGGTCCGTTTCGCCGTTTCCTTCCTTAAATATTATTCATACAACACTTGTGAAAATTGGGAAAAATAATTAAAGCTTTTCGGTTAAAATCTACGCACCCTCAATTAAAATGCTTTTTTTTGCAAAATACTTTAGTTCAGAGTCAAACCCTTTAAAGGAAAAACTAGCCAAAAACATACATAGTAACATTTATCTATGTTTAAAAATAATAAGGCACCTAAATATGATGTATGTAAAATGCGAAAATGTCCGTCTAAAAAGCCACAAATCCTCTTTATTTTCAAACGAAAATACCCCGATATAATCATCGATTTGGATCATTATTTTTTCGCCTGTATACATGTAGGCGTGTAAGTATATGAGTTGGCTAAAACCCCACCCCCCAATGACCACCCAACCGCCTCCTTTGAGGTCGCTTGCCCTTGCGTGCAGACAGACCGGCGACGGCAACATCAAACACAAATTCATACCGAAGCCCACACAAAATGAAGCGATTTCTCACTCCTTCTCCCGGTTCCCAGACCCCTTGATATATACTATATAAGCATGTATAATGTACATCTATACCATCGTCGTATTTGCATTATATCTGCCTACTCGCATGTCACAGAACAAATAAAAGAAGCGTATTTATTGGCTTTTGTTTTATGCACCACCCTGGCCCACAACTTAGCCAGCAATTTCGAGCGTTTGACTTGACTCGACTGTTGTTTTTCAATTCCCAGTGACTTTGGGTTGCCCTAGGCAACAAAATGCTCAATTAAATGCGAGATTTAAGTGGAAATGTGGAGAATCTTTTTGTTTTAAAATGTCAAGAAAACCCAACCCTGAAGTGTCTATGGGATAAGTATATACCCCCCATCGCATTATGCAAATTTCGGTACTAGCAGACAGTTGGCAAGAACGTAATAGTTTAAAAATAGGGAACAAAATGAAGTCATGGCAGTTACATTTCGTCTAATCTATTATGTAAAATGAATAAAAATGAATATTATTTATTAACCAGCAAAACAAAAAAGATTTTAATAGTTGATTATAGTTTTAAACAAAAATGTTCTTATGTATTTAAAAAAAAAGTTTATTTTTTAAATTATATATTTATTTAATTTTATGTAACTAATAATTTAATTTAAAATTTTAGTATATATAAATTGTGTTGTCAGATAATTTCTAATGACTGCTTTCTTAAAGAAAGTTTCTTTCCATTTAAATATTATGATTTTTTCCTTCAATAATGCATTTAATTATATTTGTATTATCTATTGGCCAGTTAAAATAAACATTTCATAAGTGACAAAGAATAGAGAAAACAAATATTTAAATTAGTTATGCTGGTGAAATGAGATAAACAAGTTTATTTTTATAACGCTAAATCTGAAGTGACGTCTTTTGCATGCTAAACACTTAAACGGGAACCCCGAGAAACTCTCTGTTTACAAGCTTGTAACCCAAACTTGACCCCCAGATTGTCACGATCTTGGCCTAAACCGCATGAATACCTTTTCCGAGTTAGATATTCCCACACACGAATTGGCGTTTCTCTGTGGATTTTATGGACCTCGTAAAAAAGTCAACAAAGCCGACGCCTCTAGTACATATCTTCATCAATCAAATGGTCAGTTGGTATGTCAGTCAGTCATTTGGTCAGTCAGTCTGTCAGTTAGTCAGTTGGTCAGTTGGTCAGTAGTTAGGCTTCACACTTCTTGGCCGGCAGATGGTTCATTCATTCATCAATCTGTCTGTCTGCCGATTAACGAGTCAACATTGCGTTAATGTTGTCTCATATCCAATCTATTAGCGATTCTTTTCAGTCACATTAATGATGACTTGCCAAATGTGAGCTATCCCAAGCCAAACAATAGATTGTCCGCGATTCGCCATCGATCCCCATAAACTACTAGATGTCTATAAACGATTGAACACATAAACGTAACTTGTTAAATTTGGTTCATGGCCACGGCTATGTTTTGCAGATATTATGTCCGAATGATAGGGAAAGGCGGAGAAAAGAAAGCTTATAAAAGTTATGGACACGCTAGCGATCTGTGTGACTTTCGTTTTGTTTGTTTTTTCCTTCATCATTTCGGTCACTTTTATTTATTTCTATGATGCAAAAACCACGCTTGTGAATAGTTCGGTTTGTTTGGTTTTATTTCGGTTGGATCTCGAGTTGCTAGGCCTACGGATCGGATTGCCAGCCAGCCGAATGAGAAGTGAAAGTCCCAACTAATTTCAATTTAATGGATTATTTTTATCACGCGCAAAAATATTGAATCTTGATGACATATTTTCAGGTTGAATTATATCACAAATTATTAAATTTAAATGAAGGTATTATGTGTCATAAACATAAAATGTAAATATCTTAAATAACATTTTAACAACTGTTTATTATATTTAATAAAGCCTTAATGTTTTTTTTAATCATGCAGAAATTCGGTTAGCCTTTAATACAATCGTTTACAATACCAATTTTTTATGTAGGTAACTCAAAAACAAAGATAAAGGTTAAAACATTTTCATCGCTGCACTGTTTTTCATATCTCTTCCAACGATTCCAATCTGTCACAATATTTTCACACATCCCCGTTTAATCCGCATTCCCAGGCTCAATCGCCATTTTCTGCCTTCGTTAGTTAATAATTTAATTACGAACTGCATTCATTCAATATGCGCATAAATAAACAGGAACTGCATTCGCATTGGAGAGGGAAAAAGGGGGGCATCGCCCATGCATGACTGACTTTGCCGTGGATATATGTAGATGTTATATCGTATATGGTATATTTGCGTGGGCATTGGCATATGGGGGATTTCTGGTTATTCAGACCAAGTGCAGCCATGCAGGACATAACCATAATCGTGGGCTAACAATGTATTCAATCAACTTGTTTAAAGCTTTGGTTAGTTACAAGACTCTATGTCTTTTGAAGGTTATATAAACTTTTCAACAAAAGTTATGAACAGATAGAAAACCAAGTTAAATATCTTAAGTAAGATAAAGCTATAACTATCCACATCTTTAAGGACATAACTATGATATATTTAGATAAAGAACTTACTAAAACCATTCAACAAAGGTTAGAAAACTAACTCGTGGTTAAATATTAACTCAATAATATATTACCTTAATTAAATATAAATAAATGTAGCTATAACCCTTATGTGGGTTTCGGATTATATATCCGATTCTTTAGTTCAGTCGTAAATGATATGACTAATCTTGGTTTAATAACATTATTAAAGAATTTGTTTTAACCTTTGGTTAGTTGAAAAACCAACTCATAGCTGAGTAAAATAAAAAACATATTATCTAAAATTATATTTAACCATAACCATCAACCTAATGTGAACTTCGACTTATATAACCGAATCCCAGCCTCTTTCCCACGCCTCATAGGCCTGCCTTAGATGATCAATCATACCGAACTTACATGACACACGTGTCGTATACGCAATTTCGCACTGCCTCATCGAAGGATAACCAAAGTCGATTTATCACTCACCGGTGTGGCATGGCCTCCTCCTTTTTGAATATATTTCGAATCTCATCGCCATCGAAGACGAAGAGCAGATCCGGGTGACCTATGAGGCCACCCACTTTGGCCATCTTGCCATAGTTCACGTGCAGCTCATTCATAACCTTGTCCAGGTCGCTAATTTTATACGTTCCTGAAAGTGACAAGCGTTTATTAGTTATCGTTATCGCTGTCGGAATTTCCCGGAAACCCGTCGAGTGCGACTCACCAATTAGTGGGGCAAAGCGCCAGGAGTTGCCAATCAGCGGCAGGGGATATGGACCCGGCACTTCCGAGTAGGGACGCACTGCAGCGGAGGAGGTGGCGGTGGAGGTGGTGGTGCTCTCCGCTGGTAATGCGGTGGTCGTGGCCCGAGTTGTTGTTGCCGCCGTCACAGCTCCTTGGCTGTCAATTAGTGCAAGTTGTTTACAGTGAAAAAAAAAGTTTTTCAATGGGAGTTTTCACTTCGAATTTATATTTTCCTAACAGCATTTTGATTTAATATACTGGTGTTTTTACTTAATTTTTATGTAAGCATGTAAAGCTAATGTAAAATAGGTTTCAAACCAGCTGTCGGCACACAATATAAGCCAACCGCTGTTGTACACTGTACCTGTTGCGGCAGAGATCGAGTAGAGCTATTCCCTATAAATCCTATTAAACATTCTAAAATTTAGAGATCGGACGATATTCGGACTTAAAAGTCTTTATATTTTATTTCCAAATAACTTTGATTTAATTTTAATTAATCAAGCAACCTAAGGATTTTTAAACGCCTTGTGTGAATTACAATTTTTTTACCTCTGCAATGTTTTAATTCGAGTTCAAGTTATCAGCATATGAGCCAGCAAATACCGATTATCATTCTATTCTTTGATCTAAAGACAGTATTTATGTGCAAAGTAGCAAAATTTTAAAGATGTGTTTTAAATATGCAAATAAATATTGAATGGTTCAAATTTTAACATAGAATATTGATCAATTTTAAATATTCTTTTTCCTAGAAAAAAATATTTTTTACTTTATTAAAAAAATTAAAATATATTAATATTAATATTAAACACGTATAGATTATACATGTTTAAAATGTATATTTTTAATATCTCTACTACTACTACTACTACTACTTTTTTTTTTAAATGCACTTTTTTTCTTGCTGTGTAGAGAGTCAAGAGAGTGTGGGAAAATCACGAACCTGACATTTAATTTATTCAGATTCGCCGACTCTCCCGTCCGCAGTCGCTGCATTGCAATTGATTTTTCAATTTCCGTTGCCACGCCCACTCCGCTGCTGGGCGGCGACACCGCTCCACCGCCCCCGGAATGCGGCAAAATGGAGGCGGTGGTGCTGGAAGTGGAGCGCCTCATCAGCGCAATGGATGTTTTGCGTAATCCCGACATCTTGAGTCCTCGGTTCTTGGTTCTGTGGGGAAAAGTATTATGTAAAAAGTTTAGCAACTTTGAGCAATCTGCTGCCCAGCCGCCGGCTAACTAAATTGTGTATTTATGCTGATTCTCTGAGTGTTTCTTGATGCATTACCAAGTGGATTTCCCGGGGAAAATCAATCAATACACAGCCAATCGCCTTCATTATTCTCCTTGGGCTGCCCCAGAGAATTCACAGATAGGTGTTTGCTTAGGGTGCAAATATTATATTATGGCACACTCGCTCATATCCATATGCATGTTAACTTTCAGCAATGACAGCACTTAGTTCGAGTTAGTTGCAAAACAAAACCGAGCAAACAATCGACGATTGTCCCTTGGATCTCGGGGGAGCACTCAAGATAAATGGGTGCTGTGCGGTGGGCAGGGGGATTCCCCCGTTCCCATTTGTCGGTAGACTCGGTGCCTTCCGTTTTATGGCCCCTGTCAATAACCAAGTCAGAGTTAGCTAGCGTTAAATTGAGCACAACTACTACGAGTGCTCGTCAAATGCGAATTCAAACAATGGAACACACAAATTGAAGAGTTATTGAAGTAGCAACCCTGGCCAAAGTCTAGTTTGTTGTAAGTTAGGCAAAGACTTTGAGGGGGGGGCAATATAAGTCGAATACTATTTGATAGAGGTTTTAAAACTTTTGAATATGGGTAAACAACTTTTGTCTATGTTCGAGAAACTTGCAAAGTAAGCAATTGTGTTATTTGCCAAATGAAAATAAATAGGTTTTCGGTAATTTAATAAAAATTAGGTACATGATATATAGGATCGATTTTTCAATGTCATGTTAAGTTTTGTCAATGCGTTAAATTATTGTTTCTGAAAAATACAGTTTCCCAATGTCATGTTAGGTTTTTCTGAAAGAAAACTCTAACTAGAGGTTATGTTCCAGTTAAAATTAGTCTGAATCTACTGAATCTGAGTCTACCGAATCTTGTGACATCAGACTTTTCAACGATTTGTCGTTCGTAAAGTTAACACAACATTGAGAAAACCTAATTTTCCTTCCAAACAAATTAACTTCTTAATAACTCTCTCTGACAGTTAGGAAACTAGAGCCTGCAGGTGACACTGAAAAATGGAACCTTAATAAACTTACTTGTTTTTGTCCTGATAACAAGATAACTACAACTTTAAAAGACACAATTTACAAAGAAACTGGGATTTGGTACAAATATAAATAGATTTGTTTAAAAAAAAGCAACATTAAGCTTATTCTAAGAAGTAAGTAGATATTGAGCTTAAAAGGCTTTTTACATCTAGGCAGAGTTAAAACCAATTTTGGATTAAATTCTTTTAAAGGTATTTTATAAATCAAAAGAATACTCTCCCAATGGGTGGGTTATACATAAGACTTCTCAATTATAAAAACAAAAGGCTAACCGTTTAGTTTGCTTTTGGTTTGGCTTTAATTTTCCTCCACTTTTCTGGCTGTATACAAACTTTGATTTCCAACCAAAAGAACCCCCCCCCCCCCCCCCCCCCCCCATACACACACGCACTGAATACAAAGAGGGTTTTCCAGCCCGGCAGGCAGAAAATGTGGCAACGAGGCAGATTGCTCATACGCCGCGTATGCCAGCGAACAAAGGCAGTGGCACTTTGGCTGCCCAACTTCTGACTTCTTCTACTGCGCCTGCTCCCAAAAAGGCAATATAATTTAAATGCCGAAAATTTGATGGAACTGAAATCTGCTCAGCCAAATCCAGAAAGTTGCCCCAGCTGCCACACATTTTTCTCTTTTTATTATATTTTTTGTTCTGGGCTTTATTTCTTGTGTACACTCGTGGGGCACAATGGCGGCGGAGCGGCTTATCCTTGCCCTTGTCGCAAAAGCGGCGACCTTGAGCTCTCCACCGCTCGAGAGCAACAACAACAGCCAGCTATCTGAGTATCTAAGTATCTGAGAATGCCAGCGCGGTTTTATCGCAGAACCAGGCGGTTATAATGAACTCGAGTGATAATCCTAGCGCCTGCGAGTAATGTAGGAGAAATGTCAAGCAGCCACTTGTCGTCGACTTTTATGGCCATTGTTCCAAAATAGATGGAACGGGGAAATAGTACACCCAAAAAAAAAAAACAGAAAGTTAAGGTATAACACTAATAGTCCTTAAACTACACCAGAGGTAGTATTGAAATTAATGTATAAATTCAAGACTAAATAGTATAAGATCTAGTTTTTAGAATTTGTGGTATTTTTTTCAACCCATTAATTTAAATGTATTACTTTGAGAGGTATTAACATGTACTATTACATCTAATTTTAACCCATTACTTTCAGTTTAATGCCTTGGAATGTATTTATATAATACTCATCTTATTTGAAACAACTAATTTTGTATAGTATTAATATATCTCTCATCTTATCGACCCCAATTCGACACTCAATACTGTAGACTTAATGCAACAATTGTTGCTTTTCTATAACTATTTTTTTTCGGTGTAGGTAATAATAGGGGGCAGTGGGTGGTGGAAAAGCTTTCCTTCACACTCGAGTGAATACGAAATCGAAAGGAATTCTATTAGCATTCGGCTGCTAAATGAGCAAAGGTGGTCGAAAACTCCCGAACGATTATGTCACTGCTCGACAGCTTGGCAAATCACTGGCCTATTGCTTTTTGACTTGCCCTTCGAGGTGCGGCCAAAAATTAATAATCAAATTTGCTTTCACGCTGCCATATTGCCCAAGTCCCGAAGAGCAACTAGTTTAGCTAACCTGGTTCGTTTTTCTGGGAAAATGCCTCTTGGAAAACTCACTTTAATTTGTCTTTCATGCGGATAATTACAGTTTCTTTTGAAATCTCTAATTGGCTGAATGTTTTCCTTCTCTTTGCTATTCATCGTTGATTTTCTTTGTTTGTTTTATATTTACAAGTATTTACAGCCGTTAAAATTTAAGCTACAAACGGAATAAATTTATATTTTGTATCCTGCTTTTTTAGACGTTATTTATCCTTTCAAAATTTGTCTTACACCCTTTGTCTTTTACGTCAGAGACCTTAAATGAAATGGTTTTTGTATTTTACATTTTTATTTTTATTATTTTTTTTTTTACTATTTTTGGCGAAAGTATCAACATATTTTAATCTTTTAAATATATGTTATTTATAATACTTATAAAGCTCTTTAATAAATTCTATAAAAATTATTTTAAAAAAAAATACAAAATATTTTTTAAACATGCACTATATGAATAAAAATATAATTTTTATGTTTTTTTTTAAATTTAAGCGTATGATAAAATACAACATTTTAAGCAAACATATCAGGGTATAGGCTTCACCGCTTTATAGTGATTCTGATTGTTTCCAATAACTCTTATTTACGATCACTGTCTTAAGCACTGCAATTTAAAACTCGTTTTCTTGATGAATTTTTTCCCAATAATTTTCTTTCAATATTTTTCGGATTTAATTAAATTGGCCTTTCACGCTAAACGTTGATTTCTTTGACAGCCAACTTGACTGAATGCCTTTGCAAAGTGCAACTAGTTTACCAGACACGCCCAAATTGCATTGGGAAAACACCTCTCGGGAAAACTCACTTGAACGTTTGTTTTCCTCAGCCAGTCGGTTGGGTTTTCAAATAGAGTTTCAATCAACTGGAGGCCGATTTAGTTTCAGTTTTAATTTATTTATATATTTTTTTTTAACTTTCAAGCCGCCGTTTGTGCACAATTAAAAACAGCTTTTGTTCGCCTTTTGTTGTGCGGATTTCTATTGTTGTTTTGGCCAATTTCCCACTCGTTCACAAGCACTTGAAAAGGCGGCTCAATTCGCCAGGTCTTTTGTCACGCAACGTGAAGTTTATTTTTACAAATGGTACACCGGAATACCAGACAGAAAAACCGAAACCGAAGCGGAATCCGAAACCGAGCTCTATGGATGGAGCGCCCGAGTCTTGAGTTGTTGCCTCGTAGACCAACCGCAACGCACTAAACACGATCGCCGGGCTTCTTAGTCTACTTATACGATACAGGCGCTATAAGCTATACGCTATAAACTACCTACCTGCCTCCAAAACAACTGCTGATCGGCAAACTCTTGATGTGTTTTTTTTGTTTTGGCGCGCTTCTGTTGGTTTTGTCACTTAAGATATCTTGGCTAATTGTGCTGCTGCAGCTTTGCTGCCAACTTTATTGCTCTTTCTAGCCCAGAAACTATTGGGCTTCTTTTATAAATAACGTAATATTCCAACTGAAACCGAAAGTGCCTAATAATCCTAATCAAAAAGCAAAAGTTTGTGTTAATATATAACGGTTAACTCCCTTGATTGACATTAATGGGGGGCTATTTGAGGTTTGGGGGTTATGCAAAATAAATAAATCACTATAAAACGCTGCTAAAACTAACGACCCATTTGCTTGGCTAAATTGCAAGCAAATCACTTAATTGAAAAGGCCATAAATGTTGGTAAAAAAAAATAGTCAGAGGAAGCCGGCAAATAAATTTCGCATGATGATGATGGCTTTTCTCATCGCGGTTAAGGTGGGTAAATGGGTAAATAGAGTTGGGTTATAAACAACCTTTATTATATAGATTAGATATTGAATTTAGTTAATCTAAAGAAGGTTTTTTAATTAAAGGAGTAGTTTTTTTTGCTACAAAAAATTATAATCAATTTAGGATCGGAGATCGAAACTATATTATGGATATGTTCAATAAATACCGCTCTGTAAAAATCATTCTAACTTTTAAAACTGCGAGGTACTTATTGATTTTTAATATATCTGTTTTAAATAAGGCTAGATAATCATATTAAAAATATAATGCTGGATCTAAAAAAAATGTTTAAGGATCGTAAAATATAATATTTAACCTATAACCTTTTTTATGGATAACTATAATGACAAGCAAATAGAATTCGTATTATACTTTAAATAATTTTAAAATCCTATTTTCAGTGTTTATTGGATACAATTTTGTTTATAAGATCAAAAAGAGTTTTAGCTTTAGTCCTAGTATAAGACAAAAACTTTGTAACCAATTAAAGATTCCCGAGAAATCGGATGTTCAAGAAATGATTTCACATTGATCCAACATCCATTAATTTCACACTAAAAGGCTTTCTCTTATCCTGATCTTTAATTAAATTAAAGCATAGATAATTTTTCTGTCATTAGCTCACTTTCCCTCGCTCTTTGTCCATCGGGTTTATGATCTACTTTCAAGAAACCACAACTTAGCCACTTGCCACACATTGCAACACATTTTCCGGGCTTACAAATTACAGCTGCATGTGTGTCTGCGGTTTTCGGATCGGTAAACAGAAAAGAAAACTTTTATGATGGACATGTTAAATAAGATCTCCGCCTGAGCCAAGTGCTAACCAAGTGGTTGCCCAATCGGATTTGTTGTCAATTAACGTTTGTCTAAGAAATTGTAACGAATATTGGAAATATTTGTTTTGATTATGCAGTTTATACCTCCTAAAACCGGCAAAGTTTTCCGCATGAAAGCCGGTGGTTATATGGCAGGCGAGCATGACTGGGCCAATTTCCTCTGGGACAAATTGCAGACCCTACTGCAGTTCCCCCTTTTCAAGTACTGCCAACTTTGGCCACCTTGTTAAGCAATTGTGCGTGTAATTTAGGCGAAAACCAGTTGACCAATGCAGCCGATTTTAGCGCAAGAGCAAGTCAAGCGAAGATTGATGCGATAACCAGCGCAGATTCCTCGGCCAACCCCGAAAAAAAAACTATTTACGACCTGTCCAAACCTGGCCAACAAATAAAATTAGCCGCCTCTAAAGCCCTTTTGTTTTTTTTTTTTCTTGAAGGCATTGCGTGCCTGGCGTTAATTACGGCCCAAAAAACACATACGACTGGCCAAAGGCCCCCTCTTTTTGACGACCTACTTGTTGAGGCTCTTACTCCCCAGCACGCAGACTCTCTATCTGTATCCGTGTATCTCTATCTGTATCTGACAGATGCCTTGGCCTGGGTGACGGTTACATAACCGGCAAATAAAACTAATTACAAATATAGCCTGTATGCAGGGAAATTAGAACCACAGAACAAGTCACGGAAATGGGAATCATTTTGTATGGCTAGTATATGTTAGTTCCTGTAGTAGAGGGAAAAACCATTTGCATAGTAATATGTGTGAGTGTGTGGGAGCTATTCACCCATTTCCCATTTTCCCTTAGGTCTCGACACGCGCGCAGGTTTTTTGTTTTTAATTGTTTGCTCAGCGCTTTGGTCTGCGCCTTAATTGTTTGCTCAAGACTTGGCAGATACGAAGGGAAAATTGAGAACGGTATGGTATGGTATGAGATGGGATGGGCAAACATTTGTCTGGTCAAGCAGGCGATGTTTGGCTGGCATATGGATATGAAATTCCCTAGCTTCTGTACTAAAACACTCTATTTTTGCCCTATTTCCTTGCAGTTTCCTGGACGATTTGGATCGGTTAGGCGCCAAGGATTACCAGCCAACTGAACAGGATATCTTGCGTACTCGCGTCAAGACCACTGGCATCGTTGAGGTACACTTCTCCTTCAAAAACCTTAACTTCAAGTGAGTAACAATATATATGATATACGAGGAAAGTATCTTTATCTCTTGAATTTCTTAACCCAAAGATTGTTCGACGTGGGCGGCCAGCGTTCGGAGCGTAAGAAATGGATACACTGCTTCGAAGATGTCACAGCGATCATTTTCTGCGTGGCCATGTCTGAGTACGATCAGGTCTTGCATGAGGATGAAACCACGGTAGGTTTGGGTTTAACTAACTTAAAATATATTTCAGTGTACCTTACAAATCACTTGGGTTTTAAAATCACTAAAATGTTATTTTTGGTGTCTAAAAGTATGCAACAATATTTATAAAACTCGGATATACGACTATTCTTCATTCACTGCATACTTTTAGACACCTAAAATAAAATCGTAAAGTGATTTTATAACTCTAGTGACTTGTGTGGCAACCCTCTTTTTTATTAGTTTGTCCGGATAATCAGAATTGAAAGTGTAGATTACCTTTTTTTAATATTTTTACAACACAAAATAATATTTTAAGTTAATCTTGAGACATTTTATTAAAAAATTTAACAATATAACTTTTGATTGGAAATTAACCTTATCATATTGATCAATTTAGTAAACCAGTTGTAGTATAGCAATATGATATATGACATATTCTATATGCTTTCCTGACAACTAGGAAATACTAAAGTACCTTTTGTATCTTTATCTATAATAAAAATTCCTCCATTTTATCTTACAGAACCGCATGCAAGAGTCGCTGAAACTGTTTGACTCGATCTGTAACAACAAATGGTTCACGGACACCTCGATCATTCTGTTCCTGAACAAGAAGGATCTGTTCGAGGAGAAGATTCGCAAGAGTCCCCTGACAATTTGCTTCCCCGAATACACAGGTGAGTGGTCTAACTGATCTCATAACCAGATGGCTTATTAACTCTATTTTTTTGGGGCATTTTCAGGTGGACAGGAGTACGGCGAGGCGGCTGCTTATATTCAGGCTCAATTTGAAGCGAAAAACAAATCAACCTCAAAAGAAATCTACTGCCACATGACGTGTGCCACAGATACTAACAACATTCAGTTTGTATTCGATGCTGTCACCGATGTCATCATAGCAAACAACCTGCGCGGCTGTGGGCTGTATTAAGGAGGAGGATTCCCAATGATTATGATGATGATGATAACGATGATGATAATGTGGAGCAGAATTGGGGGGCGTTAGCAGGGAACACCGTAACGGTATTAAAGAGCAGCGCGGGAGCACAACAACCCACCAGCATTGATCAAAAACCAAACAATTTAAGAGCAGATGATAGAACCAACCAACCGCAACCACACAGAAAACACACAAGAAAAAACACAGGACACTGAACACTGAACAAGCAAAGCCCAAAGAACTTTTATTTGTTTAACAAAAAACGGCGGACGGATGGATGATATATGATATATGGGGAATAAGCGACGAGTACATTACATAATATCGATAATATTGATGCAGATACGCGATGCAATGCTAATGATGATCAGGGCGATTATAATGATAACGAGATCGAAAAACAACAAGAACCGAAAAAAAGGCAGTTGATTGAAAGGCATTTCCTATATACATACATATACAACCACATACATATGCATTATGCAAAGCCACATGTACGACATGACACTAACACACACACTCACCAACGACACACACACACACACAAGCGCCAACATTGCATATAGTTGTTGTTTGGTCTGAATAATTTTTATAGAATTTCATAATTTATGTGTAGTTTAGTTTCCTCATGTATTTATTAAACAAAAAACCAAACGAGCGTATATCTACATATACCGCATATATATATACATACACTTCTATACATATATTTATATATACATATATATAAATATTATATATTAAATGTTTCCTGTTGCAATCTCTCTTTGAAATTATTCATGCCATCAACACTCTGCATTTGTCATGCTTGTTTAGACTTAAGTTCGAAAGTTTCAACACAAATCCAGCGGCAAAGGAAATAATATGTATTAATTTGATTGCGTGTCAGCGTGTGGGCTAATATAAATATTATATAACAAACCAAAAAAACCAAAAGAAATGAGGAAAGGAAAACAGAAAATATGGAAGGCAAATCTTTAACGTTTAAGTCTAATTTAAAGATACAAATGAAACGGATATAAAAACTCTATCTATTGTATTTACAAACGAAGCAAAACTAAACTAAACTAAAAAGGAAAACAAAAACGGATAAGAGTCAAGTAAAGCAAAGCATATGTGGCCACTTAACTAGCTTATGTAAAGAGCAGCAGTAGCAGCAGCCATCGATGATTGATTGATTGATTGATGATACATTTCAGTGTAAATTGTAATTTGTTGAATTTACGTGTATAGAAGAAGTTTAGCTGGCAAACACACAAAGAACAACACATACTGGACACAAACTAACTATAATTTAATTCACTTAATGAGCTGATTTGTTGGAATTTACAATGATTTGTGGCATTTAAACGGGGAGCGAGGCAAATCAGCGATTCAACTTTGGCGGCGCACAAAAGCATGCTATATATTTTTGCCATATCTACGCACACCACCAAACACACACAACTCACACACACACACACAAAATATGAATCAAAATGAATGGAACGCAGAACTCAAATCTCCCACAATGAAACTAAGGATTGTATGTAATAATATGATAATTTATAAATTCTACTTTTAATGGTAAACATCTTCGTACGTATGTACCTACATATATATATGTATGTATGTGACTGTATCTAGCGAATGGCATTTAACCCCCCGAGTATGTTGAATTGTTTGATTAGACTTATTATTATAATTATTATGTATATGCTTTGTATGTATGTATTTTGTGCATTTTGATTTTACACAACGATTTAGCTGCAATGAATTTATATTGTTATTTTTATAGTATTTCTTTTGTATCTGCCCAGTCTTCTCCTCCTCCTCCTCGACCTCGACCTCTTCCTTCACGGAAATCTCCTCACTTGTGCTCTTGCTCTAGTTGGACGGAAATCCATTTATGTTTTATAGTTTTTAAGTCTAATTTATGTAAACGCACACACAACAACAAACACACAACTTAAACGTGAACTAAGTAAGTTTATTAGCGAAATAAATATTATTTGACATTCAACAAAAAAAGTAAGGACATTTTGCAAGAAGCTTAACGAAATCGTTTCGATCGTATTTCCCCCCCCGAAGAACCAGTGAAACTTTACAAAAGTTGTGTTGGCCACGAAATCCGTACAATTCCTAGATTTTAAACACCGATCAGCGAACATTCACCTCTAAGCATTTACTTAGGTCAGCCAACACTTTCCCATTTCCATGACCCCCAAACCCCTTCTACAATATATCCCTGCCCAACCAAAACTACTGTAATATTTAATACGTATGTATTTTCCATTCAACTTGTAAAATTCTACCAAAAAGATTAAAAAAAAAACAAAAACGCAAAAACCATTTTCAAATAAAACTATTTATTCAAAAACAAAAACCAACAGCCATTTTGTTATTTTCCTTATAGTTTCTTGATTTTCTTACAGCCAGCCAAATGTTTTGCATGTACTAGTTTTCCATGTTGCTGCTGGCTTCGAATTTGGGGTAAAAAAATATAAGATGATCAGTAATATATATAGTCACTTGACCAGTAATGCAGAAGATCAAGAACAAAGAGTTCAATAATTGTATGTGTAACTATAAATAAATACAAAATCGATATATTTATTGACAATTTAATTAAGCCACAAACAACAAAGTTATTCATTTACCTTCGAGACAAAGTAAACCAGGTCGGTCTATATATACAGAATACATATATAAATTAAAACAAAAATATATTTAGTAAAGGGAGATCAACAAATTGCTACATGCATACCATACATATGTACTATATTTTTCTCGTAACTAATTCTTACTCGAAATACTCATACGGTAGCGACTATAATTTACCTCCTCAACTCAAAGTCGCTCAACTTTTCAAATCAACCGAGATCGCAAGAAAAAAAACTAAAAACCTAAATAAATAAAGCAACCTACATTCAAGTAATAGCAAAACATTCGTTCATATAGTACAGCATAGTGTTAACCGCAGTATATCGACTAAACTTTTTGCATATTTTCAATACTAAACGGAATAGAGTCGACCGGATACGGAAATGGAATCAAACATAATTCATATTTTTCTAAAGCTCATACACCTCTTTGCTCCACACACACACTCACACACCCGCATAAATCATGAAAACGCAAGTCGCACCACTACTAAAATTACTTTAATAGCAGTTAAAACATTTATAAGTGAAATCCATAATGAGCTAACAAAACGGTAATGTTAATTAACTCGAATCAAATGTCAGAGGACATTATTCAGAAACACACACGATTTTTGTAAGTGGCGAAAACAAATCTTTGGGATTTTAAAGGGAACTGGAGGATAAAGGATTAATGGTGGCACGTGGAATCAAGATTATAGGTTAGACAAAGTTTAGACATTGTATCTAATCTAATTTGTAGCCTAATTCAGAATGCTTTGGTTGTCCCCATGCAGCAGATCAGATTTGTTTAACTTGTATATGGCAAAACTATTTATATACCTACTTATAATATAACTTATGTGGAAATATAATTCTCCTCAATTCTTGAGCTCCTTTTCTCTCTCTAATGACCACGTGGATAATGTGTAGCTAATGGCCCATGGAAAAGTTTTAAAAATGAGATTAAAGCGAGCCACAGAATCTAACTGAGCTCGAAAATGATGAATGAATTTGAATCGTTGAATTAAAAATTTAAAATAATATATATAAAACATAAAAATAATGATATAAAACTGAAATAACAAAACCAAAATGTTTGTATGTAAAAGAAACTCAAAACGTTAGAGATCATCTACAATTTAAATAAATATAAATAAAACCAATGCAGACTTGTGTTTTTTATTCTCAATATAAGAAGGCAGGTGTGCCCAAAGGCAAAGGCTTCAGAAACTAAAGGACCATTATTATTAGCAATATTTCGAAACATTTTTTGAAGATAGGAATATCCTGAATTTCGCCCTATAAATACCCTTTTCGGCGCGAATCCAAGGAACTACATACTTTAATGTCTGAACTTAAGTTCAGGTAGAAAACAGAATGTTTTCATTTTTGGTACAGTCGGGCACATCTTCATATGACTTATTAAATGACGTTTTTGACAGGTAGGAAACCCTCCACATATGGACATAAAACAGAAGGACGTGTTGATCACAAATTCCTATAAAACTACCACTCATGTAGCAACTGTACAATTTCCACGATGATCTGGCCATTTTTTTAAAGGAAATACCAATGTATCTAAACCTTGTCTTGCGTTTTATTTTGGAATTGTTTAATAAGGAATTCTGATGATATTTTTTACAATTTTGATGGGGTAACCCCAAGATGAACGGTATCAGGAATTCCTCTAATATAAATCTGTTACGGCTAAACTATTGCATTGTCTACTCTAAAAGTTTCTTTTTTGATTTGGGCGTGGAGATGGTTCGCAAGGACACTCGCCGAGGCGTTTTGTTATTGGGCGTGGATGGGGTTGACTCCGGCGCCTTTTGCGGGGTTTCCTCCTGCGTATCCTCGTAAACCAGTCGAATGTCCTCTGTTCGCTCGCAGGTGACCTCGCTGGCTGCCATTACTGCAGGCTTCTTTTCCGTCTTCTTGGCCTCCGGCACAGAATCTTCGGAATCCTTTGTCGCTGGCAGGGGTGTGATGCCCTCGTCGAGGGGCCAAGCATCCATGGCCTCCTCCACCGGCACCACCGGCGAATTGACAGGCATTTCGACGAGGACGCGGGGAGTTCGCCTCACGGCGATGGGAGTGGCTTGCTTGGCGGGTTGGCTTTTCGGGGTGAGGTTGAAGTTGCTGGAGCTTCCGGGAGTTCGGGGCTGGCGGCGTACTTGAATGGGCGTAGCAGGGCGGGACTTTTTCTCGGGCGACTCGAACTTTTCATCAGAACTGATGATCTCCTTGTCGATCACCGGAATCACTCCAAGTGCCGGCTGTGGTGTCTCTGTGGAAGGCACTGCCTCTGTGCTGATCTTACGCTTTACTGGTGATGCCGTCTCCTCTTTCTGCTCTACTTCGGTTGTTTTTGAGGAGCTGGCTTCTACGTCTTCTTTAGGCTTGGATTGTTCGGTTGCCTTTTCATCATCCGGCTTACGCGGAGCTCTACGTATAGCAATCGGCGTCGGCGTAGTCGTAACTTTCCGGGGCGAACGCCGAATGGCAATGGGTGTGGGCTTAGCCTCGACCTTGGTCTTCGTTTTGGGACTGTTGGAGTTTGACGAACTGGCACTGTGCATGGATGAATCGTTTTCTGCATCCAGATCGTTTTCGCCTTCCTCTTTGATCCCTGATCCTGCAGCCTTCCTATTTGTATTCGGTTTGGTCTTCTCCTGCAGGGGTTTCCTTTGGACTACCACCTCATCTGACGATGCCTTGCGGAGCTTCTGTTTCTTTCTCTTTGGCAGCGGTACATTCTCTGAAGATTTGAGGGCAGCGCTCAGCACTGCATCCATATCCTCGTAGCGCTCGCCCAGCTCATTTGGCTCAAAGGTTACCAGCGAGCAGAAGCCATCGGTGCTGGACACGATCAGGACAGTTCCGTCATTTGACCAGGCCAGATCCGTGAGCCTAGAGTAGTGAATTTTGGAGATAATGGCGAAAGGCACCGATTGCTGGGTATCGTAGAAGAACACAGCGTTTTTTGTGGCCACGGCATAGATCATGCGGTAAGGCAGCGAGATAATTGGAGGATTCTTCTCAGCATTGTACGGTCTCAGACGGTACAAAACCGGCGAGCAGCGGACAGCCACCGCGTATTCGTTGGGGAAGGGCAGGACGAAGGCGGGTTTCGACAGATCATAGCGACTGAATCCATACGTGGTGTTTATGGGCTTTACCACGCCATCGTAGTCGGTAATTCCCGCCGGCGTAAGCAGCAGTTTGCCATCGGGAGTGAAGCACAGGCGGCGAAAGAAGGTCGGCAGGGTGCCATCATGGTACAGCCGTATCATCTTGCCGTGCATCTCGTGGCCCTCCTTCACTGGGAATCCGCACTTGCCAACCCGGTGGAGCACCCTCTTGGTATTGGCATCGAAAATGCGCATTTGCCTAAAAGAGAAATAAGATTCTTTAGTTTTGTTGACGGAAACATAGCTTGTTCTGGCTGTACTGCCTACCTGTCGGTGCTCAAAGTGGCAATATACTGATTGCACGGATCCCAGGCCACGCCCTGCACGTAACCCTTGTGATCGTCGAGAATGGCCAGTGACTTGCCCTTGTAGACGTCCCACAGCATGGCTGTGTTGTCCACCGATCCGGTGACCAGGAACTGTGAGTTGGGCGCCCAGCTTAGGTCGTAGATATCCTCCCGATGGCCGCGCAGCACCTTCAGCGTTATCCAGACTTCTTTGTCCTGTTCGCTGGCACCATCGGCATCCACAATGTTGATGACTTCGTGATCGGCTTTCTGTTTCCAGATGAAGACCACACTCTCATCGTCGCCGGAGGCCAGGAGTTCGCCGTTCGGTGACCAGCGTACCGTGTTAACGGCACGTTGATGCCGCGACAGATCGGCGGCCAGGTCCACATCCACGCCCTCGGCGTCGTCGCTGCGATTCACATACCAAATGAGGACATGGGCATCTGTGCCGCCGGAGGCCAAACGACAAATCGTCGGCGAGCGCAATCCCAGGCCATTTTGCTGGATATCCACACTCAGCACAGGATCGCGGTTGTGCCACGAGATCTCGGGTATTTTGCACTTCATCCTGTTTACTTAATTGGCCACTGTTGACTGCTTGAAGTGCGAAAAAAATATTTTATGCGGCAGAATTCGCGCCTAAAAGTGTGACCATCGGTCATCGGAATACCAAAAGTGATATCGATTGCAGTTATCGATAGTCAGATTAATAGCTTCGGGCAACCAGGGCTGCACTATTATTTCCAAAATGGTAAACAAAAGTTGGTAATTCTGATTTCACCCGGTTTTAACTGAAATTATTGCTTATTTTACAGTCCGTAACGCTGCACACCGACGTGGGTGACCTCAAAATCGAGCTCTTCTGCGATGCCTGTCCCAAGGCCTGTGAGAATTTCCTTGCACTGTGCGCCAGCGATTATTACAGCGGATGCGTCTTTATCAGGAACATAAAGGGATTCATTGTCCAAACCGGCGATCCCACCAATACCGGGAAGAATGGGCAGTCCATTTGGGGCCAGAAGTTCGACGATGAGTTCAAGGAAACCGTCAAGGTGAGCTGATTATCAAGATTTGGCTGGGGAACTTCCATAGTCCAACCACGCCGGCCGTCTGTAGCACATACCCTGTATTCTTAGATGAATGGAGTATATTAAATGTAATCTTTATATGGAACGGAGAAAATAGATTCCAAAAGTACTCCCTTGAAAAACTTAAATTTCTCCGAAACACTGAATATTTAAGATCTTCTCTTTAGAACTAAATTGTAACATCTCTTAATACCAACATTTAGTTTACCATAAGGATTATAATACAGATCCTAATGTACAATACATCTAATTTCTACAGCACACCGACCGAGGAATGGTTTCCATGGCCAACAACGGACCCAATGCCAATGCCAGTCAATTCTTCATCACTTATGCCGCCCAGCCAAATCTGGACCTCAAGTACACACTATTCGGTCGTGTCATCGATGGTTTCGATGCTCTGGACGAGCTGGAGAAGCTGCCCGTCAATCCCAAGAACTACCGTCCTCATGTGGACAAGAAGATCAACGGCGTGACCATACATGCCAATCCTCTGGCCACGTGATAGAGCACAAAAACTCCCAATCATACGCTTAAAATGAAGTATATTTATAGCTCTTAAGTTTACACGATTTCTTCGATTACAAACTAATTGATTGAGAAACATCAAATATTGTGCAAAAGTACCTAACGACTAAATCTTAAAATCAGCCAAGTCACAATTGTTTATAAAAAATTGCATTGTTTATGTCTAACTCTCTCTTGACGACTTTTGCACTTAATTTGGAACTTACACTAGACGGATGTATAAGATGTGTTTAAAACGATCAACTAGAGGGGATAAAACAAATGCTAACAAGAATCTGGACTACATGGATTATGTGGAGGTGCCGTTTGTGAGTGATTTGGCGGGCTTCGGATGGTCCTTCATGTGCTGCTCGAACATGCTGCGAATGTCGGACAGAGCCTGCGAGATGTTCTCCGAGAAGCGATGCACATCCTGGAAAGGAAATCTTATCAGTTTAACTCCATTTGATGTATATATGGTAACTCCTTACCGTTTGCTGGCAAGTGGTCTTCGCTGAGATATGGAAGAATATCAGGTTTTCGCCGGCAATGATGTAGGACACACCATAACCATCATCGGCCACGGGTCCAAAGCCGCCGCCAGCACTGATGCAGTTCGGATGCTTCTTCAGATCCATCTTGGGCGTCTGGCCGTGCGGAGTCTGACTAGTGGACAGGCGCCAGGGCTCGCTGAGCACTTCGTTGAGGAAGGGAGAGTCCACCTCCAGGTACTTGGAGACGACATAAAGGCAGAACAGATGCCTGTCAATACCTCGACCGCACATGGCATCCTGGTAGCCCAACTGGTGGCGATCGCAGGCAGCCTGCAGCAACTTCACGCGCTCATCGTTCTGCAAAGCAAATAGTTTAAGATTAGTCTGGTTTTAAGTAAGATAAGTATTTTAACTTCTTACAGTTGTGTTGGGATTCTGCATGGCCTTAACCCAGGCGGATGACTCAATGGTGCAGGGACGCACTGTCTCGGTTCTTCCCTCGCGGAAGAGACGCGTCATGGAGGCCTCGTAGGTCAGCGAGAAGCGACCGGCATCCCGATAGTAGGCCAACTGCAGGGCCATTTGAATATAGGCATCCGGTGAGATGCGGCACTTCTTCATGAATCCCTTGCCGTACTCCTGGTGCACCAGGATGCGCAGATTCACCTCGTTGATCAGCTTGGTCACGTCGATGGTGGCCTCCTCGATCTGCGGCAGACAAGGCTTAAGGTCCCAGGTGAGCCTGGTTGGTGTGGGTGGCTGGAACTCGGGGGTGCCCTTGGTATTGCCAGATTCATCATATCTGCAGGGTTACCAGGTAAATGGGTTAGTTTTAAAGTTTGATTCAATGTGGTAATGTATGTATGTCAAGCAACGTAAATCAAAGTCTTGTTAATTTTGTACAATAGTTGTTAGTCACGAAAGCCAAATAAATTAAATGAATGCCATTTGGGTTGATTAGCGTTTGTAAATACAGTAAATAAAGGTCAAGGGAGAAAATAAGAATTTAATTGTGGTAAAAATTCAAATATTAAAAGTATTTCTTTATTTATTTACAAATTTGAATGTTCCCTCTAAAAATCAATAAAATAAAGTAGGAAAATAGGACTTGTTATACTTAAAAAATAGTATTGAATTCCACTTTTGGTTGTTCAGACTTGAGTATTCCCCTAAAAGGTTAATACAAAAATGGGTAAATAAGACAGACTGAACTTTGTTAAATTTTTCCAGCTCCTTGAATCTAATATTTACTGTTTAGCGAGATCATTAAAGCTTTTAAGAGACCCTCGTGCTCAACCCAAATGACTTAAATTGCTTTGCTTTGCGCTTGTGTGCTTTGGAACTAAGTGTTTACCCATAGATATCATCACCAAATATATACTCCCATAGATGTCCCAAAACCGGTGCATCGGCCCTATAAGAAAAGTGTAAATGGGGTAAATCAATTGTTAAGCCACAACCGGGGTTAATAAAAATTATAATATAATTGGAGGGAGGACAATGGGTGATAACTGAAAACTGAACGCAGCCAACCAAAACCGACAAATTGCAGGCGGGTATAGGAATCGAAAATCATTACCCCTCCGATACAAGATCATCGACGATCAGGTTCTCCCACATGTGTGAGGCGATGGCGGCGTCGGACCTTTTGGATTGTGATTTTGCAAATTGGTTCAAATGGTTAAGATTATGATGTACTTTTTTTTCGGGGCTGAAAGGAATTTTAAAGTATAACGATTGGACGCCACTTACCAGGTGTGCTCGGCATTGAAGCCAACGCGTCCATTGGTGCCCACACAGACGGTGAAGCACTTGTCAAACCAGCGGTTGTAGCCATTGCCGTGCAGCAGCTTCTTGCCAAAGTTGTCCAGGAGTTCCGGACGCGCCAGGTCGAACTCGAAGGGCTCATCGTCCAGGGAGAGCACAAAGGCAGCCGACTCGATGGTTCGCAGGGAGATGTGATTGGGGCCCCTGGAGAAGAATGTATTCCTAGCCTCTGCCCACTTGGAGCGATTCCAGGCAGTCAGGGCAGCCAAGTGCTCCTCACCCTCCACGGGAGTGGCCTTTCCCTTGAGAATTTCCTCAATTTGCCTGCAAAGTAATACCAAATTGAATAACCATTTCTAGAGTTTCTCAGCCAGCAGTTACTCACACTTGCAGCTCGCAAGGACGCAGGATGCGACCCTTGTAGTAGATGGGCATCTTGTAGTAGCATCCCTTGTGCAGCACAACAATGTGGTTGGAGTCCCTATAGTGGATAATACGATCGGTTTCCAGACCAGGCACACGGGCCGTGTTAAAGGTACGTTCGTATTGCCAGGAGCACAGAGGAATCATGCCCTGAACCATGATCTGAAAGGGAAAAGTAAATATAAATGAATATAGATGATTTTGGAAATAAATATATCCGAATCTTAAATAGATATTAGGATGTAAACTACGACATGTTGTCTACTTTTAGTTTAACATGCGGATGGGAAAGCGACTCTAAAAGGTTATAGTTATCATAAAACGATACTTACAGGCTGCAATTCCTGGTGCTCGATCAGGCGGCGGAAGTTGAGCAGCAGGGAGATCACATTGGCAGCTCGAGCCGCCTGTTTATCGGTGAGGTTCATGAAGATCGCATCCGTGCCGTAGAAGTTGCTGTTGACGCACAGGGGACTGCGACCGCGCAGGTAGACGTACTCCTCCCACCAATCCGACACGTAGTTGGTGGACCACCAGCTCTTGAGGATGAGGTACCACTGCAGTTTCTTGCCGATGGTCTGCTCGAATTCCTTGGCCAATCGCTCCATGCGCGTGTAGTTATCATCATCGAGCAAGGGACGAACACTTCGCAGGTACCTGGTCATCGTATCACTAACAGAGGGCAATGGCAATCTGGGCAGAGATCCCTGGAAGCTGTACAGGCCCGGTTTGTTCCAACTGGACAGGACCCGCACCACTGCCACCCACAACATGGTGGGCAGTGAGACTCGACTGCCAGGAGCTCTGGACTCGTACATCCAGCCCTTGTACATCAGCAGCAACTTGAGAGTGTACCGCATGGTGAAGCAGATCGATAGCCAAACCACCAGAGCGGCCAGAAAACAGGCAGCCACCTGCCAGTTGATTGTGTTGGACGGTAGGTGTACCAGTATCCGGTTGGTCAGATTAAATGGAGCCTGGTAGCCGGCAAAGTGCAGACCCAACGCAATGGCCGAGATCAGCCAGAGGCTCTGGATGTGGGCCGGATAGACGCCATTGCGTACGCCGTTCTATAAGAAAAATAACCCTTGGTTAGTTTTTGATATAATTTAAAGTAAATCGGAGATATAAACTTACCCTGGCACGTCCCAAACGCTTTTTCCATGAGCGGATGCCCGAATTCCACACCAAGTTGAGCACCTCGTGGTCATAATTGATGTCGAAGCCCTCGTGGGTGATGGCAAACGAGAATGCCACTGCAGAATGGGCTTCAGCCATATCTGCAGGCTAATAATGATATCCCAAGTGCAAGAAAAATGCTGTAATATAAAAATAATAGATATAGATATAGTCAGAAAGATATCATATAAAAGAAAAATGCTGTAATATAAAAATAATAGATATAGATATAGTCAGAAAGATGCAATATAAAAGAGAGATAGATCTTAAAATTTTGCAACTTTTAAAGAATTTCCGGAACATTGTATAAAATCAAAACAAAAGCATTCCTTATCAAGAGAGTAGCTATTTTAAATACGATTTCACAACACAAGCTAAAAAGGTTTGTCCGATTTTATCCCCCTATCAAAGTAAACGCCCCCAAAAACCCCAATTCTGAGTCCTGATAACTTTGCTCCTTTGTGGTCTAGATTGTGAAAAAACACTCACTGATAAGATGGAATGGAAATTGCCAGACAGCCGAATCATGTGATTCACGAAAAATATCTTGCTTATTTTGCCACTCGCGATCAAGCTAAAATGCGTTTTAGATTGTAGATACTTCACATTCGTAATATCTGTTTCATGAAGTGTTTTGTTTGGGGCACTAGAGGTCCAAAGTTCAACGAAATATTACACGCTTTAGATTCGTTCTACATACATTATTTAGTGTATACACGCTTTGTATTCTCCAGCATTCGATGTCATAACATTTTACATGCAATTGACGATTGACGTCACAGAGCGCGGTTTTATTCAACTGGGGTTATCATCATCGTTGGGATAGAGTCCGTCTGAGATTCTAGGTCTAGGCAGCAGTCCATGGAATCGATTCTAGAATCGGATTCAGTGGCAAAGAAAATAATAATAAAGCAAAGACAAAGTACAATAGAGGCTTCTTTTCACTCCATACTGGAAAGCTAATTACTTTGATAAATAATTTACGGACTTCCCCAAGCAGCTGCAATTCTACACCTTCACTGGGATTGGATTCGCAATTAAATTGCACAACTATTTGATTGCTTTTGTGATTCGATCGAGTGCCTATTCAACGTTTATACTCAGCTTTGGAACTCTGCATACCAATGCATTTGTGCATATATATAGAGGTGTTTATTTATATTTATCTATTTATAAAGCCAAAAGTTCCTCAGATGGCATGACACTTCGAGTTATAACGCTTCGCTAGATCCTAAACCGCATAAACCTTGATATTCGACGGATACACCTTGGTGAAGGTCAGTGCATCTGAGTATCTGAGTATCTATTGTCCAAACATATCAATAAACTAGAATGACCACTGACTTCAACTCGAAATAGCCACTAAAAGATACGATACGAATTCATTTTCGTTTGACCCACTTTGGGGCGACGACTATGCGGCGTATGCTTAATAATTTGAACAACGATCACTACCGGCTTTTATTTGTTTGCCTATCAGCAAACTCAGCATAGGAAAAATAAAACAGAAATAATAAAAATATGCGCGATTTGTTGTCTTTTTTTTTTTATAAGATCGTTTTATTTTTTTGCTGGGCACACGAGGGTACAAAGTCCACAAATTGTTTTTTTCATAGTCTGCTCTCTTCCTATACGTGGTCTACAACGTTAATTATATTGCATAAAATTTAAATTGTTGTTATTTTCTAGATCGAGTGGGCCCGACCTTGTGCTTATACATATCTACATATTTGTTTGTTAACTTGCGAGGGAGGCGGGTCCAATGCCGGGTTTTATGTAACCACTAAAAAATCCCCCCTCAAAGCTGATAAGGTTTATGGAATAGATTTTTTCAACTATCAAAACATGTGCCGGAATTTGGGTCACACAAGTGAGAACGAGATAAAGTCGCCAGGGGGTAAAGATCAGAACGAGAAAAACAAGAAATAAGGGGTCTACGTAAGCCGCAAGAATGCAACCTTTGCAGAAAACCCCCTTTCTTTTATTTTGCGCGTTGTTTACGCTTTTCCGACCTTCAGCTGGGGCTAAGAAATAAGTAAGAAAAACACAAACAAACCTTCTCGGCGAATTAAAATAATTCGATATAAACTGTTTCCTGTATATCGCGTTGTATTAATTGCACTTCGATGTGTGAATGTGGTATTTATAAACTTTTCTTTTGGGAGGGGGAAATGACAATTGCGAAATCCTAGGCAAGATGCACACACGAGTTAATGCCACTGGGGATATTTCGGATCCCCCGGTTCTTATAAAGCGACTTGATCGTTTAGACGCCGAGCGTTGACTGAATCGACTGTGAGCACAACGGGTTCGCTAGGGTCTTAAAAAGCACTCGGAGCGGAGCGCAGAGATACAAATATAATATAGCCGATGTGCTTTTCTGGCTATGTGGATGTGGCTATGGATGTGGTTTTGGATGCGTCACAAGTCGAGGGGCTCGTTGCTCCGAGAGAGTGGAAAAAGTGGAAAGGGTGCCTGGTGGAGTGTGTTGACCGGTGATATTCAGGGAACCATTTCTCTTCAGATCGATAGGGCGCCTCTTATCGCATACCGAAATGGTGAAATGGATATCTGATTAGGCCCCATAAACACCTACATATATGATGGGTGTACTCTTCGTTTCAAGGGGTATACGTCAATGTCAATGTCTCTTGAAAACTTGTTTTCAACGTGGCTAGACAAATTTCTGGGAACCGAGGTGCACTATCAATGCGCTAAGGGAACTTCAAAAATGATCTTTTCGATATTTGTAGAGTCACTCATATTTATATTGGTAAATTCAAAACACTTAGTAAACACATTTTCTGATTTGGTAATGCTATATTCTTATTTTCTTAAGTCTAAATTCCTAAACTACCCTTTTTTCATAAATCATTTTTATATTACTTGTTTAATCTTAAAAGATTTCTACTTTTAGTAAACATTTACAATTGTACATATATTAAAACATCACATTTTATCTAGTTTTTTTTGGGTTAGGCGAAGATTAACAGTTAAAACAGGGTAACCAAGTCATATAAAGAAGCAATTATGTTATAAACAAACTTTTTTTATTTTATTTTTAGATAAGATATTTTAAAAGTCTAAAGGGCATGATAAATAAAAAGAGTTAAAGTTTTTTTTTGTCTTTTCAATTTCACCGCCTCAATTAAAATTCCCCTGGTGCTTATCCCATATATGTATCTTTTGCTAAGCTATAAAAATAGCATAAATAACCGATATTCAAGATTGCATTTCATAATATCATAAAGATTAGGCTTTAAATTCGGCAATGGGACTTTGACCTTTTCGCAGATCTCGCTGTTTCTGCATTTGGTTTGGCTAAACAACTTCAAATCTGAAGATCGGCTCTCCACACCCATTCTTATCGCTGTTACATGGCGATATAGCTTGTTTACTTGATAAACTAGCTGAAAAACAAGTATTATATGATTTGTTTTTATAACTGAGAACTGACCAATGAACAGGGTCAGATAAGCAACAATTGAGCGAGCCGATAAAACCAAACGATCGCCCACTATTTATAGTTGAAAGTCCAATAATCACAGTGGCGGGGGGCCTGTGAGAACTACGCCATTTCGGGGTGTTGATAAGGTTTGCCACCGCACGCGGTTCCGATAAGAGGTGAGAGCTGTCCGAATAACCTAGTACAATCGATGACGGGTTGAAAGTGTCTAGCTGGCATAAAAAACACTTACTTATCGCACGACTCTGATCAGATCTTGGTAAACCCAAAGAAATTCTGCGCAGAACGGAGATTTAAAATTAAAATCCCCACCGTAAAGCAAGAGAGATGGTGCACCAGTGATTCCGATGTTGGTGGTGGTATCTGAATTTTGAATTTGGACTTTGAACCGTAGCAAACTTGAAATGTGCGACGGCTACCGCCGCCGACAAAACAACCAAGGCAGCGACGCATGTCTAACGAGAGCGGGACGATCGAGGTGGGCCTCGAGGGTCTCGAGATCTCGGAGGGGGTTTCGAGGTGCGGTACAAAGGCGCTGGGAACCAGTTGTGCTTGGGACCCCCTCGCAAATCATTCACAGCTGCCGCGTCGCATCCACCGAAACGAAAATGAATAAAATCAAGAGAGGTATCTTACTGGAAAGATACGACAGGGAGTTACCCGGTATTTCAATGGCTCGAGTTTTCTTTATAATAAACGATACTCGTATAGTTAACAAACTTAAGTAACAATCCTAAAGTGTGTACCTAATCAAGAACGTAACACACTTTAAGTTGAGGATGATGGGTTACTATATGCGTGCATAACATACTTTAAACAGTATTTTGATTTTATAATCAATCAATTACAAAAGGTAGATTATTATATGTTTTACATAATTCAAGTGGGGAAACGTGTTTAAATGCTTGGTACTTATCAGTTCTGTTGTTTTAACTCCATCTAAGAATTTAAATTAAAATGAATTATTATAATGTTCGCTATTAAAAAGATTAAAATAAAGATTCTTACAGAACTAGTAAATAGTACAAGCCAAATTCCACTGCCAAAGACTTTATAAGTAAATCAACAACTAATTTTATTTAAAGAAAGAACTTTAAAGAATTTTAAATTTTCTAAAAATATTAGCTTTAAATTAATGTTAAAAATATAAATAAAATCTTAAAGGAAAAGAAATATGCCATGGGTTAGAACGGTAAAATTAAATTTTATACCAAGTTAAATAAGTTAATTTCTCGAACCAACGAAAAGTCTTAATACAATGGAAAACATCTTTATAAAATGAGTAAATATACCCCTTAACTCTACAATTACCGGGTATGAAAACAAAACACTCAATGGAGGAGGTCAATAGCTAATGGTTTCGCTACTTTCCATGGTAGTTAACAGTTGGATTCTGGGTTTATTATACTGGCTATGTATTTGTTGTTGTTGGGTTCAGTTGGCTAAGCTTTTCTTTGGCATTTTCCTTTCGAAAGAGAGGGCCTACTGGAGGGGGAGGGGAGGGGAGGTGCAAAGAGTAGCAGAGAGCGCATACAGCTGCACCTGCCTGCTTTTGTGTGGGTGTCTGTTTTGTGTTTGTTTTACAGATGTTTACCAGTAAAGCTCTCTCAGTTTTTAGTCGCTCTCCTCCACCTCCACCCCCTCAAGATGAAGAAAAGAGAGTGCGAGAGAGAGAGCGACTAAGAGAGAGAGCGGGCCCCGTTAAGCCTCTCCGAAAACTTGTTTCGGACTTTGAACCGCTTCGATTAAAGCGTGTTTTTAAAAATACAAAACAACAACTATGTCTGCGTAACAAAAAAATTAAAACAAACAAACAACAACAAGGCAAATAGAGACTCGTCGGGAGTGTTGTAATAAATACATTACTATTTGTTTTTAGTGTCCATTTTGGGCAACAAGTTTTTGTTAAGATTTGTGACCTAATTATTTGCAAACAGGTTGGAGTTTTTCATTTTTAGCTTTTTGCTTTGGGCGGCAAAGGGGCGGGACAGTGAGAGTAGGTTGGTTTCTGG
This sequence comes from Drosophila suzukii, assembly GCF_043229965.1. NCBI lineage: Eukaryota > Metazoa > Arthropoda > Insecta > Diptera > Drosophilidae > Drosophila > Drosophila suzukii. The sequence goes on along the minus strand of NC_092081.1, from coordinate 7,849,740 downwards.
GGTAACGGTATTTTTCCAAGGGAAATTCCCATAGACTTACTTTCTTGAAAATGTAATGATACCTTTAAGTTAAATTGCAAAATCAGGCGAAAGAATGAAAAGCGCACAGGAAACACAACAAGAATAACACAAAATGAAGGACGACAAACGACGGGAGCAGCAAAACAGCAAAGACGCGCGCGCAATGAAAATGTTGTAAGCGTTTCGGTGGCAAAAGAGAGACTAAAACTGCGCCTGAGAAGCAAAGGCAAAAACGGAAGCAGCGGGCCAAAGAGGAGCAGCAATAAATCCACCATATGATCGGGGCCAACAACAACAGCAGCGGTCCAGGGGTGGTGGCCAAACCACTTTCAAGGGGGGTTAAACTTTCACAAACATGTGTGTGCACATACACTTAGCACTTAGCTATGACGACAATTGATTTCAGCAAGATTTAAAATTGCAGGGCCTCTAAACTTGAAAGAACTTTTCATTTTTGGGGTTTTAATCCCCCTCTTGAAAATATTTACGAATATGAGAGAGAGACAGAGAAGCTTATTTATGCTACAAATAATTTATAATTAGTTGTTCAATCAAAATGAATGTAATAAAATATTTATGGAATTAATTTTGTATACAATATATTAAGGGTATCATATTGATGGTTTATTAAAATCATGGTTACTTGGGATACTTATTCTAAATCTATCAAATATACGTTATTAAAATTCATTTTAAAAATGTCCACTGAGGCTTCTTTTAAAATTATATTGGGTATGTTTATTATAAAAGTTAGGTGGATAATAATCAACTATGAAAGTTCGTCTATATTGTGTATGATTATTATGAAAGTTAGGTAGCTAATAATCAACTATGAAAGTTTGTCTCTGAAAAAAACTTCATACCCCTTGGATTTTCGTATGCAAACCAAAAATGCATCGAAGATTCAATCACAAAACGCAATAACTTTCTGTTCAATGAATGAGATATATATATTTACCAATATAAAATGCTGCTTTAAATGGAACCCTTGCTTCTTGCATGTTAACTAATGTCTTAAGTAATCTTTCAGGTAGCCCAAGAACGAAGACCACTATTCGGTTGCAGGAGTAGCCGGCTCCTCCTGCTGATCCTTCTCCTTGCTGGACAGACCGCGTATGCTGACATCGTAGACGACTTCCTCGATCTTCTTGACATCATATTTTAAGGCATCGAATCGCTTCCTCAAACCATCGTTCTTCAGATTCAGCAAACGAAACCCTGTGTTTAGATCGCCAATGAAATGGGAGATATTGAGCGGACGTTCATAGTCGCCCATGGTCACAGAATTCGTGGCAAATCGAGAGAGTTCCGAGGCCAACTGCAGAATGCCCAGTAGATAGTCCTCCACATCCAGGTGGAAACCCTCAGACTGACTGGTCTTCACTGTGGGTTAACCAGTTACTAATATGTAATTGTGTTTTGTGTGGGGCTATTAAGACCGATTTCACAAGGCTATTATAATTTTGCGATTAGGTTAAATTGCTGTTTCGGAACATTTTTGTTTCTTAATCATGTTAGGTTTTATTTGGAAGCAAAAAAAGACCACAAGACCGATTTCTCAATGACCTGTTAAGGTTTTAGTTTGCTATCTACCAGAGAAACTTGAAACAAAGTTTTATTTTCTAGTTAATTGTTTGAAGTTAAGTTATTTTTTTTAATTTTACGGACGGTTTGTTTTACTGAGTTATCAAACGAATCAGTTGGAAATTCGGTTTATAAAACCTGAACAAAGAGCAGGCGAATCTTCTTTTAGTCAGTTTCTTTATCTTCTCTAGTTAAGAGATTACAGTCAGATGGTAGTATCAACCCTAAAATGCTATTGAGAAACCACAATTGTACGAAACAGGAATTTAACTCATAGATTTATCAATTTAACCTGGTATTGTGAAATCGAGCCTTTGTCAAGCCAACTTACATCCCAACATTTCAGCCACGGTTTCGCGGGTAACCAAAAAACCCGCCTCCAGATAGATAACCAAAGCAATGAGAAAGATCAAACGCTGCGTGATGTAGGTCCAGTGATCGGAGTACCTGTAGAAGGCGTAGAATTAGCCACCCACAAGGGAAAGTCGGGACTTTCAACCATCTGACTCACCTGTAGTACTGACCAGGTGGCACCAAGCTGGCCAATTTCTGGTACTTTTCGGCGCAGGCTTCGATCTGTTTGCGGGCCAAGCCGCAGGAGGCACTTACTATAGTTAAAGGAAAATATATAATATATACCTATATAATAAATCAAGAACATATACGTACTCTGGCTCAAATCACTGTGTATAATCTGCAGTTTAATCTGCGCTTCCTTGGCCAAATGCTCGATTTCGCGCACCACAATGCGTATGTTCTGAAAAAACAGAGGCTTAAAAGGTGTTCTTCAGTTAGGTTATAAACCACCCACCTCCCTGATTTCCTGCTCATTGTCTATGTACTTTTGGTAGTTCGAAAATATGTCCAAATTCACAAAGTTCGACATTTTTGCTTAAAAATTCACTTGTTTATGCCGGCGATAGAGATGGTAGTTTGGCCAAGCAATAGTCTTGCAATTGCTATCGACATTTTTGGCTTGTTATCGATTGTTATCGCTTGCTGGATACAGTGTTGGCTAACGCCCGTTTTGTCATCTGTAGTTTCATTAATTTTGTTTTGTGTCAATCAGGTTCCAATTAGAATTATAATAGGCTCGTGACAAAATGTCGTATGTGAGTGTTTTTAGGCTTACGAAAGTGGAGTAAAATCATTAATTATTGAAATTTCACAGGGACAAGGCTACAATCCGTATGGTCAGCAAGGTGGCTATGCCGCTCCACCCGGAGCCTTTCCGCCACAAAATGCCCAAGTTTCTCCGCAGGCACAGCAATGGTTCCAAATGGTAGATCGCGATAGATCTGGAAAGATCAACGCCTCCGAGTTGCAGGCGGCCCTGGTGAATGGGCGTGGCGATCACTTCTCGGATAACGCATGCAAACTTATGATAAGTAAGATGGGGTACCCACAAATTCCCATACATAGCTCCCCCTCCAGGAACTGTGACGTCAGTTGACTTCCGCGGTGTACACACATACAGTAGAACTTCCATAACGTATCCCTAACATTGCATATCTCATATCTCTAGAGGTCAAACCAAGTTTATTGAAAGTTAAATCAATAGACTTTTTTACGTTGTAAATATGTAGTAATTATGTATTTGGTTTTGTTAAAGGAAGTTCCACTGTATTTAGAACAGCAATCCTCCATGCAAATTTGTTTAGAACACCTGGAGCGCACTATCTCAATTGTTTATTCTAAGATTTATGTTGGATTTTATCGCATTTTTAACGCATTTTACTTAATCAGGCATGTTCGACAACGATGCCAGCGGAACCATTGATGTTTATGAGTTCGAGAAGCTCTACAACTATATCAACCAGTGGCTGGTAAGGTCTTTATAGGTCTAAATGCTTGATATTCTGACTTATTTTTGTCTTATTTACTTACAGCAAGTCTTTAAGACCTACGACCAGGACGCCTCTGGACATATCGAGGAGCATGAACTAACCCAAGGTTAGTTTTTTACTTAAACTCACAAAATAAGAAAACAAATTCTCAAATCTTTTAGAGTGAACATTTTTTGGCCATATATGTATGTGGGTCAATCTTTAATTTCTCGGAACTCCGAGTTCTCATAGTATAGCCAAAATGCTTTCAAATAATTTCATTCAATTGGTTTTATATTTTGTTTTCCAAATTAAACTTTTTTTAACTAGATAAAGAGCTCTTTGTTACCTACACAAAAAAACACATGACTCATTTTTGAAAAGAAGAGAGAAATGTTGCCTTAAATGAGTCAACCTTTTAATAGATTCTAGTTATTACTGATAAGCAACAAGGTCATAAAAGTATATGATAAAAACGAGAATACTTAAGAAAATAATAGAACCCAATATATAAAAAAGAAAGAAAAATAGTCCTCTAAAAATAGATTCAGGTAAAGATTATAATTCGTTATGGTAAAATGTTCCTTAAGATACAGTTGGTAAAGAGTAATAATTATATTGTAGTTAAATTTCCAAAACATCAAACTAATTGTTTAATACCGCCCGCAGCCTTCACCCAGATGGGTTTTCGCTTCACGCCCGAGTTCATCAACTTTCTGGTAAAGAAGAGTGATCCCCAGACCCATAAGGAGGTATCGGTGGATCAGTTCATCGTGCTCTGCGTGCAGGTGCAGAGGTTCACGGAGGCCTTTAGGCAGCGCGACACCCAGCAGAATGGAACCATCACCATTGGGTTCGAGGATTTCCTCACCGTGGCCATTGGCTGCTCGTACTGAATGAATGAATCAAGGCAACCACTTCAAGCGAATCAATATTCACAATCTTGCACTTATTCATCACGGTCAACAGAGGAAGCACACAAAATTCCGCTTCTGATGCATTTCCTTTAAATTTCTTTGGGTTTTGTTAGCTTTTTAATATGTAAATGCATTATTCACTCCATAGTCATATTGCAATCTCCTGGTATCAAGAATCAAATGTCAAAAGTATTTGTTATCGCAGTTCGACTCAATCATAGTACAAAAGTCTCTTGCGCCTAATAATAAACTATACACACGTATTTTTAAAAATTAATATATAATTGTGTTTTATTTAAAATGTAAACATTGTATATGAAAAGTTCATTATAAAATCATGTCTTATGTTAGCAGTCACACTGCCCCACAGTTCGTAATCGTGTCTTCGTCGATCGCTAGGGATCAACGATGATATGCAGTTAGGAATTATAATCTTATTTAGTATACAATCATAAAATCTCGGGCGATTCAATGTGACGGCACAAAAGCTTAATGGTAAAATACAAACATTAATATCAGTTAAAACATTTAGGCATAATAAGTGTTTGGTTTTTGGTTTGGGAATCGTATGGTGTTCCAATTTTTTTTTTGGTCATAGGTATATAATTTTTAAGATACAAAAAACTCAGTCTCAAAGTCCATAAATATATGAAACGAATGTCTTTAGGGTGAGGAATAGTTGATTTCCAAAATGGGTAATGGATTGTTCATTAGTAAGATCCAAAATAATCTCTTCTAAACTAGTTCAGTCATGGAGAGTATCAATGTAAATGGCATCAATTGAGGTTATCGAGTAAATGCCAAGGGTTTTGTCTTCTGAGCTTGATCAAGACACGTTGAGAGATCGTTGGATGGCACAGGATTTTTTTCGGGCAAGATGCTGGAAACTTTTCGGAAATAGGCACTTGGCGGGCCCTAATAGAATACTTTATGTTCTGGACAGCAGCGATATGCTTTTAATATCTTAATTAGTAGTGTGGCCTTAAAAAAAATAATTGAGTGGTTTCTTGAGCTCCTTGATGGATTTTGCACACATATTCGTAACTATAAAATTGATAATTCGCGATTGATTGATATTTTTTTATACAATTTCAGAGTTAAGAACTAATGCTTTAACGTAATAAACGCATCGTTAGATGAAAGGCCTTAAGACTACTTTGATTATTTGCTTGATTAGATTGGTTTTCATTTGCTTAGCTTACATAAATTATTACAAGTAAACATTAAATATTTGGGATGACACATGAATGACAAGAAATTATATATTCGCAAATGGAAAAATCAAGACACCAGTCAAACAAAAAATATGGTATGGTTAAAAATGGAAGAAGCATCAATCGGTCCTCAGTCCCCTCCATACATAATTATTTGGTATCAAGCTTGGAGCCCTCTCCGTTCACATTGAAGTCGATGATCAGCTTGCCCTGGGAGTCATCCGACATGGAGCCGCTCATGCCATTATCGCATTTCATCGAGTACTTGGAGCGCCTCTTGCTGGGCAGCTGGGGCAGATCGGTGTGATGTTTGCGCACATGGACGCCGAGATTGCCGCGCTGCTTGGACTTGTAGGGGCAGTAGGGGCACTGATGCGACGGCTCCTTGCCACCGCACTCGACATTCTCGTGGCGACGCAATGTGGACTTCCAGCGATATTTCTTGCCGCAATGGCGACATTCGTAGACCGGCTCACCATCTACACCGATGCCATTGGGACTGGTGATGCTGCCATTGCTGCTGCTTCCACCATAATCGCTCAAGGTGAACTCCAAATTACGAAAGGCCTGATGGGCCTCCAGAATGGAGCTGGCGGATCCGCCATGAGCATTGGCACCGAACATGCCCAGGCCAGAGTTATTGGCAAACTTTCCGCCATTCTGCTCCATCAGGTGAATGTCATCGAAGGCATGGTAACGTCCCTCATCCTCGTCCTCGGTGGAATAACCAGGTTCATTTTCGCATTCCGAGTGGCGGAGATCGCGCTCTTGCTGTTTGCGCAAGAGGTTCTCCAGTATCTTGGTGGGCGTTATATCGCCCACAGCCATTCCTCCACCCACATCGTTTTCTTCCTTAATGCGACGATGGGGTGTCTGTTGACGCAGGATCTCCTGGGCGCGCAACTGCTGTTGGAAGCTATGTAGCCCATTCCTCATCAGGGCCTCGGCAATTACCGCCGCCTGGGGTTTTGGGGCCAGGGCGGCAGAACTATTGGCCACCAGCACCGAAGTGGGTATGGCCTTCACAACACCCAGCTGTTCCGTGGATGATGATGACGACGACGCCGCTGTCTTCAGAGTGAATTTGGGCCTTGGATGAAATGAGGCGGCGGCGCCAGCGGCAGCACCCACCACATTCATTGCTGTGGTGTTCTGAGCACGCATCATTTCATCAGCATTCAAGTTTTTTGAGGCCGTTTCGGAGGCTGAACCATAGACAGCAATGGCCGAAATGGTCGAGGGATCAAGGATCTCGCCGGATGTTGGGGAGACCTGACGATGGGGCTGCTCCTGCTTGGGCACCTTGGCCGACTTGGTCTTGTAGAACTCGAAGAGCATGTCGGATACCTCGGTGACGGACAGGCGCTTGCGGCGGGAGCCTGGCAACTGCATCTTCTGCTCATCCCGCTGCTTGCCATTGAGGATACTGCGCTGGAAACTGCGCTGTATTTCCGCAGTGCTGGCCACATCCGGTGCGGTGTTCTCCTTCCTGCTCAAATCTGCAAACGGAAACATAGTTGGAATTAGTTTTTGGGTTTTTTCTTTTTTCTTTCTTTTCACTCCGTTTGAAGTTCCTTTAGTTTTGACTTCTGTCAAATGTTTTGATGGAGCTGTGACAAATGAAAAAGCAAGTTGTAACTCTCGGATTGCTGGGATTAGGTCAAAAAAATGGTGTTAGATGAAGGGCATGCAATAAAAATAAGCAACTAAACTACAAATAAATGAATAAAATAAAGCAAAACACATAAAATTCAATTTTTTTTCTTTTCATTGAAACACATAATTATAAATTTTATTAATTTGGTAAACACATTTTTTTTTTTTTTGCACAAACAAATAAGGTTTAAAAGCTGCAGCAAATGAAAACACTTTGTTTTTTTTTTGGGTGATGGATGATGATGTTGTGGCTGATGTGTTGGTGGTTTTATGTGGTGGGTGAGTTTTTGAACCGAAACCATTTTAAATGTACTCGTTACCTGAGTTATCTAGAAAAATAGAGAAGAATAGGTTAGCTATGTGTGGAATTTTAATAGATTCCTTGTTTTACAGGAGATATTCCAAAGCTTTGTTGTACCTAAAAAGAAAATAACATTTATAGATTAGTTTTGTTGTTTAAATATTTAGTTTTCAAAGTTTTTGGTGCTTTTTACACTGGATTGTACGTTTGTCTAGGACAAAAAATATATTAAATAATATATACAAATTCAAACACTTTTTATCATTGGTATAAGGTCTATAAATATTTTTTGTCAACACAAGAATGCACAGCACAGTTTAAAAAGCACATCTAAAAAGTGCAGGTTGCGGTTTTAGCTTTGTGGGTTGGCCTAGGCGGAGCTTTATTATTATTTATTTATTTAAAAGTTTAAAAAAATATTTAAATATGTCACTTTATTATATGAATACTTAAGCTTTTACAGCTTTTTTTGCTGCCTAATTTGCATTCCGCCACGACCAACGCACTGAAAAGCGTCCACACGGCAACACAATCGAAACTGCACTGGTTGGCTGGCTCTAGCTTACGGGTTTTCAATCCCATCCAAGTCCTAAATCCCGAAACGCAGCTGCATCTCAGAAATTCTCCTGTATCTGCGCGTCTGTGTGCGTGAGTATCTGTGCGAGCGTGTGTATCTGTTGCACAGCAAGTGTAGCCTGCCTGCTTTTTGGGATCGGCTTCATTTCGAATCCTTGATTTATTTTCGAGTTTTCTACCTAAACTCAACAGTTGTTGTTGTGGGCTGTTTGTTGTCCCTACTTCTCTTTCTATTTATGGAAAACTGCAACGCGGAAAACTTTCTCTGAGCGGAAAATCGCTCTCTGTTTGTGTAAGCCACAGAGAGAGAGTGAGTTTTTCAAAGCATTTCAAGCAGGCGCAGTGAAATACATATGAAGCCAGCTTCCGGTGGTGTTTTCCATGTTTATTTTCCTATTCCAAATGCATCTGTTCAAAATACATGTGGGATTTTCAAGGTCAGCTGGGGCGAAGTTAAATTGGATTACTTTAGATTCGTTAAGACCTCAGCTTAAAGACCCATTTATGGATAAATCTTTCTAGAAATATCTCGAAAAAGTCATATTTGAAATAAACAATTTTCTTATAATATATTTGGAAAACCTAAAAACTTGAGGTTGAACATACGTCTAGTAAGGTGTGCTACATCTTAGAAATACTTTTAGGAAAGAAATATCAAGTCCTAAAATGGAACGATTGGGAACTAGGAAGTTTAGCTTAAGGACATTAAAACTTCTAAGCTTCCTTATGTTGTAAAAAATCTACACTATTTTCAAGAAGCTATTATATATTACTGCAAGGAATTTAAGTTTTAGGACATTTAAACTTTTTAACTTCCTCAAGTTGTAAAGAAATCTACAGTATGTTCAAGTAATTATTATATAACATAGAAAAACGATGTTTAAGATATACATATCTATATATATATTAATGTTGTTACTTTTATGTATACCTAACAAATTTAACTAAATAAATAAGGAAAGCCACGTTAGGTAAAAACAAATTTATATGTTCTTTCTAAAATCTTCTGCTCCGCAATATTTAATCCAAAACTATCTCTAATTTTCAATTCCTCAACATGGTCTGCAGAGAAAAGTTAAGGACAGCTAGGTCATAAAAATACATATGTGAGGTATTTCCAGAACTCCAGCTTGAAGACGCTTCCCTTCTGGAAATATCTTTAAATGCACACACAAACAATTATCTTGTCGATCAAGGTTTACCGACTATTTTCCAGGAATATCCCACACAAATAGCTTGAAAACCAGCCCCTGGAACTTGTGTGTCCTGTGTGTTTGAGTTGATAGTTAGGATAGTTTGGGCCAGGCTTTGCGAAGGCAAAGCCCAAAAGGAGAGACCGATAGGGGCAGGCAGGCAAAATTGGGAAAATCGTGGAAAATCACGTGGGAAGCACGACTGCAAAAGCCGCACAGGCGTAGATACAGATACACATAGACATAGATACAAAGCGGGCAGGGGCAGGCAGGCAAACGCGGCTCAGGCAGTGGAAAATGGAAAACTTATTTTTAGAAAAACACACAAACAGACAACCAAACAGATCCTGATTTATGTGTGCGCAAATGTTTTTCAAATGCATTTCGGAAATTTGTGTGGGCGAGAGCGTGAGATACGTGGGATGGTAAGAGCGTGTATCTGAGAGATACATATCTCTCTTTCGAGGACAAAAGACCCGGCAGTACAGTTAGTTTGTGGTTGCCCGATTCTCCAGGGAATGGGTTTTCCTTTTCGCACTGCAATGCAGATTCAAGGGCACCATCCAGCCAACTATTGTTACCAAAAACCTGTTTGGTTAAAGGATTATTAATATGTTTCCTCTCTGGCATTCTCCTGTCTGAATTCGAGTTCAGTTTTTCCAAGGAAATTCAAAGGTTGAATGGCTCTGAAAGATTATATGGTACTTGCCTGCTCTTGCGTCCTTTCGTTTTGAATACATTTGCCAATTAAAGGATTAACTGAAAATAAAACAGAAGAAATACAAAAGAAATTAATAAAATAAAAAAAAAAAATTATACAACACATACCAACCTTTTTAGAAAGCGCAAATAAATTATAATCAGCAGAAAACTTTAAAGAAATAAAATAAATAAGTGAACATAAGTAAACAAAGCATTTACAAATAATATAATTGTAGCAAATAACAACACAATAAAGACCATGGGTATTTGATACCATCTTTTAATATTTAGTTTTCTTTTTATTAGAAATAAGTATAAAATTTCTTAAATTGGACCTTGTTTACTATATGGACAATAACCTTCTTTATATACTATCTATCTAATTGTAATGCAAAATATTTTAAAAGTAACTTTAAGGCGAAAATGCTTTGCCAAAAGTTTACTTTTGAGGACTTGACATTAATCTTAACTTTTAGGCTAGTTTTACACAAATATATTTTGTGGGTATTTTATTCTATTATTTTTGGTCATTCAAATTTGGTTCAATTTCTTTTTATAAGTCATATAAGTTCAAATAAATGTTGGGAATTGATAATAATTAAATAAGTGTTGTCCTCGCCTTTTTAAGAGGCTCTAGGCTTTAGTAATAGTTATATTTCATAATTTTATAATAAATACAAATTGGTCAGTTCTGATGAATAATCAAAGTATGTGGAAATGGATTTGATTACATTTAAGTAATAGTCAATTTTTAATAAAGGGGAGACTATTTTGTTAGGAAAGTTCTTTATAGTAATGATAAATGATAATGGTAAAATAAGCTTTAAACTAAAAAATTTCATAGTCAAATATTTTCAAATGATTTTGTTTTAATTCTTAATACCTCCAGAAAATATTTGGAACCATTTCTAGAAAGACGAATTTTTTCAATGTTAAAGAGTTAGAAAAAGGTCTCTAATTTTGGTCTATTGCCATGTTAGAAGGTAATTCTTAAATCCACAAAATCGAAACCACAAGAAGTTGGTATCAGGAAAGGTTTATGATCTTAAAATCAATATGGAAGGTGGGTATTGTATCTAAATGAGTACAGAGTGCTCCTTGCGCATGTGCTCGTTGAGGAAGGCCTGGGATCGGCAGACGCGGGAGCATAATGGACATCGATTGGACTCATATTTCGGTGACCTCTTGGTTGCCTGGCGTGGAAGCTTACGTCCGGGAATCAAGGCACTACTGTCTATATTACTCATATTCTGGACGAGATGCTGTAGGGATCTTGCCGTTGAAATGGAGGCCAGCTGCTGCAGGGCTATCATGGCATCCGAGGTGGCCATGGCTTTCTTAAGAGTTGCTGCACTGTCTCCATCCGATGGCTCCTCATTTTCGCTCCTCTGATCCAAACTGACCCTCTCAGCCGGTGGACTAACCGACTTTTGATCCCGAACTGTGGTCACTTTTGACCTGGAAGTGCTGGGATAATCCGGCGGACTGGTCGATGTGTCCTGGGTGCGCAGATTGTACTTCTTGTCCACGGAAGTCACTGCAACGAGATAACAAGTCCCAGGAAATCAAAATAAAAATACAAATCATAAGTATAAACAAAAGGTAATAGTTTAAAGGCTAAATGAAATGGAACATAAAAGTACATTCAATCAAATCAATCGCATTCATACATATTTACAATTAAAAAGGAAATATTATTATAGGTAAGCTAATATAAAAGAGACTTGGATTTCGACAGAACAAGACATTCGCTTGTCTTCCACTATTTATTTACAAAATCAGTATTTCTTTTTTGGTTTTTTTGTTTTGGCATCAACGAGAACTGTTCTAGTAATAGGTATATAATAATAATTTGTGTAACAAAACTTAAATGAATTCCACAGATTCGTTCTCGATTTTAATTTCAGACGTATAGGGATAGTCGGTTTCCTCATCGGTGGCTGCTGCTGCAGTTACGGCGGCCACGTGGTCATCCGCTGTTGGGTCATCCAACAGCTGGTTGGTGACCTTGGCCTTTGGCTTTTGCTTGATCAGCGGCTCCAGAAAGAGTTCGGCATCGTGGAGCTTCTTGTGGCGATTGAGGTGGGATCGTCGTTTAAACCACTTCAGGCAGAAGTCGCACTGGAACCTCTTAAAGTCCTGGCACTCCTCGCGCTGATGCAGGGTGAGTCGGTTGAGGGTGTTGTAGTATCGACCACATTGGCACAACAGCTGGTTCTTCGAATGTCGACCCGTGCGAACCGAATCTGCAATTAGATGGTAGAAACGAAAAAATAGGAATGCGATTGTTTAGGCCTTTCCATACAGCTAAGCTAGTCACATATATTTTTGTTTTTTACAGGGGTTTCGATTCAGGCTAGTTTTTTGTGGTGATCGTGGTGATGAATACAACAAATTTGATTTTAGTTCGACATTTTTATTGGCTGATAAATGATTGGACTACTTAAGTAATATACGAGTCAATTATAGATAAATTATAGACCTTTTTTGCTTGTGCCAGTCATGCCATCCAGTTGCCTCCAGTCTCCATACCTCCATCCATGGGTTTATCCTAGAGAAAAGAGAATCATATTAGTATTGGTTTTCAAACTGGTCATAGCAATTGATTAAATGATTCTCTACTCGATTCGATTGTAAACATTTATTTATTGGTACTTTCATATACATGGTAAATACGCAGTGATTGGGGGATTATGTTTTTAAAACGTTATCTAGGGTATAATGTTCGAGTTTAAAATACTTAAACCTACACTTGACTTTGAGCTGATTCGAAAATTTGATTCTACAGATTGAGCAATACAACTTGAACTTCACTTGACGGCGCGTTTCGATACTCAGTCCAACTAGCTTAATGTATTTAAGATTACAGTTTGAGATCATAACTTTGGCTATATTACAAACATTTTACTGACTATGGGGGGTTAATAGAACTTTTTGGAGATTTAAAAAATCTAAGGAGAACTCCAAATCACTATATACAAAGAAACAGGAAAGGAAATATCAACAGATATTTTGATTCAAATGTTAAACTAATAATGAAAAATGGAATTTGATTATAAACTATTTTATAAATCTCCAAAAAACTCTATGACCCAAGTAAATTCATAAGGTTAGTGTTAGAATTCATCACACATTATGGTAACTCACAACAACAAGTGCTAAACAGAGACTACAAATGCTAATACATCTTAGTGATAATCGATTTAGGTGCCCAGGATTGACTCTCCGGAATCCGCATGCTTCTGGTTCATATGCTTGCGCAGATCAGACCTATACTTGCACTTGTGCGGACAGTGGGGGCACTTGAGATTCGGCTCCACGCCGCACTCGTAGTTCTTGTGCCGCTTCAGGGATCCCTTGATCTTGTAGGTCTTGCCACACACATTGCATGCGTACTTGCAGTCATCCAGCGGGTAATCCACCTGCTGCAATGTCATCGTGGTAGCCGTATGAATGGTATTCGATATTCCATTCATATAAAGCTTTTCCTGCTGCTGGTGAACCTGCTGCTCCCCATCGTCGTGCATTTTCTCCACCACATAACCCTCGTCGTCGAGCAGGTGATCCTCATTGTGCTGATCCACCTTCATGGCCTCCAGTTCCAGCTCACGTTCAGCCTCATCGGCATCGGTCAGCAGCAAAGCGGACTCGTGCGTGGACACCACAGTGGTGGTGGTGGCACTCTGCGGTGCCATGGCAATGCTGGTGGACCCGTATTGCATCACATCGCGGAGCAACATCTTGTCCTCCAGCCTGGAGGTGTCTATTTTGATGTACTCCTGTCGCGCATGCGCATGTGCCTGCGGTTGCTGGATGGTCAAATGCTGGCGGTGTTGCTGATGCTGCTGCTGATGTTGCTGCTGCTGCTGATGCTGCTGATGTTGCTGCTTCACAATCTGTATGGTGGTGGCCTGCGGCTTGTGCAGCAAACTGGTGGTAGTCGTATTCGTTGTGGCATTTTTGGTTAGAGCCGGTATGGTATACTGTATATTGCCCACCGGATTGCCCAGGTCGTCGGGAGGCAGCTCCACCACCACGGTGGCGCCCGTCAGCAAACCCGATCCACCGTTGCTCAAAGTGGTGGCCGTGCTGAGGGTTTGATTGGGTGCCGCACTGGCAATCGAATAGGGCACCGTCTCCAGAATGGTCCAGTAGCCATCTGCAAGAAGCCAAGGGAAAAAGAAAGACTTTTCTTAGTCATCCGCCGGATGATTAACTCAACAATCGGTTCTATAATTACTTGTAAGCATTAACAAGTGTGTGAGCTGCAAGGCCGTCCAATTTAAGTTAATTTTTTTGGATTTTGTTGGAGAGTGTATGTTCGGTTGAGGGATTATAAACTTGGGCTTGTTTGGGTTTTGCTTTCACGCATATATAATTCGTATGCTTTATTCTTAATTGCTTGCATTTACAATATATTTTTTTAAAAATGTACAAATTCTTGCTTTACGTTTGCTTTGCTTCATAGAACACCAAGAACTATAATTACAGGCGTTTTATATATATATAAAGTAGGTATATCGAATTTTTAAATGTATAACTGAGGAATATAGTATGTGTGTGTTTGAATAAACGTGGCAAACTAATGGCGCTTTAAGTCTTTGATTGCTTTGCATGCGAAAGCCCTAATTGCTGGCAAGAATATTTGAGTTTTGAGAACACCAACCACAGTAGAACTAAACATTTACGTTTTCCATATATATATGAATAGTAGGTATATCTGTATCTTGTACGTATCGTATGTGTATATAAATAAAATGGTCTTTGACCCTTTTGCGGCTAACTTAGGGATAACTCAAACATAAAGACAGTTAAAAAAGAGAATGAAACAAAAAGTTAAAAAAACGGAATGCGCTCAGAGAAATTGGTATCAAAAAAAATGTTAAAAGTTCATTAAGTAATTTGTGCAGGAATGTGGACCAGCAATGCCACAACAATTGGGTTCGGTAGGTTGGTTGGTTATGGTTATGGTTTTGGAGGTTGGAGTTTGGAGTTTGGAGGTAGCTACTACTTGGACAAGCAACTATGTATTGTCATTATTCATTTGGTAAACATTTCACATTACGCCTCTCGAGCGGCTGCTCTGGGGATGTTTTCAAAAACTCCACCCTATTTAGCCATCCTCGTCGTAGTCCTCGTCATCCTCCTCGCTTTCCTGCAATGCCGGCACCGCCGTGATGGTCAGATCCCTTCCAGCGAAATCGAAATTGATTTCGCACAGGGCGGCTGCCACATCGCTGTCCATGCCACCGGGATCACCATCCTCGAGATCGCCATCGTCACCATCGCCGGCCTCCTCGTCGTTGCTTAGATCATCCTCGTTGCGTATCACATACAGGCTCTCCTCGTTGTCCCTGGACTGCTCATAGAGCATGCAGTGTTTGCGCTTGGCATGCCGCAGGACATGATCCTTGCGCCGTGATCGATACTCGCAGGACATGCACTTGTACTTCTTTTGCTTCAAGCAGTACTTTCGCACATGCTCCTGCAGCTTCTGATGGGACTTGTAGTACCGATTGCAGTGCTTGCATTGGGTAAAGGACTCCCGAGATAATCCTCCTCCTCCGCCACTTGAATTTGCAGCACTGCCCGAGGTGGTTTTCACATGGGTGATGGTGGTGCTGCTACTGGTGGTGTTGGTATTATTGTTGTTGAGATGATAGCCATAGAACTCATCGCTGGCATTGGCACTGGAGCCGGGATTGGCACTCGTCGAGGTGTCCACGCCCAGGAGGCTGCCCAGTATTGGATAGATGTCTGCTGGTCAACACACATGGATACGGTATACACACATACAGCATGAAGGTGTCGGAACAAAATAAAAGGAGAACAAAACCAAAGGTAAATTAATAGTGGGCCAATAACTGAGCACACATCAACTTAAATTAGTTAAATAATATAGTTAAATAATATTGAGAACTTAGTGTTTTGTTTTTGGCTACTACCCAAGAGACGCTGATTGGTGAATGTTGTTGAATGGTGAGTTGTTGAGTTGTTGTTGAGTTTCGTTTTTGGTTCTTGTTGATGATGAAGTTTTAGCGGCTTTTGGGAGGCGGTTGATGATGTTTTTATGATGAAGATGCGATGATGATGGATGGATGACACAATCCCCAGAAGAGTTACACGTATGCACCACATATACAAAAGCCACTCAAGCATTTCTCTAAACAAAAGCTTCGGAACATATGTACAAAAAACAATAAGGTAATAGACAAGAAATCACAAATCAAATGTTGGTGTTGGTGTGTTGTTGTTGTTGTTGGTGTGATTTTCAAAACTACAACAATACAGCAAATTAAATTACATATGTTTATCATATATTTGGTTTTGTCAGTATAACTAAGCTCAGTTCACTTTCATTATAATAAGATTGATAAGCATGTGGGGGGGCCCATTCGAGATTTCCTCAGTCTTCGCCAGATTTTTCCGCACCTCTGATATTCCAGTAAACCTAGAAAAAGAGAAAAGTACTATTAGTTCGAGGTTTTTTAGTTTTTCCGATTAGTTTACTGCATTCGGTTTTATGGTTACAGCTGTAAAGAGAGAAATTTCAAACTGCATTTAAAGGTGTTGGTTGTTTTTCTATTTTTTTCAATATATATTTAAATTTAGTTTTTATTTCTTGTTTTGTTTTTGCCTGTTTACTTATAACAATTAAATCGTTTTACTCGTTTAACATTTAAAATAGTTTTACAAATTTTGTTTAAGGCGTTTTCTCGGCTTTATACACAATTACATAATTAAATTTACTCTGAATTCGTTCAAACATTTCTTCGTTACATTGAAATATGGTTTAAGCACACTTTTTCATAGTCTAACTGGCATTTTGAATGTCGTTTGTTTAGTTAGATATCATTTTTCATAAATATATTGATTTCTATTTTCAATTTGTTAATCTAAATTGCAGTGCAAAAAGCAATGTGATTTTTTTTGTCGTATTGTATATAAACTTGTTGTAAATTTATTTGTTGGCGCAACCTTAGCTATTAAACAAATGTTCCAAATCGAATCGGTATGTATTTCGTTATATGGACACTTTTTCCTACATTTTTTCGGCGCTTTGCATTCATTGTCAACATTTACTATTCGTGAAGCGTGCGTTAACAGCAATCAACATTCAATTCTCACTTTCTTCTTTTTGTTAACTTAAGGCTACGATTTACTTGATTTATCGTGTATGCGTGTGCTATGTATTTAATTCCCCATTTTGTATTATTAGTTTTCTTTTTTTTTCTTGAAATAATATTAGAACAAAAATCAAACAGAAAATGTAGCTTAGTAGAAATAAACAAAATATCAGATTTTCTTAGAACATACTTCTTTTATCTATTATGTATGTGTGTTGTTTTGTGTATTGTGTGTGTGTGTGTATGTGTTTGAAAAGAAAGCCTTTCTCATATCCATAACTCAACCTATTGCCCACCCACTCCGCTCTGCTCTTCCCTCATCTCATATCTTCTCATCTCATCAGATCCGATCTGATATCTATGCTTCGTTTCATTTCAATCACAATTAATCACATCGATTCCTTTATATGTTTGTATTGTTTGTTTGTATCTATTTATAGATATATTTTGCTTTACATATAATTTTACATTCACAGCTCCTTGTTTACAACTTTTTTTAAACGTGTATTTTTTGTGTGTTTTGGGGTGTGTTTTGGGTGTTTATAAATCTTTGATATTGTTTATTTAACAGAATTAATAAAGATACATATTAGTAGAAATAGAGTTATCTGGGTTAGTACAATTTCTCGAAAAATATTTCACTTCTTGTGGTATTCGCCCACGTACATACACTCAAAGAAACGGCTATCTTAATTCGTTTTAAAACCTGATTAAATCGCCATTTGGTGTTTGTACATATGCGAACGGTCTGCGTTTTGTTTTTCGGGGTGTGTTTTTGGGGATTTTGTGTTAGTAAATTGTTTGTTAATCAAATTATATTGAAATTTATCACATGCTTTTCTTTACTTTTTAACTATACGACTCGAAAGTTTTGCCACTCGCGACCAAAAATTGTTTGCATGGTCTCGTCTGTCTTGAATTTTCTTACAATCTTTTATATTTGGTTCATTTCGAGTCCATCACATGCGCTGTTGATAAATTATAAAATAGGCATAGTAGATGAATCCATACTCTACTCCTTGCTCTTGTTGTAACAAAAAAAATTAAATGTAATTAAAATTATTATGCTTTATAGATAAATAAGAACCACAACCTTAGAAAAAATTTAAATAAATCGCTTTTTAGATTATTGATTATACAAAACGGATACAAATAGTGAAGTTCGTGTAGTGCACATTATTATTCGTAAGTCTAACAAAATGATAAGCAAAACTGTCTAGAAACTGACTAGCGCAAGAAAGCGACTAAAAAAAGTATACATAATTATAAATGTATGAATCAAAGCAGATAACCAAATTTGTTTTAAAAATGTATAACGGACTAAATTTAGAATTTCCTCACCTAATTCGAATACTGACCGATAAGAATTTTGTTTTTTTTTTTCGTTTTTGTTTTAACAATGTAAACAATTTCGTTTAATATTCGTACATATTTTTTTTTTGTGTTGATTTGTGCCAATTTGTTGTCTGTTGTTTAATTTACTTCTTTATCACATTTTTTGTGTGGCACAAACTTTAAAACTGACAACAAATTATGGTATGCGCCCTCTATGTGTGTTTTTTAGTTTTTTATTTCTTTTTTTTCAATGTTTTGTTTATGAAGTACCTAAGCGAGTTTGTTATACATTTAAGCTCTTTGTTTGTATATCAACAATTATCAAAACGTTAATTAGTGTGTTTTTTTTTGTGGATGAATGTGTGAAACAAACGCTCGTCAATAGATCCTATATATATTATCGTGTGTTATAACAAGACCGCACTGCAATATTTCAGGTTTCTCTTCAAATTTTGACAAAAGTAAATTATTTTTAACAAGGAAAAATATACAATTATTATTACTATTAATTACAATGAGGACTATATTCATTATATCACATACCAATTTATATTTCTGACTGTGACTCGATGCGAGTTCCCCCAACCCGTTTACATTGCCAATTTCTAACTCCTTTTTCACACTCGTGTACATGCTGCTTTCGTTTATGTTTATATTAATGTTATTTAAAAATAATTAATAACTGTTTTAGTTTGCCTTTGAAAACGGTTTGCTTTGTGTAGAGGCGCCTAGACCCAAAGCCACGTTAATTTTGATTTGTTTCTTTTTCTTTTTGGTCAAATTAAAATTCCCGCTATCACATATCGTGGTTCATAATTAAATCATAATTTAAAAAACGTTTATGGAATGAGCACAAGATAAATTAATAAATTGTTTGCTTTGTTTTGTTTTTTAGAAAAAGAGTAGATAGAGATCGTTGAGTTTTAACTACTAGCTATAATTTGTTATATATATATATATGCGTAATATATTGTATCATGCATTCCTGTGGCCTTTGGGGTGCGTACGCGTACCTAAGCAAACTTCAAACATTTTTTTTTGTTGATGTGAGTTTGTGAATATATAAACAAACAAAAAATGTGAAAAGGTAAAGAACGACGACTGCTTTTCTTTCAGTTTTCTTTTTTTTTGGTGCCCATTTCGTTTCGTATTGCACTTGATCTAGTCGAATCAGATTTGGAAACGCCTTCTCTTGGGGTCTAACTTAAGCTCTACGTTTTGACTCTGTCTCTGACTGTGTTTTCCGTGTCTCCCTATGTTTACTATACTTGTTATATCATTAGAATCATGAAAGACGCGCGAGAGTGCCCTGCACTAGAAATTACACTATAATTAATGTGAATGTTATATATTTTTGTTGTTGTTTGCGTTTTCTTCATCTGCTACACAATAAAATGCATAATTTTCCCCATTTTCCCATATTTTTAACACAATCAAGAAAAAGTTCATTGAGATCATTGAGTTTTCCTAAGGATTTACACACATCATGCAACATGCGGCGGCGCCTGCACTCTCGCGCGCCCCTCAAAATAAACGCCAATTGAAAACCGAAAGTAATTACAAATTAAAAAAAAACACTGCTCTGTTACTGACGAAAAACTACCAAGATTAAAAGTGAACAGAAAAAAAAATTATTTAAAAATGGTCTAAGAATTAGAATTTGTTAATATTCTTTCAGTATATACATAGTTACGAGTTAGTTATATATATGTATATATATATTTATGTAGATATTTATATATATCTGTAAAAACGACTATATGTTTCAAGATCATTTGGAAAATTACATAAAACCGCGCTCTGGACTGGACTGAACTGTGTGTGTGTGTGATGATTAGGACTTGGGACTCTGACTGAAGCATTTGACCAGGCACTAAGGACCC
Organism: Drosophila suzukii; assembly: GCF_043229965.1. Lineage (NCBI taxonomy): Eukaryota > Metazoa > Arthropoda > Insecta > Diptera > Drosophilidae > Drosophila > Drosophila suzukii. The sequence goes on along the minus strand of NC_092081.1, from coordinate 7,829,405 downwards.
AAAAAACCTATCTGCTATCCTAGATCCCCGTTACCGATACCGATCCCGGATCCGGATCCGGATACGTCCCGACAGCCACTAGTTGTTTGAGAGCCTGGCGTCATCGGATGCCGTTGCAGCATTTGTTGTATCATCGATGTTGGTGGGTGCGCATGTGCAGCACGAGATTGTGTTTGTGCTTGGACTTCTTGTGACAAATGGGGCACTCGAACTTGGGCTCCACCCCGCACTCGAATCGCACATGCCTATTGAGGCTATGCGGCCGGGCGTAGGTGTTTCCACATCGATCGCAGGCATAGGCTCCGCCACCACCACCGCCTCCTCCTCCACCGCCACTTCCTCCTCCTCCAGTGCCACCGCTGCCAGAGCCAGTGCTCCAATTTCCTATCGCTGATCCTCCAGATGCTGCTGCTGCCGCCGCTGCTGCTGCAGCTGCCGCCGCCGCCGCCGAAGTTGAAGCTCCACCTCCTGCTCCTCCCGCGGCTGAGGCACTTGTATTATTGGCCGCCAATCCAACCGCAGCGGCCACAAATTGCACAGCCACACTGCTCGCTGGATCCTGGCCAGGACCACTGCTACTGCTGTAGCGACGGGTCGGCGTATCGGGACGTTTCACCTGCACCGGCACAGCCGGATACATTTGCGGCAGGGCTCGCCCGTGAGGATGATGGCCCTGATGATGATGATGATGGGGGCCCAGGGGCATGGTGGGACCTCCTTGGGCAGCAGCCAGCAGGGCTTTGGCCAGGCCTATGCGCAGATCGCAGGGCTCCATGCTGTCCTCGTCGTTGCTGTCATCGTCATTGTCGCCATTACCATGACGCGGCTGGGACTTGGGCACCAGCAGGTTACCCGGGCAGTGGGTGATGGTGGCGGTGGTGGGCGTGGCACGGCCACTTTCATGCTCATTGTGATCATCCAGACCGCTGCCCGGCTCGAATTTGATAATCGGCGTGCCAATGGGACTGGTGTAGGGACTCGTCTTGATGCCCAACAGGCTGTGGCTGTAACTGCGACGGTTGGGCGACAGTCGGCCATAATCTGGGAAGATTGGTTCAAATATGAAAATAGAAGAAATATCATTTTAGTTTATAAGCATTTTCCATGTAGTTTTATAGATTTTTTATAAGATTTGTTTTTTTTTTTAATTTTTGGATTGGATAGAAATCATAAAAAGACCTATTACTAACTGGAAATAAATAAAATATGAAGTTTTACCGTAGTTGTTTAGAGTCTTTTGTTTTCTTGTTTTTGAGTTAGGTATGTTGCTTTAGTGAGGACATGGTGCTATATGGAGTGGAGTGAACTGGATTGGTGTGTGTGTGTGTGTTCTGTGTAGATGTCAGTGTTTCTGTGTGCATGTGTGTGTGTTTTTGTGAGCTTGTGTAAGTAGGCTGCAAAAGTAAATTTTTTATTAAATATTAAATTAAAAACACAATGAGTACATCGAAAATGTTGAGTAAAACATTTTGAGAGAGCTAAGCAAAAATAAACAACAACTTTTTGTTCAAGTTACAAGTGATAAATGGCTTCAAAAACATCGTTTTTTGAATAAATATTTGGGAATTATGTGTTGGGTGGTTAGTGACAATAAACACTTAATAATTCTAGAGGAGGGGAGGATGGTTGTACTCGAAGAACTTGGAAATCTCATCCCGGTTTCCAGTTCATAAAGTGTTCTCTGCTCGCTTTATCACTTTTTTAGAAATACGCATGCAATATTTAAATGTAAGGGAAATCATAATACAATAGTCAAGTAAAATTATAAGTTCTCGGTAGAAGTAATGAATAGTTGTAAAAAATAATTCTATACAAACTAAGTTTTTCTTTTGTTTCATTTTCATGTTTTAATTTTTAAATAAATGTAATGCTATGTATAGTAATCAGTTTTATACGCTTCACAATCGCTAAGAAGAAGACAGATAGATAGATTGGTAAAAGAAACTTAAAGTTAAACCTTCGGCAATACAAACGAATGGAGTATAACAAAAAAAGATCAAACTACAAATCTAATAGGTCTCATACATAGTTATGTAAATTATAGTTACTTCATCTAACAAATACATATGTATAGTATATATAAGGTCTAAGTAGAAGGATACATAGTTATGCATATCTATATTGTATAAATAGTTTTCATATAGGTTGTAGTAGTTAAGCATGCAAACAACAATAAGAGAGGGAAGAGGCAACACCATGAATCGCGTTGTTTTGCTGGCGTTCATCAGTCAAGACCAACATCTTCATCATCATCATCTTCATCATCAACATCACATCAATCCATCCACCTGAAATATAGATCTGATTAGTATAGATTCTAAGCAAAGGATCGTATTGCCTAAGAATTGTCGGATGGAGGAGGGGGATAGGATGTGGTAGATATGGAATGGCGATCGAGTTCTACCTGTATGATGTGGATTGTGGAAATGTTTTCATAAAATAAGTACAACATGGGGTTTTGGTATTTTGTTTTTGACATTTGCTTTTAATTGTATTTCGAATTTTCTTTTTGGGGTTGTGTGTCTTGGTTTTAAATACATTTAGCCGGCAATAATTACGATTCATCAGTTTATGGGAAATACATAGTTATAATCGTACTCAATTAATATAATGGTATTCTCTCTTTCAACTTTATAGAGGTATTTGTCATTCTTTTTTTCGTTTACATTACAATTTGGTAAGGTAATTTGAGGGTACAACTCTCGGAATGTCAGTGCCGGATCTGATTCGTCGTGATTCTGTTCATTAAATCTAACAATTTTCAAAGCATACATGCGCTGATGATATTTCGAATTAAACTTTATAAACATTCGTCATTATCAATTAGGTTTAATTTTTGTCTAAAATTGAAAATATTATATCATATTATCGTTTCGTTTTGACTAGATAATCGTTTTTAGTTAATAATTATAGTATTATTATATAAGCATAACTTAATGACCAGAAATAAATTCTTTAAAAATGTTTCTAACAAATTAAAAAAATTATTGCGTATGCAAACATAATACGAACTCAAAAAGTTTATCATTATCATTATTAAGTATCTTTGGAGGGGCATTTGCTTTATGTTCATGCCATGCATATAGTTTTGGGTTTCTTTTATTTAAATAATTATTACAAAAGTTTCCCTTTTCTTTTGCTTGTTCTTGTGGTTTTGGTTTTTTTTGTAGCACACTTAAAACAATTTTAGCTGATGACTAGTTTATATAATTTTCTTTTTGCTTTGGTTTTGTTTTTTTCATTTTTTGTTTGTTTTTTTTTCTGGGAAAAAATTTACACATATTTATATGAAGTTTAAATTTAATTTTTGGTTTTGTTTTTTTTTTTGTGAGAATTCGCTAAAGCAATACAATATTTTTTGTTCTTGCATGTCTTTTTTGTTCAATGTATTGCAAACTACTCCTAGTTTCCACGGCATCACCGGCTTCGTTCAACGAAAATAAAGAAATTGTAAACGGGCTCCAGAGATCCATGGGGTCCAGAGATCCGGGAGGTCCCCTAAAGTCAACGTGAAGGAGTAACCAAGATTTGCACTAGCAGAAGATTCGTTTCCAAAAGCCGTTATTCAGCCGCGGCCTGCATTTTGTACAAGTCCAAGTCTCTCCTTAAGCACTGTCATTCTGGAACACCAAGGTATAGGTGCTACTGGTGGTGCTGCTGCCGCCGTTGTTGTTGTTACTGCTGTTGCTAACCGGAACGACGGATCCATTGCCCACACCCATGACCACTGGCATATTGCCACCTGGCATCGGTTTCTTTTCCTCCTCCGCATCCTTCTCGCGATCCCGACACTTGGTGTTCAGGTGACGCTTCAGATTGCTATGGACATTGGTGGCATAACCACACATCTTGCTGCAGAAATAGCGAGGCGGCAGACCGCACTCGTTCTTCAAATGACACTTGAGACTGTTCTTCCACTTATAGGTGCGATTGCAGTTGCGACACACCCATGGCTTCTCGATGTCCGCATTGTAGATCATGTCGGCGGAGTGCTCCAAAGACTCCTTGCGTGTGCGCTTATTCTGGACGAGGACGCGATAGCGATTGTCATCCGAGTGCGACCAGTGCAGGTCAAGATTCTGGCCCTTCATGGCTCCCAGTCCCAGCTTGTTACCGCTGCTCATCAGCGTGCAGTTGGCCGCGGTAAGCGTACCACCACTTGTTCCCGCCGCCGACATCATTTGCTTGGGCGCCGCCGAAATCGTCGTTATGGTGGCTGGTATGGCGGGCAACTTAATCTGCAGCGACTGACTGGTGGGCTGGAGTTGTAAATGCTGCAGATGTTGCTGCTGTTCGAGCAATTGCTGCTGCTGCTGAGCACTCAAAACGATCTTTTTCACACCACCACCACCACCTCCGGTGGCCAGGGAGCCAGCCATTTGCTTGTCATTCGATTGCTTGGCATGCTTTTGGGTGGCCGCCGCCGTGGTCAGCAGGTCATCATCATCATCATCGTTGTCCATTAGATAGCTGTCCTCGAACTCCTCGTTCTCGATCTTGACCGCATCATAGGTCCACGACAATGGACTGCCCAGCTTCAGGTCATAGTCAAAGGTATTCTCATCTTCCAGAGCCTCATTACAAACGGCCTCGTCCTCCTCGTCATCCTCATGGATCGGCAACATACTCTCCGGATTCTCGATCTTCACAATCACCTCGGTCATGGTGTCATCGATGCTGTCCAGTTCCACGCCAGCAGCCGCCAGAGCAGCGGCCGATGCGGCATCCACATTGCAGTTGCTCGAGGAGCCATTCTGGTTGCCATTGTTTGCCGGCGTGATGCAGGCAATGGTTGTGCGTCCAATGCTCCCAATACGGGTCACCGTTTGGGTCAGCGTCTGGGTCAGGCTGTTGCTGCTGCTGTTGTTGTTATTGATGTTGCTGCTGGCAATGGCCGCTGCCGCCTGCTGCTTGGCTGCAATTGTTGCTGCTGCCGCTGCCGCCGTGGACGTGGATGTGGATGTAGTGCTCGTCGTCGGATTTCTGGGCCGGATCGGCGTCGATGACTTGTTGTTAGTGGTTTTAGCATCGTTTGTGGGTGACTTTTTGGACTGAGTTAGTTTGTCTGATAGTTAGTTTTTTATTGACGATTTTTGATTTTGATTTTGGTTAGTCATGAAATAGAAATTCGGAATGTTTAAAGTTAGTTCATTTTGCCAATGTATGAGAAATGTATAAAATCGTAATAAAATACATAAAAAACGTATGATGTGTCTGTGTGTGCTCAGCAACAAAACAAAATGTAAGACTGTAAAAAGAAAACAAAGTTATTGGAAAAGTTCAAAAATACAAAGAAATCACAATTTGTAAATTAAAAACTTAATAAAATCATATATAAGGAATAAGAGTAAAGCAGTCAGTGCAGAAAAATACCTGAAGGTTCATCAGCGGACTTATCGATGATGGACTTGTCGGCCAGCATAAGCCAGTTACGCACTCGAATCCTGGACTCGCCACCTTCGACTTGGCCACTTTCATCTGTAAATGTCAAGTAATATAATATTTTACATTAGTAATCATATATATTTACAACAAAAGTAGTATTAAACTTTTTAAAATAACTTTTTTTTTTATGTGTGCCTATCCTTGAAATGATGCCCTAACCATTTTTGTTTATTTTTTAATTTGTGTGTTTTGGAAATAAAATGTTTCAAAAAATGAAATAAAACTTTGTGTATTATTATATATATAAAATAAAATCAATACTTACAAGCAGTAAATAAAACGCTACTAAAATCTGTGTGTAAAAAATAAGACGTAATCAGCTTAGACGTAAATAAATTAATTATCAACTCACTATTGCAAACAACTTTCGTTTCTTTTGCGTTTTATTACATGGAATTTGTATATTTTTCACATTGAATTTGGGTTTTTTTTTTATCAATTTACAAAAAAGTTTTACAAACAATTCATAGAAAAATTAAATATATATATTATATATATAAGGGTATGCTAATTCTGTTTGTTTAATGAGTATTTTTTGTCTTATTAAGTGTTTTTATTTTATATAAAATTATCCTCTATTTATATAGTTTTTGCGTTTTCCTATTGTTCAACAATATTGTTATTAGAAAATTTGAAATTTTCCACTTTTGCCATAATGTTTCGATTTTGGAATTTTAGAAATTGTTTCGTTTATTCTTCATTGTATAAAGAGTCGCTAAACTTAGCCCAACACCGCAATTATATAACCAATGTTTATTTTTTTTATTTAAGAACTTTAGTTTCTTAAAGAAATTATGTTTTATACGTAAGCATTCGAGATTTTTCGTCTTCCTCCTCTGGTTCTATGTCTTTAAAAAAGTATTAAATAATTATAGATCTAAAAATAATTGTTTTTGTTGCACAGTTTTACTGGCCGCACATTTCTGTTTGGGTTTAGTTTTTTATCTGCTCTTGTGAATGTTTGTAGTTTGTCGTCGTTTTTTTTTAATTAAAGCTTAATAAAATCATCTATGGAATGTATTTCGTTGTAGTGGAAAGCAAGAAAATAAAAATAAATTACACTTGACTACTTATAAATGTGCAGCATAAAAGTATAAAATAAAAAAACACACACATTCATACCATATATTCATAAGTTATCAAAATAATAATAAATAAAGTGCATGTGACGTATTTTGTGGCGGTGTTCTGTTGGTTGTTGATTTTTCTGTGGTTGCTATTGTGGTAGCTCAGCTACTGAATTTTTGTGGTATTCTTTTTTTTAGTTTTTATCGTTTTGGAATTTGGGTCTTGCCCTCACTAAGTACCTGAGTTTAAATGTCTAATAAAATAAACCATTTAAATCCCGACCTCCTCCAGGTTGGTTGACTTTTCACTTAAATTCCTGCCTTAACCTACTTCATATGGCTTTAAACAATTACGAATATTGATTTATCATAGATTTTTTTAAATAAAATGTTTGCAAATTGCTTATGTTTTTCCATTAATTTTTCAAGGCACTTTCTCCGTTGACTATCAAACGTCTCGCCTCGCCTACACATTCAATTCTATTAAAAAAGTTGCTGAGCTTAGTGAATGTTTTTCTCCTCTAGCCTAAGACATCGTTATAATAGCAAAATATTTCCACTTGAGGTAAAATGTTGTTTGAAGAGGCTGGTTACTGACTGACTGGCTGTATGGGAACCTAAATTGAATCTGTTTGGCACTCTGTACTGAATATCTCCCATTGGGTTCTACCAGTACCTCTGTAGGGAAAACTTCGGCTTTAGCTTATATTTTTAACTCTCTTTACAAAACCCCACTGGGAATTTGACTATCAAGCCGAAGTTTCTCCTATTTCCTGGCTGTACTTGAATAAGAACCCTTCTGGTTTAATTAATTGATTGGTTTCTCTTAGCGAGTAATATCTTAATATGGTCTGAGTTTTCCTTTTTATCCACTGAGTTTGCTACTGCTACTGTTTCTAAATTATATATTAGTATATATATATTTTTATATATATTAATAATATATAAACCTATGCTATTATTGAATAATTCTTAACCGTTTCATTGTACAATTTTTGTCTTTCATTTTTTACGTTTTGTGTGGAATGTTGCAATATCTAAAATTGTTTTTGTGTAAAATCATTTTACTGATCACTTTGCTGTTTTGCATGAAATAATAAAAAATTATAGATTTTCAAATCGGTCTCGTGTAAACAATTAATAACAATAACAAAAAATTATTTTATGTGAAATGGCGTAAATTTTTGTGCTTTGCAACAAATTGTTTTGCGGTCCATTCGAACACGTTTTTCTCATTTTCGAAACATCCAGGCATCTTACAAAACTATCTCATTTTGTTTTTTCTCATATGTTTTTTTCTTTTTTGTTTAAGCTTAATTTGGCACACTGATTCCGTTTTCCCGAGAGCTTGGTGTGTGATTATTTCTTTTTTTTTTACTTCTTATGTAATTTCCTTTCGTTTTTAATATCCCTGATTCTGATTTTTTTTTAGTTGGTCGCCTTTCTCAACATTAATAACTGATCAACGTTAACTTTTGTTTGTACAAGACTTCTATCAAAGTAGAGCTTTTCTCTACGAGAAGTGCGGATGCAGTTCCACTCCGCTGGCCAGAGCAGCTGCAGCCGCTGCCACGGAAACCGCTGCCGCGGTGGCTCCACTGCTGTCGCCATCCAAACCACCGGAACCGGCATAACTCTTCACATCCTCCAGCTTGAACTTCTCCTTGTGCATGCGCTCCATGTGCCGGCCAATGTGCATCTTCTGCTTGGCCCGGTAGACGCAGAACGGGCACTGGAACTGCGGCTCCTTGCCGCACTCCCACTTCTGGTGATTGCGCAGCGAGGACTTGAGCTTGTAGACTCGCCCGCAGACGGGACACGGGTGTCCAGCACCGTTGTCCGCACCGCCCAGCATGCTGTTGCCACCGCCGCTGTTGTTCGAGGGCGATTGACCCGATCCCGATCCGGATACCGAGCCCGTGGACATGCCCACGCCCGCCGCCGTACTGCCGCTAATCAGATTATTCATGGCGCTGATGCTGTTCAGGATGTTGATGTGGCATAGTCCAGCTGGGCCGCCAACATCCGCAAAGGTCACGGCTCCACTCAGTGTGGCCGGATAGTCGCTGCTATTGCCGCCATTGCCCGAACTGGCCTGATCCTCGCCAAAACTCAGCTCGGTGCCGGCAGCAGCGGCTGCCTGTTTCTCGGCCACAGCTTTGAGCATCAGTGCGGTGGCCTCCTCCTCGCTTAGATGCTTCAATTTGCCACCGCTACTGGTTTTCGTGGGCTTGCCATTACTGCTGTGATTGCTACTGCTGTGAATTCTGGCCGGGGTGGAGGCAGCCCTTGGCTCACTCTTGCAAGACACATCCGTGGGCGTCTTTCGGCCACTAGAGCTCAACGAATCCTTGGCACTCAATCCTCCTGCTGTCGCTGCCTGCTGTTTGTCCACCGAGAGATCGGTGGGAAAGACCAGGGGCTGGGCACCTTCGCGCAGGGTCACCAGAGGCATGGCCAGGCGGGCGTTCCACTCGTTCCATGTGAGTCCGGCTATGCGCGTAATACTCAGATCTAGGTTATCAAGTTCAGGTGTTTTTTTTTTTTGGAATGGAATTTGTAGTTTGTAGTTTGTTTAGTTTATGTTTTTGTTTGTGGGGGGTTTGCAGCGCGCACAACATATGAAAATAAAAACGAGAAAAGAAAAACAAAAGAAAAGAAGAACGAAAAATAAATAGAATTACTTTTGACTGGACACAGGACAACTGCAAGAGAGATACTCATGTAAATCAAGAAAAAAAATTACAAGTCAAAAAACAGACTTAACACTTAGGGTTTTGGATTTGGCTGTTAGATCAAGCTGGGTGGGTAACCAACACAGAGAGACACACACAGAAATGAGAGTGGAGGATTTGTCTGGGATGATGATAATCTGGATGATGCAAAGCAAAAATAATTAGTCAAAGCATTTAGGAGGTGAATATATTATATATATATATATATATATATATATATATATATATATATATAGATGTATATATATGGTGAGGATAAAAAGCATTAGGAAGTCGTGGCATGATTCAAAATTAGAGTACAAAATAATAAACATATATACAGTTAAACAGGTAAGATAAAAAGAAAACTCTCTTCAATAAAACGTTGAGCAAATTAAGGCCAATTAGTGCAGGGTGTAAACATATTTATTTTAAAAATAAATTTAAAAAACTAAAAAGAAGATAACTAAATTAATTGAACTGTAGGCTGGAGAGTGCTGCTTGGGGTGGGTTTTTTGGCAGTTGCTGTTTTTTTTTTTTCATTGATTTTGCTTGAACACATCGATAAACACGGCTGGGAATATGGATTCAGGTGGTGGTTCAGGTTCAGGTTCGATTCGGGTCTGGTTACTTTTTAGTGGCATACAGAAACGAACGTTTAAATTTCGGGCTCTTAGACATAATAGAGTATAGGAATATTATGGCAATTGTTCCCTTTACAATTGTTTTTGGCTTGTTTTTACTTAAGTTTAGCTCAATTCGGATGGTTGGCAGGATTCACAGGTCCCAATCCAAGTTCCGGTCCCAGGGTGAATCTAAAAGAAAAGAGAAATATATTAGGTATGCTCGGAAAAGATTATATTAGATTAGACTAGAAGTGCTGGCTAGCTAACTCTGAGTGCCAATATCTGGTTGAAGTCTCATCTGTCACCTGGAAAGAGAAATATGTTAGTATGGGCTCTTTGCAAAACTTTATTGTTCCTAACACAAACATCAAAGCTTCGAATTTGGTTTTGTCGTTTTTATATAATTTTATTTTGACCTTCTGTTTTTACAAACTATTTTTCAAAATATAATTTCTATAGATAAGTATTCATAATAAATGTTTAATTTCAATCAATTAATTGATTTACACACAAAAACTGCAAAAAGACGTATTTATATTTAAATATATATTGTTCTAATACATATGTTTAGAATTTGTTGTGTATTTTGTATTTAACTTTATCTGCGAAAATATGTTTCAAAGTTTTACTCAGATATTCAGATGTACATTCAATTTTACTAAGTTCGAGTAAAGTGTTTAGGGTTTGTAATATACAGTAGTATAACTTCCTAGCTTTCACATATTTTTATGATTTTTTCCATATATTTTATATATAAAGTATTGAAAACAAGTTTCTACAAAGTGAATTTTGTAAGCCTCCAATTTAGATAACTTTACAATTCTCTCCAATTTATCTTTTGTCGGTTAGTTTTTTTCTTAAATAGGTGCTATTAACTATTTACTGATTTTAAAAAATGAAATTTATGTGCACTTTTCTCCGAAAACGTTGAATTGCAATAAAATTAATTTCCAGGTTGTTTCATCAGTTATGTAAGATTGTCCTAAATAACTCAGTTTTTTTTGTTGTTTTATTTTTTTGAGAGCACGCACACAAACATACAGAAATAAGTTGTTAATTATACTTAATGTTAATCTATTTTCCATTAATATAGTTGCTGCTATATTCTTTGTGTTATTTCCATGAAAATACTTGCACATTGATTAAAGTTCTTGTTTCAATTTTGTCGACTGTTTTTTGGGGCTTTGTTTTTTTTTGTAATTTTGAAAATTACGATAAATCAAACGATATACATAACCAATTATACTAAATGTGAAGACATAAATGTTAAAGCCTAGTGAAATTAAATTGAGTGCACACAGTACGGAGTTTCTGCTTTTGTTTTATCGAAATGTATAGGTTATTTTTGAGAACCGTGGGAAATCGACTTATAAACTTAATAAAAATAATCAACAAATAAGAACTTTAAGATTAAATAGAGTGTACACGTTTATAAAAAATGATACAGAATAGATTTTAATAATAATAATGAAACTGGTCTATAACTCGAAAATGGTTAATTGTTTACACTCAACAATTGTTGTGTACTCACACCACCGGTGCATTTGTTTACAACATTCGCTTAGATCTTGCGGCCTCGTTTGCTCTCCAGCTGCGGCTTCTCCGGATGATGTTTGCGCACATGGACTCCCAGGTTGCCCCGCTGCTTGGCCTTGTAGCTGCAGTAGGGGCACGGATGACACGGCTCCTTGCCGCCGCACTCGACATTCTCGTGGCGACGCAGCGTTGACTTCCAGCGATACTTCTTGCCGCAATGGCGGCACACATACCGTGACTCGGGATCATCACAAGGACCCAAAGATGAGTCGCTCAGCGACAGTTCATAGGTCATGCCCGTCGGATCGTGCTCCGACTCCTCCTTCATTGGCCGCGTGGTTAGAATAGTGTAGCTCTTGCTCGAATCGTGCATGCCCAGCTCCTCGGGCAAAATGGTCTCCACACCATCGTCGTCCTGTTCATGCAGCTCAATGGTGCTCTGGTGATGATGATGCTGCTGCTGATCGTGCTGCTGCTGGCTACTGCTCGACTGCACCACCGTCTGGATGTGGTGCGTCTGCAGCTGGCCCGTGTGGATGTGATGCGTCTGCTGTGTCTGCTCGTGCTGATGCACTGTCTGCAGCTCCTGCGGCTCGTGCTCGATGGTGGTTATGTGCGTTTCTCCGCCCGAGGTCTGCATATGCTCAGTGATCTCCGAGGGCGCAAAGCCAATTCCAATCTTTGTGCCGTCCGGCAGCTCTATGTCATCGATCTCGGCATACTTCACTAGATCACTAATGATCGCTGCCGATGCATTCGGGTTGTTTAGATCGATCTCGCTAATCTCATACTTGGTGCCATCGGACAGCTCGTGATGCTGATGCTGGATGGCCTCGTGCGTCTCTACGATCTGCAGATTCTGCACCGTGGGGCCAATTATCTTGCCACGCGAATACCGTATCCGCGAGGCAATGGGCTTCGAGTCGGCCAGTTGCACATTACGCAGACCCACCAGGTTGATAGTCTGACCCGGATGGGTGGTGATTATGCTTTGTACTTGGGTGTGGGTCGGTTGGGCCGTCTGAAGCTGATGGTGATGCTGTTGCTGCTGCTGCTGATGGTGCTGTTGCGATGTCTGCGGCACCTCCTCGATGTGAATTGTCTGATGCTGCTGATGGTGCTCCTGGTGATGCGGCTCCTGGGACACATGCTGAATGATGTGATGCGGATGTATGATGGTCGAGCTTGTGTGCGCATGATGGGTGGCAATTGTTGTGGTTGCCGGTATAATTTTCTTAATGTTGATAAGCTCTGCAATTGGGAGAGAATATAAAAAAAGATTTTATTAGTAAAATGAAAGTTTAAATATAATATTTATGTAAGACATTCGTTTATTAAATTCTTCTAGATACGAAAATACTCTTTAGTATTTTTTTTAATGTATTTTTATATTTTAAGAAATGTTTTCAAGGCAAAAAAGTTATATTTTCTCAGTTTTTTATGAAAGATCTCTGTTTTTCTAAGAATTTATATATTAACTAGTTTGTAATCATTTCATTGTTTAAGGCAAGGGTTAAATATATTTCTTTTCAAGTTATAAGCCATATAATAACATAAGTTATAACTTGAAATATCTAAGAAATAAGTATGAGTATAAATGTATATGTATCTCATAGATACTCTGGTTATTTCCACAGACATCTCACTTGCCTTTCTCATTCACTACATTTATGGTTAAAAACAAGTCAATATATGGACTTACCGCATTCCGAGGAAGGCAACTTGATGGGCGTGCTGGTCAGAGTGGTGAGCGTGGGCTTTGAATCCGAATGTGAGGCGGCTGCGGCGTTCAAGAGTTCCGTGATTGTCGGCGTTGGCTGGCCAGCTGGACCGGTGACGGTGACCGCCGCTTGGACCTGCTGTTGTTGTTGTTGCTGTGCCGCTGCCGCCTGCTGATTCTCCTCCAGCTTGGCGGCCGTTATGTTGCCCAACTTCTTCACATGCAGCACGAATCCATCCTTGTTCTGGGTGATCACTATGTCATTGCTCTCCAGCAAACAGTCGTCCAGCTCGAACTCATCCTGGGTTCCCTCGGTCTGCTCGCCCTTGTCCTGCTTGGATGCTGCAGAGGCGAATGATTGAAGGTTAGTAAAAGTTGGTGTTTTACAAATTTACCGCTTAGTGGAAGTAGTTAAGCTCAGCTCCTGTCACTAATAGTAATCCTTTTGAACTCTTTTTTGTTTTATTTTATTATTATTTCAGTTGCATCTTAACTCGCTAAAAACAAGCAAACAATTTTTTCGGTTTCCGTTTTTAGTTCTTAAAATATAAATCTTAAAATTAAAGTGTGTGTTGGTGGGTTGTGTTTGCTGTACAGCACAATTAAATGAGAACCAAGGACAAACAAAATATATACCACAGCCAAAAAAAGGAATAAAAACCGTGCCCCTAATTAAAAAAGCTTAACTAACTTAAGGACTATAGAAGAATTCAATAATGACACGTTTCAATTTTGGTTACAAAAAGGCATTTTTTATTAACATTAGAAGGCGGTTCTCTCTTTCATTCCCCCTCGATGGATAACTCACCTGACCGAGATCGGATTAAGAACTAAGAAATTAAGTTAATCAAGGAACTTTGCCCCCCTGAGACGATGAATCAAAGAGACCACGGGCTAGGGAACGGCCCAAAACTCTGGAAACTCCCCGTCTATCACGGGAACCCTCGCTCGAGCCCAAGGAACCCAAGGATGTATCACTAAAGTGCTCCGGATGCTGCGTCTTTAAGTGCATATTGAGACTATGCTTGTATCGCGCCACATAGGAGCAATGGCGACACTTCTCCGTGGGCAGGTGACCACACTCATAGCGCAGATGCCTCGAGAGGTTCTTCTTGTACGTATAGGCCTTCTCACAGCGTGGACAAATGTGCGAGTTATTCGACGGTGAGACATTGTTCAGCGAGGTGACCGATTTCACGGATATAGTCCAGGCATTTTCTAAAAGAGTTGCGAGAAAGAAACGAAATAGGTTAGAGAATTTGTGACTTTACAAAAGGTATTTTTATCATGGTATCGAAATCATAACAAAAATCATATGGGGTCTGATATGGGATATGCTATATGTATGATATATGTATGCATGTTTTTGTATAACCAACTACCAGTTCATTTGCACAGCGATAGATAGTTTTGTAGCAGAAAGTTACATCGGTAGCTCTAAGGGTTACAATCTAAAACTAAACCAAAAAAGTCAAAAAACAATTTGAAAAAATCTTACCGTTCCAATAACACTGTGTTTTACAAATTTGTTTAAACTTAAAAAAAAAACATTGGTATAAACTTGTTTTTATTTCAGGCAAGAATTTGGCCCACAGTTGCAGGTAGTACCGTCTACTAGGGCGTAACGGTAGCAATGGTTATATAACAAACCATTGACCTGACTCTTGACCCGACTCGTCTATGATGATCTGTAAGTAGGGAAAACTGATTAATTCAGACAAACACAACCTGGCGACCCCCAACAAAATTCCCCGAAAATAATAATTAATGGCCTTGGTTTTGTTTTTGGGGTTTCAACATTTCAATATCAATCTTTATTATTCTTGTTGTTTGTTTGTTTTTTTTTTCTGTTACCACTTTCTTCAAACAATGTGTATATAAACGATTCCATATATAATGCCATTTGTTCAGTTTTCGCAAAAATAACAATTTTTGGGGTTAAATGGTTTCTCGAAAAATTAAAACATAATCCCAAATGGTCTTAGCTTGGTTTTTTTGGTTACATCAAATCTGGTTTTTGTTTTTTTTTGTTTGTTCATTGTTTAATCCTACCGCTTGTTATTACAATTATTAATAATTATTAATTGGTTTTTATTTTATTTCATTTCATTTTTAAGGTACTAACAATATCAGCTTCTTCGTCAATGAAAGTATTTCTTGCTTTTTCTCTGTTTATTTTTCATTTATTATTCTTGTATAAATTTGTTTCATAATTTCGCCTTTTCCGTGGTTTCGTTAACAATAAATATATGTATATATCATTTATCAATTTACTCGGTTTCATTGTTGTTAAATATTACGCTACAAAAAATAAACAACTTTCGTTACAATTAAACTTTCCTTACGGCTTGTTGTTCTTGGTTGTTCTTGTTGTTCTGGTAATTATTGTTTTTGGTTTGATTATATATATAATGTATATATATATAATATATATATCCGTTAATCCTTTTAGACTGTTATGGCAATTTCTTTGTTCCAAATACACTTTTACTAAAACTTTTTCTTGTCTGGTTGCTGTTTTTTTTACTTTGTTCAGTTTTTCGTCTAAAATATATATATATTGGTATATGTATATGTCCTTGTATATATGTGTGTATATATATATATTTTTGGTTGGTTTCTTTGGAGTATATTTTGTTCATTATGTTGTAACTTACATAGTTAACTCTAATTTTTTTTCATGTTTCATGTTTTTTCGCAAACAATTTTCTGCTCTTAGTCGATAAATATTAATTAACAATATAACAAAAGTTAAAACATAAAGAGTTCTCTTGGTTAAATTAATGTGAAACGATATATATATATTTGTATGTGTAATAATATTAAAACAGTGTTACAACTAATTTAAAGAAAAACGATTTAACAAAAAAGTTATTTCGAAACATTCCATGTTTCTTTTTCCCTTTATCTCTAAACTTTAACAGCAAAAAATAATAATAATAATTTAGCTACGCGCAACAAGGTTCTTAGTAAATTAGTTTAACAAAAAACATAAATCATACGGGTAAAGCGAATAATTCTCAATTAAAATTTCAACTAATTTGAAAGAAATATTTTCCCTATTTTCTTCAAAGAGTCCCACAATTTGTCTTGTTCGCTTGGTAGTGTTCTTTTTTTTTGGAGGGGGGATATCATCTTTAGACTATTCATTTCAAAAATTGACTTTGGCAAATAGCCGCACAAGACAAATTGTCAACAAACTTTTGAAGCATTGCACTTGTGGCAGAATTTTGTAACCAAATTGAATTAAATCAATCAAAAATTTGCCTTTGGTATTTGGTTAGTTACGGGGGAGAGGAGGTGAACATGTGCTAATACCGATGATTGACACTAAAATCAAATTCCCGTCGACTGAAAAGGCTGCAAATTGGGTCAAAAAACGATAGTTGCCTAAAGTAACGAATTTTATTTTTCATATATCACTAGCTGAATTTTATATATGCCAGGTTCAGTCGTTTTGGGGATTTGGTTTAGTGTCAATACGGTCTTAAAGCGCAGTTTTAGTACTTCACTATAATTGATTTTCATTCGTTTTTTATCTTCCTTTATACTGTGTATAATTGTCTAGTTCATTCGAGTTCATACAGTATTCTATTGCTGTTGGTTTTCTGTATTCTGTATTTTGTATTTTTATATAATATTTGTTTATTGTACTGTCATATACATGTATGTATTTTGCATATATGCTTAGGTTTATTATCTGCAACCCAAAGATTAACAATCAACAAGCAACAAACAATATATATCATCCTGCGCTCCTCCAACTTCCTTCTAACTGCGTTCCTAACTAGAAATTATGTTTAGTTGCCTCCTGCTTAGGTTATATAACTATATATATTTTCTCGTATAATTTCAATAATTTATCATTTAATATATATATATGTATATATTAAAAATTTGTTTGATAATGGCACTCTCATAGCATTTAGTTGTCACTTTTGCCGTCAAAAATTTCACTAAAATCAATCTTTGAACTAACAACGAAAATGTACTATAAATTACACTTGTCAACAGAATCGTTTATCGTCTTCGAATGCAACAACAAATCATATTGGTTTACATCATATATATATATCTATATGTGAGTATATTGTTCGATCTCATCTATGGCTTCGTCTCTTCTCTAAAGCATTGAATTTTTTATTTTCAGTTTTGGTGGAGAATTTCTAATGGCACAAAATGTTCTATTTCTTGTTTTTTCTTATTTTTTTTTGTTCTGGTACAAAATCTTTTTAACCGATTGGCACACTCACACGCACAAGGTTACACACACACACGCACACCCGCACACACACCCACTCATACATATACAATTATATTTGGCGATGTGAGTATATTTTAACCAACATCATATCATCTTCACTGACTTTCTTTTTTTTTTTTTAACAATTTCCTTTTTCTTAATATCCTTTTGGTTCAACAGACAACATTTTTGCTAATATAGCATTATATATATAGTTCTATATGTGTATATTTTTATGTAGATGTGGTTGTTTCCTCATATGTATATGTTTTGTATATATGTATATAAACTCTTTTTACTATTTTTGTTCTTGGAACCATGTAACAAATCTTCCTGCAATCCCTTTTTTTTAACCATCTGCCTTTGCTAAACATTCGCGATGACTCTATGAGACTTCAAGTGTACTATCTACTGGATACATACAGTGAGACCTCCAACAGAGGTTTCACTGTACATAGGCAGATTGTGTGAGTGTGTTGGTGTGTCTGTGTGTACCTGGCATAATAACAACTTAAACAATAACCATATAGTTCCTCATTTTTTGATGATTTTCTTGCTCTGTTCTTATTGTTTTTGATGTCATCCACTCTCGCATTTCAGGTTTAGTTAATTTCGTGGTTGTGTGGCATAACAAGAATCGTATTAATTATATTATATATTAGAAATATATATATAATAGATATATATTTGGCAACAAATAAACACAGTACGTTTTGTTATATGCATTTCGGTTTGTTTTCTTTCTGCTTCTGTCGTTTGTTATATATGCATTTCTCTCATTTGTTAATTTCACTAAGTTTTGCTTGGTTTAGTTTCTATATTATTTATATATTTTAACTAAAATTACGTAGTTTTGGTTAGTTTGACTAAAATTGTTTTGCTCTTAGCTTCCTTGCGTGTATGTTTTCTGTTTTGTTTTTTATATTTATTTTTTATGTTTTGTTTCTTTAACACTTGTTTGTTTGTTTGTTTGTTTTGCCTCTCTGTTCTATTCCTTAGTTTAGTTTCTTATTTTTTTGTTGGTTTTCTTAGGTGTTTTTTTTTTGTTAATCTGGTTTTACATTTTACTAAAATCCTATAAAATGTTCACTGACTGCATTTAATATATATGTATGTGTATATATTGTTGTTCTAGCTTGTTAAATATTACGTTTTTCACTTGCACTTTAACTAAGTATTCCGTTTGTTTCATTAATGCTCAGTTTCAACAATAATTCTCATCATATATACTACATATACATAGATTGGTTGGTTTTCTCTTTCTTTCTTTTTTTTTAATCCTTTTTCTTTATAAATGATGTGGCATCCAATAAATTCGTTTTGTTGTTTGTTATTTGTAATTGTTCTTGGTTTTATCTAATTGTTCTATATATCATTTGTTCTTCTTGTTTGTTTGTTTGTTTGTTGTGTTTGCTGTGTTGTGTAATATACGTGTATATAATCATGTTCATGTTCTTCACTTTGATCAGATCAGTTGATCAGTTGATCTTCTGCCTATTGGGATAACGCTTATTCTATTTGATTTTAAAGAAAACATTATCTCATAAGTAATATTTGACACAGACACCGCTCTCAAGGTGTCGTTTTAGGTGGGAGCTTTGTGAAAATGCTTTGCCGCACATCAGACAGCGAAATTTTTTCTGTCCACCACATTCATATCTGCGGGATACAACATCGGGGGGATTGAGATATATATGTAGAGAGAGGGAGATAATAGACAGGTATCAGTATCACACAATATTATCATCGTCATCATCATCAGACAGACCGACCACAAAGAGATCGAGTTTATAACTATCGACTGTATATGGATGGATATACAAAAACTCACCTGATATGTCGTTGCAGCGAGCTGGCGTCCTTGTAGCTCTTCAGGCAATTGAATCTCGGGCACTGGTAACGTCCATCCGGATTGATGAACTTGAACAGATCGGAGAACTTAAGCTCGTACCAGTAGTCGCGGATCAGGGATTGCGCCGAACTGGCCGAAGTGCCCCCAGTGGGCGGCGGAGTTTGGCTCGAGTTGGAGGCATAGCTGCTTGGAGCTACAAATTTATGTTTGATAGGTTTATCATTCGTATAGAAGGAGAAGAAAGAGAGAGAGAGGTATACATATCATGAGTCTCGGTTTGTTCCATTCGGTTTAACCAACATCTTACACATCTAGAGCATATATTTCGGTTTTGAAAAAGTAACAAGATTTCAGTATACAAAAAAAAACACATTTTTTGAAAGTTTGTAAACAATTTTTTAAAAAGAATTTTGTAAAGTTAATTTTTTTTTTTTTGCATTGTGTATTTTAAATTAAAAATAGTAATAGTAATAAATTGGTGATATTTACAGTTAGTGTGTGTTGCGGGGTGTTTTTTGCTTGATTTTTAGATATTTTTGTATTTTGTGTGGGCGTGGCATGGTGAAGCGTGAGCAGAGCTAGCAGCAGTAGTTGCAGATTGGCTGGGTTTGCTTTTTTATTTGTATTATAATTTTTCTTTTTTTTTTCTTTTAATGAACGCTGTGGGATGATGACTGAGCTTGACTGAAGATGATGCATTTGATGGTGATGGTGATGCTTGATATGGGTCTGCAATGAAACATGTTTAGTAAACTGGACACGGCAGAAAGACAAAGTTTGAGTTCGACCCACTACTAGTTATACAAACGGTTTCTTGATCAATACAATTTTATTCGAGTTACAAAAATATTCATATATATATATGCATATAAAAAATACTTAGTTATGGCTCTGACATATAAAAATAGTTGATTTTCGGTTATAAATATATATACGTTTTGACTTAGATGGCTAGCTAAATATCATTTTCGCTTGTTATACTCGTGTGTTCACAAAATTCGTTTCACAAAATATATATAGTAACTGGCTTAAGACTTGGAATTTAGTTTTAGATTTACTTTTTACTTCTTTGGCTGCTCTGTAAATATATATGCTTGTTTTATATTTGAACTATGTATTTGCGGCTGTTTTTAGTTTTAGTTAAGTGTTTGTTGTACTTGTACTGTTGGTTGCATTTCATTTGTATTCATTTGAGATCCTTGTCTATCAGTTAGTCATAATCCTAGCTAGCAAAAGGAACTTAGATTTTATGAACTTAATCCACAAAAGTTGTAGTGTTTAGTTGATTTCTTTTTGGAATTTCGCTGTTTTGGCATGGCCTTCACTTAACTACAAACTAGAGACTATATCGAAAAATGTTTCACTTTTTTGTCTTTTGGTTTTGTTTTGGTTTTTCTTAGGAATGCAAAGTTTGTGGGTTCACCAACCCGAAGAACTACTCTCAGTAGTTTAACCCCCTATTCTCCCTCCCTGACTTAGTTTCGTTCACATTTTCTCTTTGGACTTTTTGGCTTACTGGACTATAAACTAAATGCTACCAATATTAAACTTAAATTAACTTAGGAAAAAGTCAGACTAGCTGAAGCATAAGTTATGATTGCAAAAATTTTGTTTTTGTTGCGTTTAACTTAAGTCTAAAATACGAATTTTAAATGAGAACCGAGGAGAGACGGTTGACTGCAATGATTGGAATTTTAAGCAGGCAGGCAGGCAGGTTGGCTGTTTTGGTCTGGTCGCGTTTGTATACCATTTACATGAAAATTAACCAAATTTATGCAAATCGCGTTTACCATACATAATACAAAGTGAAAGCCGGAATTTGTTTTTCTTTTGCTTTGCGATAGATAGCTCCTGTGCGCTGGCTCAGTAGATCATTGCAGTCTGTCCTTACTGGTTGTTGGCGTTTTGTTTTTTGGTTAAGAACTGAATACATAGATATATAAAAACTAAACTTCTTGGACTGGATTTAAGATGGATGATATATATATAATATATCGTTTTTAGGGACCCTTCTTCTCCCTCCCTATGCGGTGGCCTCCCATTTGGAGGCTATTCCCGTGGAGGCCTGCATCTGAAAGGCCAGCGGCAGGAAGTCCTTTTTCATTTTGGCAAAATGGGTCTTGATGTGCTTGGTCAGGTTATCGCTCCTCTTGGCCGCATAATTGCAGCTGGGGCACTGGAAGATGGGTCTTTCGGTGGTGAAGCGGCACTCGAAACGTCGATGGCGGCTTAAACTCTTGCGGGTCTTGTAGGATTTGCCGCACTGATCGCAGGCGTGCTGATACCAGGTTAGTACGAAATCTGCAATGTAGATGTGGGTGCGGTACGGAGAAAGGGGCACACGAAGACGGATGGGTAAGTGAGTGGGTGAAAGTGATCGAGTTGAATTGGTTGATAGTTGATAGTTGATAGCTGATAGTTGGTATACAATGATTCGTTTCCTGATCGTGTATGACTGACTGTATATCTTAGTTTCTGCTTTACACATTTCAATTTCTTTTGTTATTTGAGCAAGTCAAGTTTGCTAAGCTACAAAAAATCAAGAAGAAATCATATAGTAAATATTAAAATAAAATTCATAAATATTAAACGACTTAAAAACATGTCAAGCATTCCAAAAACGAAAATATATTTAAACTATTGACGGGAAAATAAAAAAAATATATGTATATATATATATAAAAACATCGAGATCTCTTAGTATAAGAAAAATTCAGCCCATATTATATATATATTTTGTAATAAACCCAAGTGGAACCGCCTTAAATACTAGAAAAAAGTCTGTGTAAGAAAAAACATCAAGTGTTAAGTAATTTATTTTGGTTTTGCAAATATTTCATTGAAAGAGACACACACAAATATATTATCAAATAGAGAAAAATATTAAGATTAAGACTAGGAATTGGAAAGGCACACAAAAAGCTCAAAGGACACACACGCTCATACACTCGCCACAAAGCGCACACGCATTTGGGACACAAAAAGCAGACACATGAGAGAACCCAAGCAAGAAAGTGAAAAATAGACACGAATTATGTTGAGATCATGCTTATAGGGCGATATAGTGCGCAAGGGATCTTAAAGGCAAAGCTAAAAGAAATAAAACATTGGTTCTTTGATCTTGAGTCTTGAATCCAAGGATCATATTTTACTTTAATCCGATCCCGAAACACACTATATCGCACTGTATGTACGTGTAGATCAAGTTGAAACCCAGACAAAAACAATTCGAGGCGAGAGTTTACACAGAACAAAGATATATATCATAGAATATATATATATATAAAGAAATAAGTATGGTATATAATACTGTAAGTGACAGACTTTTTTGCGGATCGTTGCGCTGCGGCAGACAGTCGAGTTTTCCAGGACAAGATACGGTCGGCTTCATAGATAGTAGTATGTGATAGTAGGTAGTAGATATTGGAGTAGTAGTGGTGGATGGAGTAGTGGGGTAGTACAACAGTTTTGTTTGTAGAGACATCTAAAAGAAATTTAGTAATAAAAATAGGTTAGTGAAAAATTCGCACAATTTCCGCAAAAAAAAAAAAATGGCAAAACTGAACGAGTGGAAAAAAATGGAGAACAAAAAACATACACGAAAACGAAAACATTGATGGATGATGAATCATGGGGATATATGAACAAAAGATGATAATGCAAGGATCGATGGCGATGATAAATAATGGGGTTGGGGATGAGAAAAGGCTATAAATAAAAAAAACTTTCGATTGCTGCAATTGAATACATCATAAATATAGTATTGTATTTGGTGTTTTTCGTAATTTATTCATTAAAAAATATAATTTTCTCATTTTTGTTTCGTTTGGACTTTGGATAAATTAGGTTTTAATATTAGGTATACATGCTAGAAATGTATAGTATAATAACTTAACTAAGTCGTACAATTTGGTGGCATATCATTTGGAATAAGTGCATTACAATTAGAAATCTACCTCCATGGCTTCCTCTATTTGCGAGAGGCGAGTTAGGTGGCTAGTTGAGTATTTTGTATTTTTTGGATTAAATCAAATTGAAATTACTCAACTTGTAGTAAAAGATTTGATATTCTCTCTTGACTTTTTTTCTTTTTGGTTTCATCTTAAATGACTAACAAATAGTTTAGGGTCCTGGACACTT
Source organism: Drosophila suzukii (assembly GCF_043229965.1). Classification (NCBI taxonomy): domain Eukaryota; kingdom Metazoa; phylum Arthropoda; class Insecta; order Diptera; family Drosophilidae; genus Drosophila; species Drosophila suzukii. Next base: position 7,806,062 of record NC_092081.1, on the reverse strand, counting down.
TTTAGGGTAAAGTAATCCCATATCCCTGTCATGCTTATAAGATTACAAATTCGTGACGGTTCATGATAGTTATCGTTGGATTTAGGAAAGTTTTGTGGGTTGATTCAACATTGTAATATTGACAAATTAAATTTAAGACACATTTTGTCTAGGAGCGACTCACAAAAATACATAATTAAAATTATCTTTCAAAATGGAATGTCTACGTTTGAGATTCTCGTACAGGGCAATACATATAGTAAAATGAGGGTTTTGATGGTTGGGGAAGGAAAACGTATGAATACAGTTAAGCAAATACGTAGAGCTTACGCTCTTGACAAAATAAAATGAGAGATTCTTTGAGTTTCAATAAATAAGATACATATATGTATATCTAGAACTAGAGTCGAGAGAGCTTAGTTATTGTTATAAGCAAATGGCATCGTGTTCATCAATCGCTCCTTGAGCAATGAATTTGATATAATCTGTAGGCCCAGCTTCATGTTCCACTCCTCGTTCATCAGGTGCTGCACCTTGCTGGGCGTCACCGGTTCCGGCTTGATGCCGAGAGCTGCAGCAGCTTCGGCTTGTGCGGCCAGTGCCTCTTCCTCGTCGGCGTCCAAGGGTCGTCCTCCTCCCGATTCGTTGTTGTTCTTGGCCTGTGCCTCTGCAACGGCGGCGGCTGCTGCTGCGGCTGCCGCTGCTGCTTGCTCCTCTACCACGGCAGCTGCCGCGGAAATCGCTGTGATGGCACCTGTCAGCCCGTACGTTGGTATCGGCATAATGTGCGGTGGCAGTGGTGATGTGCACCGCGAGCCCGGCAGATTCTCATTCTCGTAGTTCTCCTTGCGCAGCGACAGATTCTCCGGTATGGGACTCTCGCAGCCATTGTGGGATCCAGCGCTTCCCACACTGGCCCCACAATCAGCGCTGGAGCCTCCTCCACCGCCGCCACCACCCATCTGCTGCAGACCAGCCAGACCTCCGCCGGACTTGTGGTCCAGCGAACCGCCAATTGAGGTCCGCGATCCACTGCCTGTTGTCATCTGTGCTATTGCCGGCGGAATGCCGTGCTTGGAGACCAAATGGCGCACCATATGGTACTTGCGGCGGAATCGAGAGCTGCAAAACTCGCAATTGAAACGCGGCGGAATGCCAATGCACTCATCGCGCATGTGCCGCTGCAGGTGGCGCTTGCGCAGGTAACTCTTGTTGCAGACGGCGCAATGGAATCGCTCCTTGTACTGATCCGGATCCGCATCGTCGCTGCCGAAAACGCTGTGCTTGTAGTCGTACTTCAGGTCTGGTGGGTTCGAACCAAATCGAATCCCAGTAATCGGTGGTTAGTGGTGTGGTGTGATGTGATCATGGTGTGTTGTATGGAGATTTATGTGGTTTTTGGTGGGTTGATTGTTATTGGTGATTTGGGAAGATTAGAGTCGATTCGATTCGATTTGATTTGATTTGATTGGTTTTTGATTTTGATGTTTTTGTGGGGTTTGTATGAAATGAAAATGAAAAGAAAATAAAAAGAAACATGTGTGAAAAATCATAAACACAAGGTCCAGAATTAGGCTTAATGGTAAATGGGCGCATAAACAAGACTCAAATCTTTGCTTTCAATGTTGTTTATGGAACTTAACTTAAAACTAAACTTAATCGTCAATTTTCATTTTGTTTTGTTTTGAGAAGTTGAAGGAAAACTAATACAAATTATACAATTCCAATGTCTAAGTCAAGTTTACATAATGATACAAATTCATTTTCAACAAAAACTACTGAAGAGGCTACGCTAAACAATTGTCGAGGAAAACAATAATTTAAGTAAATACATTTTAAATACGTTTCTCTAACAGAAATACAAAAAATAAGTTAAGAAACTATTGAATAACAAATATCAAAATACCTATTAAATAAAATTGTTAGAAGTTGTAAACAAAAATGGTAATTATAAGTTAAATAAAAACTTTGTTTAAAATTATACAATTGGATTTTCGTCAAACGTTTCCGTTTTATATATTTTCTTTTCAGGCTTTGTGTTGGACACAGTAGTTTTCAGAGGTTTTGAGGTTGGTGTCTCCAAAGGATTTCTGGGCATCACTGACTCTAAAAATACATTATTCAAAACATATATCATAGGCGATAAAAAATCAACTTTCATTTCAATAAATATTCGTACACATATATTTAACTTCAATTATTGACTTAGCAGACAGACACAGAACAATTTATAGAGCGAGATTGAACAACGTTTCTTAACTATATAAAGGGATGTTCTATTATGTAGATGTATAACAGCCAGTTTTGATCTCGAGAACTTGGAATCACATTCCATTTAATATCTAGACTTTCTTCAGCTGATGAATGCCGTGCTTTTGCCGCAGATGGAGTTTCAGATCGTAGCGCCACGAGCAGCTAAAGTTGCAGAACTCGCAATGGAACTGTACACTGGTCTTTTTGGCCGCCAAGGATGAGCTGCTGTTGTTGATGTTGTTACTGCTGCTGCTGCTGCTCGTGTTGCCAGTGGCAGAAACGTGATTGCGTTGCGGTTTATTGGTCGATGATGGACGTATGCTGCTGTTGAGCAGATTGGCCAACTGAAAGGAGGCTGCTGCCGCAGACATGTGACAACCGCTGCAGTTGCTGGCGTTGCAATGGAGCTGCTGTTGGCCACCGGTCGTTGTCGTCGTTTGCAAGTGGTTAACAATGGCCTCCGCCTGGCCAGAGTTTCCACATTTGTACATTCTGCGTATCGTTACTTCCGGCTCACAAATCTCAGCAGCATGGCCACTACTATTGCTATTGTTGTTGCTGTGATGTGACAGCAAATGGTTCTGATGGTTTGCTGCTGCTGTTGTTGTTGTGGCTGCGGTTGTGGTCTGATGCTCCGCCGGCTTCTTGCTGGCCGCACTGGCCGCTGCTATAACTGCCGTGGCATAATTACAGTAAAGCGTCCTTAAATCTGTAAGAATTGTGATTGGGTTTTTGTCTAAGATTTGCTGAGACTGTTTAACGATTTCTTACAGAGAGTACAGAGAAAGAGGTTCAAAGAAAGTAGAGTGGAGAAATAGTTTAATGGCGGGTGGTGTTTTGTGTGTGTGTGGGGTTTTATGTTCGTGTTGTGTCTTCGCTGTTTCTCTTTTTGATTTGGTTTCATTTTATACAGTGTGTTTGGTTTGGCTTATAGCTATTATTCTTGTATTATGCAATATATAATGTGGATTAGGTTAACCGACGCCGCCATTACATGGATATACATCTCTCGCCGCAGTTAAAACTTAAGTTAAACTTAAAGGTAAACACAAAAATAATCAACTTTGGCACCAACAAAATGTTTGAGAAAATGTTATTTACCAAAAAATATAATCAAGTAATTAAATTAATTTTGAAACTCAGTTTCAATGTTTCTTTTCTTCGATTCATGCATCAATTGAAAAACGCATTTGTTGTGGTTTGGTTTATAAAAAACGTGGCATTTATTTTTAGTTTATAGCTTTCTCCTTTGTTTTTTTTTTTTCAATTTATACAAAATATATATACTTTCGTTTTAATATTATTAGATTAGTTCTCAACTTTTTGATTTAGCGCTGGAAAAAGAAATACTCATTTAATTCGGTTGTGTGACAACCAAATAAAATTATATAAAATATATATATATATGTAAATGCAGGAAAAATAAAGGATGGTTTGCAAGCCAAAAGGTCAAAGTTCAACCGCTGCTCTTTGGTTAATTCGATTAGTAGGTAGGTAGAGATTACTCTGTGGACAGAGGAGGCTAGGATAGCGTTGTGTGCGCGTCTTTTTCTCGAAATGGAGGTAGAGAGGGCAGGGAGAGAGTAAGGAGGACCCGCCCCCCTCAGTTCAAATGGCTATCTATTCCCCCCCCTCTTACAATCCCTCCCGCCCTTAAGAGGATGTGGTGGAGGAGGAGCCGCTGGCCACCACTGCCGCCGCTGCAGCCACCTGCTGAAGAGCCTGCTGCAGCAGGGCCTGCTGTCTGAGTTGCTGGCGATAGTAGCTACTGGTGGAGCTCTCCTCCATTAAATTTGACGGTTGCTGTTGCTGCTGCTGCTGCAGTTCATCCTCATCGTCATCCTCGACTAGATAGGCACGTTGATCATCCTCATCGACGGCGGCCACCGCTGCCTCGTCCAGCATGTCCACCAAATCGACTATTTCCGTTTCCTGCTTGTGCTCCTCCTCCTCGCCGCCTTCGACGGATGAGGCTGCCGCGGCTGCTGCTCTCTGCTGGCGTTTGAACATCGATCTCATGGCTATTTCCGGATGCTTCTTGCGTACATGCTGGCGCAGGTGATCCGCTCGCTTCGTGCGATGCCCACAAACGGAGCACACCATGCTCTTGCCCTTGCCGCACTCCTGACGCAAATGGCGACGCAAGGTGCCATGTCTTCGATATGTCCTAAAGCATTGCGGGCAAGTAAAGCTCTCCTCCAGACCACCTCCGGCTCCTCCTCCTCCAACTCCTGCTCCTCCCACACCATTTCCGCCGGATAGTAAGCCATGAAAGTGATCAAATTGTGGCGCCTGAAAGTGATGCATGGATGATCCCGTTCCCGTTCCCTGGTGATAGTCATCGCTGCTGCCATCCATCAGTTCCAGCTTGCTCCCGCCGTTCAGATGATTCTGCTGACTGGATGAGGAGTCGTCTATCGTCAGCTGCAGGCCTGAAATTTGTTTTTGTTTTTCGTTTGGTATTTTCAGATTTTTCTCAGTTTCGAATTCAGTTTTCTATAATTTTCCTTTTGCGAATTATATTCTGTTCTCAAAACGTTAAACGTTAATTTTTGGTATATCATGCTTTTTTCATTACTTCATTATCATTATTGAGTGTTAAGTTTGGTTTGATTTTTTTTTTAGTTGTTTTATTTTGTCAAGGCAAAACAAGCAATTTGTTATTTGGAGTTTTTTTTTTCAAAATGCCAGATTAGTTTCGAAAGCATTAATATTTTCGTTTTGTGGTAAATTAATAAATTAATTTCTGGTTTGCATTAAACAAAAACAAATTTCAAACAGGCATATAAAAAGGGTAGAAATTGCAGCACAGCAGCATGGCAAAAAAAAAGTAGGGGAGGAGCGGGCGTTAGGTTAAAGGTTAATCGTAGGAGAAAAAAAATAGACAAGTAGGATTGACAGAGAAGACGGAAGCCTCGAGACAAGAAAGATATATCCCTTTGTTTGTGTTGTTTTGGTCAGATGTATATGATGCATGTATAGAGAGCTTAATGAAATGTGAGTGCTTGAGAGGTATATCTGTTTTTCGGGCAAGCAAAAATATAACATAGATATCATTTTGGCTTTATATGGTGGTTGATCTTGGGACACACGCGAAAAACAACTCGAAACAACATAGAAGAAAGTGGGTTTCCCAGGGTAGATAGGTATAATACATATAATATTGGCATCGTTATGGGTAACGTATTTTAATGGCTCTTTTCGAATCAGTCTAAAACAAATATTTGGTATTGTGCTTCTTGACCTTGCAATGCCGATTCAGCGAGTCCTTCCGCTTGAATCCCGCATCGCAAACCTGACACCGGAAGTTCTCCAGCATTCCGCACTCGAACTCCAGGTGCCGCTTCAAGGCGGATAACCTCGTGTATGCATTTGGACACTGCGGACACTGCAGCTTGCCATCGTCCCGCATATCCGCATTTCTTGCCAGATTCGCCGCCGAACTGCTCCGCACCGTCGGCGGTGGAATGCTCTTCTTGGTCATGGTGGTGGTTGTGCTCCCACTACAACTGTTTGCCGCCTTCCTTCTCCGCGATCGCAGCTTTCCACGACGCAGCTGCACCATCGGTGTGACCACTGCTAGTGGTGATGGTGGCGATTCTGGCGGAGATTCAACGGCGACGGGCGGCGGTATCGGTGGCGGCGGCATTTCACTGTCATAGTAAAACATTTGATTCAAGCTCAACTCGAGCAGACCTGCAATTAAATGTTTGAGCAAAGAGCAGATAGAGAAACGAAACACACAGAGAGTCATCAAGTCAGAGAAACAGAGAATCGGAGAAAAAGCGAGCAATCGACAGACACAAAGCTTTATATTTCAAGCACACAACTTCAAAAACCATACAGTGTTGCCAACTAACTAAGACAAGATCTAGAATCTAGTCCAACTGCCTGGTAATATTTTCTATTCTTGAATCCTAAAAATCGTATTGAAATGAAATACAGTGGAAAATAAAACTTTTCTAAATTTAAGATAAGAATTTGGTATTTGATATTTTGGTATTTATATAAACGTAAGTAGGTATATCATGAAATTTAGTATATTGACGGTTTGAATGTAAGTCATAAAATCATAACATAGATCAATGGAAGTATAAGTATTGAAAAAAAAATCCAGTGCTTTACAGTTGTCGAAAATTTGTTTTTCCAAGTTGAAAAAAAGTTATTTATATAAAAATTATATTATTAGTCTACTACAATTTCAAATAGTACACATAGAGTAATCCCCATTCTATAAAATACTAAAATTTGTTGTAAAAATAACAAGTGAATATAAAAATTTAATATACTCTTGAAAATTAGATAGCTAAAATACGTTCAAAAGTCAGAGTCCATATATACAAGCCTTAGAGAAAGCATGCCTACTTCAAGCCAGGTTATAAAAGTAAACTATCAAAGTGGTCTCTAATTCAAAGTAAAGGATATGTAACATAAAAAAAGTTAATCCATCTGGACAAATGATTACTTATCTTCTACCTGACTTCAACTACCTTGTATAGTTTGTTGGCAACACTGATTTCCACTCAATTACTCAATCCAATCCACTCTAAGCCACTTCACCTGGTCACATCCTCAACTTCACCCTTTTCACTTGATCCGAGATAGAGAAGAATCATACGTTGAAATTCGAACCCAAGTTTATTGTAGTTATCATGATGTTGGGGGTGGCGTGTTGTGTGATGATATTATATAGAGTGTAAGAAGGTAAGGGTGTTTTACATCGATTACACTTATATCCTACTGAAACTATTCCCTCTTCTGGACGCCCTTGTGCACATAGTAGTAGTGATCTTGCAGCTTGAAATTATAGTGGAAACGACGGCCGCACATGCGACACGCGTACTTCTTCGGCTGGTTGCACTCTTTGCGCATGTGGCGCGTCAAGGTGCCCAGGACCTGGTAGCGACGTCCGCACGTCTGGCACACATAAGGAGCACTCGCCGCATCCGCAGACTTGGATTTGGAATTCGATTTCGATGTGGATGCGGTGGTTGCCGAGGCGGATGTGGAGGGACCATCTCCACCGCTGATGGCATTTCTAGAGAAAACGGAAAAGCGGGAGGGAGAACATGGTTTTGATCATCATCATCATCGTAGAGAAGCTAACCAACCGCCAAGATCACCAGCAAAATTTACCTGCGCGATGTGGAGGTGGTGGTCGCCATCACCTTGCGCTTGCGCCTGGACATCGTGTGCGTTGCAGTGGCAGATGCAGACGTGGCAATCGCCGTGGCAATGGCTATGTTGGCCTTTCTTCTGGCCAGTCGCTTTGAGCCACCACGCACCGAGGTGATTCTGGGCACAACCATGGTGTCTGCGAACCACATCGACCATGGACCAATCATTCAAATGTGGAATAGGGGACGGAAAAAGATTTTGAAATTGAGACACACATAGAGAGGGCACCAAAAAGCAGAAACAAATGAAATAACAAACTGTCCTAGCTAAATGCTCTTGCTAACCGACGACTTATGCTCTTGAAAAGCTTTCGATTTCAATTTAGGCCAAAATGCTTAATCAAAAAGTTTTAAAAGGAATTACTATCAAACCAAATGTTCACGAAATTGTCTGAAATTGATTCGTTTCCAGAGAATATAATGTTCTGACTAATAAGTATTTACTTTAAATTTAATCTCATTATAGTGCAGTGATATTTCAGAAAGAATCCATAAAATTATGGTAAAAGCATTTCCGATCGAAAAGCAGAAAAATAGTTCATAAATTTTGCTATTCGGTATCCAATATCAACAGACCAATGCCTAAGCAACAACAAACAAATACACAAAAAGTGCAATATGTCAAATGCAAATGGTGGATTAAAAAAAAAATTGTAAATGATTTCGAAATTGTAAGGTTGTCTTATTATTTCCTTGTTTATTTCTAAACCTTTAATGTTGTAGAAAAAAGCTCTTTTTTTATTCTTCAGCCTTAAATTCCAAAATATACAATCTAAATACAAGTTGAAAATTGAAAAGGGAAAGTGAAAGAAAGCGCAAGTGGCAAAAAGTCCAGAAAAACACATACCAACTACAAATTACTTAAGGTGAAACAATTTTTTTACATAAAAAGCTGGAGTAAAGTTTACGCCAAGGCGATATATATATATTTTAAATATTTAACTTTTGCACAAACATTCACAAACATTTTGCACCACATAAATAAACAAACAAATAAACAAGGACTGCAAGTACAAATATTATTTTTTGAGCTTGCGGTTGGCGTGTTGTGATAAAAGCTTTGGACTCATTGCATGTTACACAAAAAATAACAAAAACCAAAAAAAAAAATTATCTTGCTACTATGCCTGTTTGTGTGTGTACGCGACGATGTGCCTGTGTAAATTGGGTCAAGGCCATGCAAACAGCTTTCAACTGGGCCAAAACCAGAAATAGGGAGGTAAGTATTCGCCATTTGAAATTGAAAACACAATCTTTTTTTCCAGCTAATTTTGGGTAAAGTAGTTAAAAATAGCACAAAACAGAAAAGGATTTATATAAAAAACGATTTAATTTTACCCAATACAGCTGTAATTTCACCCAAATTGCATACAGCCCTTAAATTTGAAATATTTATTTTATATAAACCAGCGTTCGGCAATCTATACAATCATGTTTTTCGTTTCTACTTGAAACTTCAGAGGAGCAGCTGTTCATCAATGTGTGTGTGCCAACAGCTGTTATACACTGTTCGTGTGGCGACAGATAACTATTCCCTAAGCCCACTTAATGTTAAGCTGATATAAGCTGTTAGAACACGCCATAAATAATTTTTTAATGACGTTTATAATTTTAAAAGCTGTTATTCCAATTAAAATCCAATCAACGGATATAATCACCCATATAAGCAAGCTTTTCGTTACCGAATCAGCAGAACCCATAAAAAAGAGCTCACTGCGAAATGAATAATTTAAAAATTCTGCAATACTTGGCCTTCAAACGATAAATTGCCATTGTCAGCACTAAATCAAGTGTTATCCAAACAACCAAATGGCTCTCTACCAACACAAACTCTTGGTTATATAAGCTCAAGTCATGCTAGATTATAAAGTCCCCCACAATGAAGCACTCTAACCAAAGTATGGCAATTTAAAAGTGGCTTTTCAAACCCCCCTATATCTCACACTTCCAGTTGGGTAACTTTCTGCGTTCGAAGAAATTCCCAACGAAAAATTCCCAAACTTGATTCTTTATGCAACCATTAGGTTTAATTGTCCCAGCAGAATCATCATCATCATCATCGTATCATCATTGACTTTACACGGATGCAGCACGAATCTTTAAAAATAGCCAATGAGAAGAAAACGGCGAAAAAACAAACAAAATAAAAACTCAAGCCAACGAGATACATTCACAGAGATATGAACATTAATATTATTGCTTCGGGTCTTCAGCCCTCTTCAACACCCCCCACACTCATGGAAACAATGCTGATTAAAGAGAAAAAATAAAAAAAACTCACAATCTCACACATAGAAACACATTATAATTTAGCCGACCTTGAACTTGAACGAATGCCTCGGGCATTGTTGTAGCATTTGTTTTTGTTTTCTGCTGATTAACAATTAACAGAACGGGCATAGAAAGCGAGAACCCGTAAAAGAGGGTGGTTAGACGAGATAGATCAACCAGAGTTTCATGGATATTAGAACAAGATACTTTTTTTTATAGATACCTCACCTTGCTAACGAGCAAAACAAAGCCTTTATAAAATAATTGGGCAAACAAGATTGTCACAGTAAAAGGTGTAGAGAACAAAAACACATATGAAAACAAAGCAAATAAAATGAGCTTTCAAAGCTTTATAGAATTACTTGCGATAATAGACCTTTAAGAATTGGGGAAAACCCGTCCTGCAGCGCAACTATCAAATTATTATTCCTCTTTGAACAGCTTTAAAAATAAATACACAATATTGTTCACTTGATAAAACATTAGTTATAAATAGAGAAGTCATTTCTTATAAATGATTCTACTTCATCCTCAAGGGAAAATCAAAAAGTATCTGTCAATATAAAGAAGCAAAACGATTTATAACAGAAAAAGTCTACGTAGCATCTTGCAACCAAAAACATCAAACGATCCATTCTTATTACGACCCTATATATAAGATGAAAAACCATAGGGAAAATTCATTTTTGGATAATCTATATCATTTTCAACAAATATAAAGAACTCAATTTTTCTTTTTAATTTTTTCTTAGACTCTCTTCCAACATTTCAAATTTAAAAAATCCGTATCGCAGAGTTGTCTATATGGATATGTATATGTAGTTTCAAGTAGATCGGGGGGATCGGTTGAGTTTCGTAAGAGAACGTGTTTTTCGGTGTTTGGTGTTTGTTTGGCAACGCTTCAAGCAATTTCGAGAAACAAACGCCAAACGCAAAATGAAATTTTAAGTAAAATATATATACAATATAAATTTAAGGTGTACACTTAGAAATAAATCGGAAGAAGAGTGGAAACTGTGAGTTACACTATAGCTTACCCTTGGGCCCATCCACTCTTTTCAGGAGAAAGAGAGTTCTTGTAGATTTTTTTCTTTTTACACTTTACCTGGAATCGCTGTAAAATAAATGTTTTCTTTTCTTTTGGATGAGGAATGATGTTGATTTGGGGAGGGGAAATAGGGGTGATATAGGGGGGATATAAGGATGGGGGCTTTAGGATCGGGTATTATATCGGGGGTCAAACAAAAATGAACTTAAAATAAAAAATTTACTTCATTTTTGTATTGCACTCCGCCCAACCGATACCGTCGAGCGGAGCATACTCACCTGAACACGCACCTGAGATTTCCGCGCTGAAGTTGGATGCTTTCCGGGTGTTACAGTTGGATCTCGTCGAATGGCCCAAAGCAGCGACTGTACCTCACCATCTAGGATGGCTACGAGCTTTGTATTCGGCCACGACTTGAGACCATCGGCAGCTGATCCTCCTCCAAAAGCGACGATCCCTCGATTCGTTCTCCTCGGTCATCAGGTCATCATAACACTTTTCACTTAACTTTTTAAAGGTTTTAAACAACAACGTACGTACATCTCTTTTGGTTGTGGGAAAAAGTTTTCCCCAACCTAATAGACGTAATCGCGTAAAAAGAACGACCGCGCGCGTTACTTGGATCGGAAAAACTTACAGACTAGCTTTAAAACTAAAAACAAATTCATAAGGAAAATAAACAACAAAAAAAAAGTCCCGTCAACCAAAATAAAGCAAAATATATATGTATATATAGAGATAGTACTAAAATACAATTTAAAACTGCATGCGTATTTTTTGTAATAATAATATGTATAAAATATAAAAGAACTGTGTAAAAACATTAGCACGCGCTGAGAGTTCTAAAGAGGAGGACAATCAAAATGGAATGGCACAAAAGTATAGAATGATAAATGAAAGTTTGAGCGTGTTTGTTTTGTTTGCGCATATGTTCGTGGGTGTGGCTGTGTGATATGCTTAAAAAGTGCAAACAAGGTTAAGGCGAACAAACATAATCGAGTTTTGCTAGAATTGCTGGAAGTGTGGCCAAACTTTGCAAACTTTTTGACGCGACTGTACTGAGAGAGCTTTCTTTGTGGGGGGCGGGAAATACATGTGGTCAGAGCCCTGCACACTCACACACACGCACTATACACACACACACAATGGCACACGCACACAAACAGCAGCTTAGAGAGGGGGAGAGAGCGAGCGAGCGAGAGAGATCAAAACGCACACACATAGAACACTGTTGATACGTAAAATTTTTAAACACTAACTTAAATGATAAGGGAATTTCTTTGATTTTTTCTGCCTAAGTTGAAGCTGCAGTGTGGGTGAGTGTGTGTGTGTTTGTGGGTGAGTCAGTGTGACCATGAATTATTATGGAATGCATTTTCTCTGCAGCTAACGGCTTAATGTTGGAAAGAGATAGATTGAGAGAAAGGAGTACAGAGGGGGAGGAAGAAAGATAGTGAGAGGGCGAGCAAATAAAAAATGTTGGGTATGTCGAAATATGCGATTTATATATATACAGTAAATAAGGCAAAATTAAGAGTTAATCAAACACCAATTGTAAAGAAACGTATTACGAAAATTCAACAACAAATGATCATACATAGAATCATACATATATATATAGATAATGGTATAATGAGAATGTTAGGGGGTGGTTGGTTGGGTGGCTGGGTTGTAGGGTTTTGTGGTATATAGCAATTATATATGTTTTGTGGTGTGTGAGTGGTAAATGTTTCTCATTTTCTTTTCAAAAGTGTGTGTGTGTGTTAAAAATTAATCATAATAAATAGATATGTACAAAAAAAAGATTACTAGTTATACGAATTATGTGTGTCATAATTAAAAAATTATTAGTTTTGTAAAAAATCATATTAAGTAAAGAAAGAGTTTTTAAGTAATACTTTCAACTTGCACAAATTATTCTTGTTTCGGGTTAATTTATCTGTGACGAAGTGAGCGGCGCAGGCAAAATGAAAAAAATAATCAAAACAAGCATTTCTCATATTCTCGAATACAAAAGAACGCAAATCAGAGTCGTAAGTTCTGGCTCCTCAACATTAATTTTGCAATGTTTTTTATATTGTTTTCTTTTTATCTGCGCCAAAAACACTCGCTCACAAATCTTGTTATTTTTGGTATTGTTTGTATTTGTACTTTTTCTTGTTGCTTGCTTTTTTCGTCTGCGCTATCTTGTTGAAAATTATATTTGAAAAAATTCTACTTTTTTTCTTGTTCAACTTTTAAGAGCTTTTTTCGGAGCACGACTTTTTGTAGTGTACTTTAAAATTGTAAAAAATAATGTTGTTGTTGTATATTTAAATGTTTGTGTGATAAAAATGAAGTTGTGACCTTGAAAAGTTGGTTTTTGGATTTCAATCGTTTAATCTGCATTTGCATTTGAATTTAAGCTTGTTGTTTGTCGTGCTCGCTGGTTCGAAAAAACATCTCGTCTAATAAACTTCTAGGCTAAGCTGTACTTTTTGCTTTTTCATTTGTTCGTAGCTCATATAATCTCGAGTTCAGAGGCAACAAACACTCACCTTGAGGATCCCGTTGCTGTGCATCCTGTCCCAATATTCCAAGTTCATCCTGAGATCTGTCGTGCTGCCATGTTGCATATGCTATTGAAGGAGGGGAAAACACATTAGTTTCAAGAAAACAGCAGAGAGAGTGTGATGAAAACTCACTTTGACTAGATCCTTCGCCACCCTGGCTGGTGCCGGCCGTCTGGTCCAGCTCCTCCATTGTCATGTCCTCCTCGTCCAGTGTCAAATCCTCAACGTTCTCATCGTGCGCATCGTCATCGTATTCGGCCTTGGGTTCAATAACCATCTCGGAGCCCACCGATGACACGCTGTTGTCTTTGATCTTCTGCTTGTGATTCGACGACGATTTGTCCACAACGCTGGCCAGCTGCTTGACCACAACGCCGGCATGGACGGCAGATGCAGAGGCGGAGGCGGGATTGGGTCCACTGGCGGCGCTTGCTCCGCCAACGGCACTACCCTCGTCCATATCCTCGTCATCGCCCTGGACGCCTTGGGCGCCACCTTGGCTCTGGGCTTGTACATTCTCGGTGTTGATGGCATCGCTTGTGGTCTGCGCCTGCTGGTGCTGCTGCTGCAGATGAGCCTGTTGTACGGCGGCCGCTGACGCAGATGCTCCGCTCGCTGGGGCGGCTGTCGAGGATGTTAGTTTAGCGCTTTCAGTCTTTTTGGTAACGTTGGTGCTGGTCAATGGCTGCTGTTGTTGCTGGGTCGACGACGCTTGGCTGCTGCTGGTTCCGGCTGCCGGTCCGCTGGCCAACTGGGTGCTGACCAAAGCGGAGACGGCCAGACCGGCGCCTGTCTGCTGGAGGATTGACTGATTCGAGGCGGCGGCTTGTAACACGGACGAGTTGGAGTTGTCGTGGGCATCTGCAAAAAAAAATAAAGATGGAAATTATTAATTAAATTATACTATACGAGAGAAGACGTGTGTTAATACAAAAATTCTAAAAATGAAACCTAAGTTCCATCTTTAGAATGTTCTCGTCTTCGTGGTGTTTCGGTTTCTATATAGCCGAATAAAAGATAATTTTAATCGCTTGACAACTCACCATTCTCCATGCTGCGACGTCTGACTTTTCGACGCCGACGCGACGGACTCGAGGAGCCCTCACGCGAACCGGACACATCGCCGGACGTGTCCATCGCACCGCCGGTGGCCAGGCGGGCCCGCTTCGTCTGCTCCAGTGTGTAGGCACCGCTCAGCTTGCCGCCGCGATGATGCTGCTGCTGTCCGGAGGACTCTGGCTTGGGGGCTGCTCCGCCGCCAGTACGATTGTCAGACAGACCCTTGATTTGCAGCGATTCGGCGGCCTTGAGCAGGGCGGCCAGCTGATCCTGCGAAATGTTGACCTCGCCGCGATACATGTAGTCCATCATGGCGCGCAGCTCTTGGTACTTGACATCCTTGAGTATGAAAATGGGATGCTTGTCGTACTGTTCTTGTAGTAAGGTCTGTAGAGATGGGATTTTCTTAGTAAAAGTGATTACTATTTATTGGTTTTCTTGAACTTACAGCAAAGTAGGGACTGCATGCTGACAGCACCACCTTGTGGGCCTTGAGAAATTTGCCCTCGGCGGCTAGCGTGCAATCGACTAGAGTCTCGTTCTCCAGCAACGTGTCGAACACGCTGATCAGTGTGCTCTGGTGGTTGTTCCACCTCAGACAAAACTGCTGATCGTCATCCATTTTGGTATCTTGGGTCCTGGATGATATGGGGGGATGGTGTTGGATAGGTTTCCTTCGGAATGGGATCCCGGGGGGATTTGGGCCCACTTCCTTGGGGCCGAACGTTGAGCTCTCTCCCTGATTAGCGTTTTTTTCGCCACTCGTTTGCTGATTAACAATGTGCCAAACTTAGGGGTACAACAAAAGTGTGGGTGGGGTGGCTAAACAAAATAAAACTGCTTTCGCCTTCGGTTCTTCTTTATGTTCTTTTGTTTTGTGTGTCAGCAGTTATGCTGTAAAGAGAGAGAGGAAATAAAAAACGAAATTAGTAACGCGAAAAAACTCGCAATAATGCGGCCCAAGGTCAAGTTCATGTTTAATTTCAGAGCAGCAATAACAATATCTTTCATCTCTTTTGCACGCTTGAAATTTCAGCTAGATTATTATTGTTGTTTTGCATTCACACTAACAGACACACACACACACACAGCGACATACTTGTATGCAAATTTTGCACAGCGAAATGCAGTTTTTTTATTATTATTATTTTCGAGCGAGTTTCTGCTTCTTGTTAATTTTTCAACTTTGCTCTTTTCCAACACACAAGCGCTCTCACCAAAAGAGAGAGGGCTAACGGATTTGTGTTACAGTTGCTGCTGCTTCTGCTTCCCGACTGCGAGTGTGTTGGTGTTGGAGATCGATGGACACGATAAAAGCCGAAGAGACTTCGTGACGACCGAAAAATTAAGGAACGAAAAAAACGAAGCATGAAACATAAAGAGGGGAAGTTTCGCAGTCGGCGTCGCTGCAGCGCGCAAACATACATATATATTTGTGTCTGGGGTTTTTTTTTGTGTGTCCGTTTTCTCCGTTGTGGAAAATTTCACAAGTAGACGCGCACACACACGCACGCAGACAAATATTTATGGTGATTTTCATTTTCCCCCCATCATCAGCACAAACACACACACATATATACATATGTACTCGCTCGCTGACTGATAATTTTTAAAGTTGAAGTGTGGAGCAATCGTTTCAGTTTTTTATGGTGTGTGCGGCGCATTTAAAAATAGAACGTTTTTCATTAGAAGCACCACAAGCACACGCACACACACTCGGGCAAACAAAGGCACCCATCATCATATAGATATGGGGGCGCTATTTCACAATCTCTCTCGCTCGCGATTATGCTCCACTTCCACTAACACAGCCACACACACACACAAAAAACACTTACTGTTGTGTGTTGTAAATAATTAGCACTGCAAAGGTTGGTTTTTCTATTCTAGCTCCTCCGCTTCGGCCGTCGAGTTGAATGTTGTGTGTGTGTATGTAAAGTAAAATTTAGCCAGCAAACCGCACGCGTTGCCTCGCGATCTGCCGCACAACGCAGAGAACCAAACAAAAGCTCCGAGCGCACAAAACCGAATGAAACGACGCAAATGTGACGGCAACTGAGCGACCCTCGAAAACGACGCCTTGCTGCTCTGGCTCTGCTCCGCCGCTCGAGGGAGAGAGCGTGCTCGCTCTCTCGCTCACGCCAATGGCCGACCTGCGGGCGAAGTTGCTGGCAGAGCGAGAGGGGGCGAGTTGAGAGTTGAGCGTCGTTCTCTGTTTCTCCCTCTCCCGTTTGGGGGCACGTTATGAAATTGCCAAGTAGGCAAAAGGAGAGAGCGAGCGAGAGAGGCAGGTAGGCTGCGGCAGCGACGTCGGCAGCGGAAAAAGGAGCCCAAAGGAAAAGGGAGAACTGCAGCGGCAATAATCGTGCCAAAGCGAAATAACGGGAAATACACACAGGCCAACACATACAGGTAGCGAAAATTGGCTGGAAGAACCGTTTATGCATTGATTTTCAGCGTTATTTAAATAGTTTAGGCTAGTTGTATGTTGGTTTTATAAAGGGGATGCCTCAAACTATAAATGGAGTTTGAACAGTTTTCGTTTCCCCCGGAAAACCTAGAAAACTAAAAACTAACTGTTCTCCGCGGCATAGAGTGAGGGAGATGGCCATACGTAAATGTCTACGTGACTAGAGGCTCCCTTTTTCACTCCCCTTTGTGTTTTTCACTTTTCGCCAGATCCAGGCGCAAAAAACTAGAAAGGGAGAAAATGAGAGAGAAGGAAAAGGAGGGAGCCAGAGGGAGAGAATCACCCCCAGGGCGACCCAAGCCAAGTACCGTTAGGCGGAGGGATCAGTTTTTCGAGATTCTGTTATACACACCCAAACACATGGTCCACATGGAAGGAAGGTGCAAGGCATGCGCACAAAGTACACGGCAAGAAAAACTAATAATGATCAATTTCGTTAGTCAACTAATTAATGTCAAAAATAGTTATCAAGAACATACGATTAAAAACATAAAATGGAACTTGTTTGAAATATGAAAAGTGAAAATGTCGTTTGACCTGCTTTTTCCTCTACACAAATCACTAAAGAGAAGCGGCAAAAACAACAACATCACGTTTTACTCCAATGATGATGCATTGGAGGGGTTTTCCACAAAACGCACACCAGCACACAAAGGCGTACATAAGTCGGCACAAAGAGAAGTAGGTAGTAAAAACTGCAGGGAGGCGAAAAAGGATCTCTCTCGTTCTCCCTCTCTCTCTCTCTTCCTTTTTGGAAAACGAATGACGCGCGCTCTTTGCACATTGCAAGGTTTTATTTTTGCGCAGATGGTGGAGGATTATGAATTGGGATCCTGTGACCGAAAAGAGCGAGAGAAGGCTGTGTGCTATATGGGCTAGTGAGTTTGTGTGCGTGTGCGGAAAAAGTACAGTTGGGCCCAAAGGCTCGCACTTCTTTGGGGTTCGGTTTTCCCACGAGAACCCACAAAAGATGAACTACATAAAATGTGGGGGTGGAGTAATGAGCAATCGGTAATTGGAGACTGAGAGAGCGCGACTGTGTTGAGGTCTACTATCAAACCATGTCCAGAATTCTATTTTACGGAGCATTGTTAGCGAAAATCTCAACTGGGTTTTCATCTGGCAACTGCATTAGGAAGTGTTTTGGCAAAAATAAATCCAGTACACTATATAAGGGCTGTTGCAAATGGAGTAATGAATGAAATAGATGCGGAAATGCAGTTTAAACTAGGATCCTTCTCTTATTTGAATCTTAAAATAATGATCATTAACGAAAGAATCTTTTTATCTTCATGGATATAATATATAATATCATATTATTTATAAAAATAGTAACTCTGTGTTGAGATCTACTATCAAACTACGCTCAAATATTGTTTTTACGAGACGTTGTTAGCGAAAAACTCAACTGGAACTTTGTTTTAGCAATCGCAGGGATTGTATGAAAAATGCTGAATTCTTTTCATACTTTTTAAAGGCAAATTGCTTCGATACCCTCAAATGAAACTGAAACTGTGTAGAGATCTACTATCAAACTACGCTCAAATATTATTTTTACGAGACGTTGCTAGCGAAAAACTCAACTGGAACTTTTGTTTTAGCAATTGCAGGGATTGTATAAAAAATGAAATGTTTTTCATACTTCCTAAAAGCAATTGCTTCGATCAGGTCAAAACTAAAATCCTCAAAAGAAACTGAAGCTGTGTTGAGATCTACTATCAAACTACGTTCAAATTAATCAATTTACGAAACGTTGTTAGCGAAAAACTCAACTGGATTTTGTTTTTGCAACCGCAGGGTTTTCTGGAAAATATTGTAATGCATTTTCCATACTTTTCTTAAGCGAGCTGCTTGGAAAATATAATCCCTTAAAATAAACATTTATTTTGTGATGAGATCTACTATCAAACTACGTTCAAAATTTTATATTTTACGAAACGTTGTTAGCGAAAAACTCATCTTCAGTTTGATTTAGCAACTGCTGCATTGTAAGAAAAATTCATTGCATTTTCATACTTTTCATAAGTAGTTGCTGCGATCTATCGAAGAACTTGACAATATTTTAATATTATTTTGTGTTGAGATCTACTATCAAACTACGTTCAAAATTTTCATTTTACGAAACGTTGTTAGCGAAAAACTCAACTTTTTGTTTATTATTGCAACCGCTGTAGTACGAAAAACAGATGGTTTATTTTTCGCATTTTGATTGGGTTGCATATACTATCAAATAAGTACTTAAGATCAATGTAGGATGAAAATGGATTGTAATATGAAACTGAAATACCATGGTATATCTTCCTCTTTAAGCTTATAGATCGGTTTAAAATACAAGAACTGCTACACATTATTAACATCCTTATCCTTTTGTTATAAACTTGTTTTGGAAATCAGCAAATTAATTAATTCACGGGGTTCAATGCCAACAGACTTTTCGAGTGCCAGATGGAAATGAAAATGGGATGCTATGGTGGGATGGGAGCGGGATAATATATAAAGGATGTGGACGGATGTCGGTCCCCGTTTTCTAAGCACGCGCCAGACGGTAAAAGGTAAAAACCTCGGGATAACCGGTTTACGGCAAAGTAGGAGGATGAGGGAGAGGGTCCTGTCGGACGACCCGGGTTTTTGGGGTTGCAATCAACCCCTAAGTAAAATAAGCCGATCCCCCCTCTCCATGTTCTTCGTATAGTATTATGTGTATATGCATTCTCCCTCCATTTTCCATCGTCCTGCCGGCAGATGTTGGATCACAACTGTCGTCCTTTTCATTTACTACCTTCTCTCGACACACAGGAAGTGCCGCCAAAGTCTGGAGCCCCTCTTTCCTTTAAAGTAGTGAAAATTCTTGGTCACCGAAAGAGAGAAAGAGAGCTTTAAACTTGGTAATATTAATGGGGGGCTGTGTCGTCTGGTTTTCAAGAGTTCTGTGTGTGGTTCTGTGCAAACGTCAAAAGAAAAACCGGTTCTTCAGAACATACAAGAACTGTGCCATTTCGAAAAACGAAACGGAGGAGCGGGTGGTGGTCGCCATTCTCGGCAGTTGGCAAGTCGAGTCTTGTTTGTTGGTTTAGAGATCCGAGATCCGAGAGATCCGATCCGATCCGTTCCGTTCCATAGCGATCCAATCGGTTGGCAGAAAAACCAGTTTAAGAAACTCATTTCATTTCACATCGCAGCCAGAAAAATCGCCATGACACACCAGAAAAACAAATTTAAAATGGAAATAACTTAAAATTGAGAAAGAGGGAAAGAGAAAAATGAAAAAGACTGAATGTGTGTTGGAGGCCAAGAACAAAATATATAAAACTTCCCCCACAAGATTTGCATAAAGTGGAATCTTTTTCTGCTCGAACCGAACCGCATATACATGCAAACACACACATTGCGAGACATAAAATTTGTATATTTACGACGTAAAAATAAACTCGACTCGTCGACTGACTCTCGCACTGACTTTCAATAATTTAATTTCTGGCAGCTGAAAATGTTGCTGAATAGCAGCAGCAGCAGCACAAATACCAATGAAACTCTCTCGCTTCGAAGCCCAAAAAACAGAAAAACAAAAAACCGGGGGGAAAAAACACCTCTGAAAACCCACGTAGGCGTCTGTCGCTCATTTATTTATTTTTACACCCTTTCTGCCCGTCGATATTTTTTTTTTGCTTTGCACATGTAGAAGCTGAAAACAGGCTACAACCGAAGATTGAGAAAAGCTGAATCAAGTGCGAATGGAGGGGATCAGGTGAAAATATGCCAACAATCTGAGTCAACATGGGATCGTCCGGGTAAACTACCCAAAATATGATTAGTTATTATAATTTCTCAGAAGAGATCAACGTTTTTTCCAAGCACTTTGCATATGTCATATGAGACACGTTTTTAGTAATCAATAGATAATCCAAACGGAAAGTTTTTCTTTTTAACTAGCCTTAATCATATTATTTAATTATATCTGTAGATCTTATAAGAAATTTTTAATCCTGAAAGTTCGTGTCTTCTTTGGAATCCTTGAAAATATATGAACTTTACAGATACAGTTGACTTTGCCCCATCAAAATTAGATGTTATTGCATTTATTCTTATATACTGGATATAGAATTAAATGAGTTTTTAACTTTTTACAAAGTTTTAACAGGAAAAACACAAATGTTCCAACACTAAAGTTTTAAAGACTCTATAAAGATACTGATATTTTTTGTCTGTTTATATAAAGACTTTTAAAACTCAAAGATATGATATTAGGAACTTTTAAATTCCTGAAAGTGCTTTGGAACATATCGTTTTCCATCATTTCCATGCTTCTTTTTCCTTTCCTTTTCCGCTTCGCTCGGTTCTGTTCAGCCGCAGAAAATGTCGTTTTGCCATTAAAGCAGCGAAAAATGTATTAAAAAAAAAACGTCAACCACAAAACTTGTTTTCTCGAAAAGCTATTTAAAGTGAATGTTAAGGGCTTGTTATGCGCGAATGTATCTGTATTTGTAAATGTATCTGCGACTGCGAGAATTTTATTTGAGTGGGAGCGGAGGAAGTGGCGGTGCCTTGGGTTTCGGTGATGCTATCTACATCTATCTTGGGGTCCAATGGAGATTTGCCCTGCTGATGGTGTTGCTTGATCGTTTTGTTTTTTAAACCATTTTTTGGGAATACTATTTATGGGTTTTCCGCTTGTTTTTGAAGGGCATTTGCAGGGCTGCCATTTATGGTGGCTTACGATCGAAAAGTAGATCGATTTTTCAAAGTTGCCCTACTATAAAAATGAGATTCAATTTATTTGCTCTGTTTTTTCAACTTTATAGTATTTATCTTGGAACTTTTAAGTATGTTTAAGGCCGTTAAAGTTACTTGACTTGGATATTCAATATTTCTTCTTCCGGATTATTCTTAAAATTAAAGACAAGTAAAAAAATTGTAAAAATCATATATTTCTGATGAACACTGTAATCCTATAAAACATCTAACTAAAAATATTGGCTCATTATATTTTTGCAACTTGGTTATTTCCGTCTAAAACTTATTATTAAATTGGTAGGCCAATTCGAGTGAAAGTGAAAAAAACTAAGCCAAAATAATCAACAATAAACAGCGAAATAAAACGCACAAAAAGTTCAATGAACTTTTTTGCTAATGGCCAAAGCGAATAAGTAAATAAAAACTAACAAAAATAAAAGTCGGCCAAAGAGCAGTCGCCGATAACGGCTGCTCATTATTTTTCTTTCCTTCGTTTTATTTTTTCTATATTAGTTGTTTACTGTAATAACAAGAACATTGCGAATAGTGGAGAATAGAGAAAAGTGCGAACTGTATTTTTTGGCACGTGCGTGTGTAGGTCAGAAATTCAATGCAAGGTCATTGGTTTTTTGAAAAACGGAGGGGAAAAAGAAACTGATGACTCGAAAGAAATATATATAAATGGTAAACAAAGAATTAAGGCAAGAAACCGGGTGGAAAAAAATACAGTTTTTGATTTCCTACACTTGTTGCGCAAAAGCTTTTTTTTTATATCTCATTTATTATTGTTATTATTCTGCACATGTGCGTAGAATGTAAACAAATGAAACTTTTGCAAAAGTCGCAGGTGAGATTTGGCAACGTCGCAGAAATCCTATAAAAGATTAGGCGACACGAAAATATGAAAAATGGAAATGTGTAAACGTGTCGAAAAGAAAACAACAAAAGCGGCGTAGCAGAAGTGTAGCACAAAGTGGAAACAAAAATATGTGGCGAACGCTGCTCTCTCCTTCCCTTTCCCTTTCCCACTCCCCTCTCTCACACTCACCCACTGTCTTTCTGTCTCTCCCATATTCCCAAGTGTGTGTGTGTGAAAAGTGCAGAGAGAAAATTTCACGCTTGTTTTTGTATTTCTTTTTTTTTTGTTGTCTTGTGAACAAACATAAAAGCGAACGAGGGAGTAAGGCGAAAAGAGCGGGAGAGAAAGAAAAGGGGAGCCAAAAGAGCGAGAGAGAGAGCGCCTAGCATTGAAAAAATATTTTATGTGTGGGGGAAAAACCAAGATGGCGGCCAGCGAGACTTTGGGAATCTATCGAAATGAAAAACGTGCTTTTTTCTAGGAGTTTCACAAATCAGCATTTCTTTTTTATTGCACTTCACCCGAGTGCCTTGTTTACTAATTACAAGCTTTTCTTCTCTTCTCCCCCATCCCCCAAATTTGCAATAAAAAGCTTATATAACTTTGCAACACACACACATACACATGTGTATGTAGTTGTGGGGTACTTGTATGTAGAAAACATTTCCCACTGCAACACTTGACCTCATTTGCATGGAAAGTGAGCCACTGGCTGTGTGTGCGTGTGTGAAAATTAATGAAAATCGCCCGTCATTTACTTCAGCGTTGCATTTTGCGGGAAAGCTCTCACTCTCCCGCTCTTTCTTTCCCTTCCTTTCCTTTCGCTGGGAGAAAGAAAAGCTTTCTCCCGTTTGACGAGCATAGGGAAAAATCGATAGAAACACCACTGGAAGTATCGATTCGATATGCAAAAACACAGACACACACACAAGCAGATAATTGTCAAGTACAGTTCAAATGCAAGTTCTTACTATATATTAACTTAATAATATATTTAACTACAATATTTAATAATTTTTTTTTATACACACCGAAATAGAATCACAGGCAGCACGTAGTCGTCAATAAACTTTGCACATATCAAATTTTGGTGTTGCTTTTCCAAGCCATACATATATAATAAAATATATATGTATATAATACAGAGACACACACACACACACGCACGATAACGCGACGGGGGAAAAGCAATAAAGTTGAATTTATTTTTACTGTATGTGATTGTGATGGGGCCCTGTATGCATGTGTATGTATTTTCCTTTCCCGCTGCCGTGGAGAGCAGAAAGAAAAAGAGTAGGCAGCAGCAACAACGCACCACACACTGAAAATTGCGGACGCGCGAAGCCACTGAAGAAAAACTGACGACTGACGACGCGACTTTCCGCTGGCGCACGAAAAAACCAAAACTGTCCAAAGCAGAGGCGCCGAAGAGCGCCGACTGAGCGAGAGAGAGCGAGAGAGAGTTAGAAACGAAACCGAAACCCGAAGAGTGCGAGTGCGAGTTCGAAAACTTGAGTTGACGTCGTCTGTTTGTCTCCCCTTTCCACCCTCTTCCTCTTCTTGGACCTTACGGTGTGTGCTTTTTTGTATGCTCGCCGCGCAGAGTTGCCAACTCACAGGAACAGATCGTAGACAAGAAAAGCTAACGCCACTTTAGAAGGTCAAGTGACATACATACATACATGTTTGTAATGTATTTGCACTGCTTGTATCAGAATTACCTGTTTCATAGAGTTTTTACGAACTTGATCCATAACAATTGGTAAATCAGAGTTGCCACCCAAATAAGGTTCAAAACAAAGTGTAGTTGCCAATCCGGATCGGTAAAAGATAAAGTCAATGAAGGGCAAGAACATACATAGCATAATAATCTTAAGCACTTGATACGCTTGTAATCTAAATTCCCGACAAGACGTGTACAATGTACATGGTACTTATGTTTTAGCCTGCATAGTTGAAATACAAATCTTCTGGACAAAAAAAAAACGTACAACAAAAAAAGTCCTTTTGCTCGGGACAGTTAATTTTGTAGTTTTATTGTCCCTCATCACAATTACTATTACTTTTAAAATGCAATTAAAACATTAGCTTTAAAATTTAAGTAATGAAAACAAGGTGTGTGTTTAAAAAGCAGGCTAACGCCAATTTCGCGGCGTTGCAATGTAAGTTCTAATGACTTGTAAGATTGGCCATTTGATAAACTAAACCTTATTTATTGGTTTATTGGATTATTAGAACCTCATCAAATGTCAACGGAGGGGGGTGGCAACTCTGGGTCCTATGTGGCGGAGTTCGAAAATATCATTCGCAATTGTTATTGTTTCCCATCGAGGGGCGAGATTTTGTTGTTGCTTTGAGCTTTTGTTTGCTCTGTTTTTATTGTTTTTGTTTTTGCGACCAAAGCGAAGCCATAATGTTCGAAATGGTAAAAATTACCGTTGCCGAGCAAGCTCTCTCTTTCGCTCCCTCTCTCTCTCACTCGTTGCAATTGTTTATGGGTGTGCGAGGGGGATGGTGGATAGTTTCCATGTGTGTGAGAGCAGCAGTGCAATGCATTTCCTACTAAAAAGCGCAAATTATATTTTGTGCACTCTCCAAACGTTTTTATGATCGGCGTTGATTTATTTTTGGCTTCCAGCATGACTTCATCACCTAGCGTGATTTTCTCACTCTCTAATTTTTGTTGTGTAAAAATTATGTGTACCTAAATATGTACCTTAATTTTTAACGGTTTTATTTCGGCTTTCGACTGGAAAATTAACATTCCTGTGCGAAATTCTACAACACACACACACATGCCAAAGCCAAATGCTCTAAGCAATACTAATTGATACGAGGAGTGGAGACACACATAAATTCTACAGATCATTTGGTACTTTTGCTATAGAAATGATAATCCCCGCATAACATCACGTCGTTTGACAATCGCTCACCTGAATTTCCATTGGAGTTTCCATTGCAACTCGGTCACGTTCTCGCTCTCTCCCCTCTCTCTCTCTCTCTCAAGAGGGGCGGCAAACACTCACAAACACCAATGTATTATTATCTATTTTGTCTCTTTTTTTTAATTGCAGTTGAACTCTAATTATAATAAATTATAGTTATGCACTCGACACGAAAATGTATTTTACATCACTCTGGTTTTTTTAGGGTTTTAGCTTTTTTTCGATATTCCACTGGAAAATTTATGTAATGCTTTTAGCTTTGTAAGTTACTAACAATTTATTTTTGTTCGATGTGGGTGGGAAACGACGAAAATTTAACGAGCGGAGCGACGACGATTTTATTCCTGAGAGTTGCCGTTTGTTAATGAAAAATCGCTGCAAAAAAGTTCGAATAAAAGTCGAAAAAAGAAATAGGCTTTGCATGTGTGTGTGTGTGTGTGTGTGAGCACGAAGTTTCTGCTTTTGTTGTTCTTTCTGCTGCATTCGAAAATCCGAAGATCGTTCGTGCGCTAGAACAAGTGAGTGCGAGCGAGAGGGAAGTGTTCGACGATACAGTTGATTGCTTTTTGCGACTGTCTGCTTGGAAAAGGGGGGAGGGGGTAAAGGAGGAGAAGGTGGAGAAAGAAGAAGAAGAAGGGGTTGTGGCAAAAGGAAGTCGCACTAAATGAAAAGGCAAAGAAAATGTTGTTTTTTTTCGGTTGGCACCTTGTACATAAGAAAATATGGTATATGGAGTTCTATTAAAAAAAAGCTTTGTTGATCGCAAAAATATGGGAAAATGTGTGGAATGCCAGGGGTCGTTTAATTTTCAGCATGTTAACCTTCAACAGTATGGGTTCTTACTACTTTGATAATAATTTAAAATTATATTCATCATTTTAATGAGTATACTAAAAAATGTTTTAACAAAAACCCAAAAACCATACCATAGATCGCCAAAACCGGTACAAAATTAAAATAATGTCAAAGTGTCGTTATAACTTTTATAGGACATTTTTTTAACAGTTAATAGGTTCAAATTGTCTTTGACAAATTATGATGGAGTGGTTTTATATAAAAAAATTTCCATTGTATCATATGAAATGTACATATGTAATTTTTTTGTGATCAAGTATGATGTTATAATTATTTTTTAATTCATGACATTACATTCATTTTAACTTACGGGGTTATTATTACTTTATTTCTACTGAAAACTAAGAAAAAACATGTTGGAATATACATATTTAATACCAATAATTATTGTCTAGCTACTGAATTTTAATTCTGAGGTTGTATTATATTTCTTTTCAAGGAACTTTAATGGTTAAAGTATTTTTAGGTAACAAAAAATTATCATAAATCCATTAAAAAATTAATAATAGCTCAATTAAATCGACTCAAACTTTCTTTTCAAAGTGGTTTTCAACAGAATAAAGTACCCAAAACAAAATGATCTCATCATGCATTTGCAGAACTTCGCAAAATAAAATTTAAATAAATTAACAGCTAATGTAGGTAATATTACTACAAATAAAAGAAATGTAATTAACGCCGAAGAACATAATTCAACAGCCACCTGTCATTATTTTTAGCGAGGCAATTAAAATTCCCGGCTGGGGAAGTAGAAAGGTGTCAAGAAGAGATTAAACTTTCAATTTATGGTTCCACTCTTTTTTTTATTTTTGCAATTTGCCATTTTGCATATCTGTTTGTTTTGCCAATTGCTACTTTCTAATAAAATCGTCAATGTACAAGCATACCTGTGAGCACACAACGCACATTCGTATAAAACTTTGCCCATTTTTTTCACCGTCTTGCATTAGCAATTGCCAAAACTTGATTTTGATGCTTAAAATATAAATGATTACTTGATTTGAGCAAATATGTGTATGAAAAAAGTCAGCACAAGACCATAATTACACAGAAAAGCAGGAACAACAATAATGCTATTGCACTTTGAAAAATATGAATATTCTGTATCTATACTTAAATAAAAGTAGGAATTGTTGATTATATTATTTTATTTTACTTTTTACTGAAATATATACAAAGAATACATCCTAAGTAGTGAAATAACAAGGGTTTTAGTAATAGTTTGAGGTATCTTTATGAACATTCTGGATCTATACTTAAATAAAAGTAAGAATTGTGGTTTATATAATTTTATTTAACTTTTTACGTAAATATACACAAAGGATAAATCATAAAAACTGAAATAACAAAGGTTTTAGTAAAAGTTTGAGGTATCATCGATCCTTTTTCTTAATATCATCATATCATATCAAAACAATAGGTTTTAAAAATGTCCTAAAAACCAGTTTAGTATGAATTTTAGGAATATTAAAATTATTTTATTTTTAAAAAACTTCTTAAAATATAAAAACCGACACCTAAAATTTGATTCAATTAATTTAAGTGGGAAAATCAATGCATAAATAGAAAAAAATATAAGAAAACATGGGAAAAATATTACCTTTATTTAGGATCAAGACCAAATAGTTTCTTACAGTGTAATTCTGTCGCCCGCGCAGCAGCTTAAAAAAGCTGCGCTCAAAGAAATTAACAATAAAAGTTGGAAATTTTTTTCAACGCTTTTTGTTTATTTTTTATGATTTTTTTTTTTGGCTCGAATGACGAAGAAAATATTCGCCAAGGGAAAGAAGAAGCAGAGGAACCAGAGTTCCAAAACTCGTTTGGCATTCGAAATTCCAGTGTGTGTGCGTGTGTGTGTGTGTGCTTTTGTATTTTTGGCAACACTTCTACGCTGCCTTTTCATTGTTGTTGTTGTTGTTGTTGTTATTCCACCTGGGCAAAGTGAAAATTTATGCCGCACCCCGCTCGAAAAAAATACAAAAAAAAAAACAAAAAATAAACGAAAAAAGTTGGAGTCCGTGATTTCACACAACGGACCAAAATTCCAATCCATTTCAAAGCCGCCAACAAATAAACAAAAGTCAATATGTAATTGAATTTTTTCCGCCGTTTCTTTTGCTCAACAATTTTCGTCGAACACATTTTTGTGGCTTTTCTTTCCACATACTTCGTTTGCCTGTTTATGTGTGTGTTGGTTGCTATTTTTGATTTCCATTATGATTTCGCGCCGCTCTTTTCACAGCTCCCAATTCCAATTCCCAATTCCAATTCCAAATCCGATTCGGGTTTTTGAGCTTCGCTTCGTTTTCATTTCGAACTCGAATCGGAATTAGCATTGCATCTCTTTTTCTACCGCTCTCGCTTACTCTCTTTCGAGCGATTTTCGCACAGAGGAAAACAATTCGAGATTATGTGTTCTATACTTAGAATTATCTTGATCAACTTAGACTTTACTAAAAATATTTGGTTAAAAATAATAGATCTTCGTAGGAAATTCTTATAAAACTGAAAATCTGCAGTATTGTCATTAAGACTTCGTTTAAAGTATTAATTAAATAAGTTTTACAAAACCCATTTAGAGTAAGCTAGATCATTTTATAATTTTTTAAAAAAAGTAGGTTAACATATTAGATCTTCTCAGGAAATTATTATAACACTAAAGTTCGGTAGTATTGTCATTTAGGCAGCATTAACATAATTAGTAGACAAGCGTTACAAAACCTATAAAATTTTTGTACAAAAATATTATACTGGAATTTTAAAAACTAAGATTTGTCATAAAATAGCATTACAAGTTGTCAAGCACCTTATGACTAACAAAGTGTTACATTTCTCAGAATCTGTGTATTAAAAATAGGATCATCATACTTTGCATACTCATAGCATAATTTACTAAAAAATCGTGGTACTCGAACTTTCTATACTTACATACATAATTAGGGTTAAGTACACAACTTTTAAAATGTGATTATTTTTTGTAGTCAATATGGTACATTATTTTTTTTAATAAAAAAAAGATTGATGCTTAAATGGTTTTATCTACAAGATCAAAATTTTTTCAACTTAGAACCTTCTTTATTTTAAAAACAATCAGTAAATCAAAAATGTTTTGAAAAATATCTGTCGTTATAAAATTAACTGTTTTTAAGATGGTTTAGTTTTTTATTTTAAGTTAAAACAAGAAAATTGAGAATCATTTTTCCGATTCAGATTTGTTTTGAGTGTATCGTTGATGGATGGCCTGTGCTTTTGAAAGAATGCTCGCTCGCAATCGGAGAAAAAACCCCATAGACCCCCTTGGTCAGCTTCCCGCTCCCGAAAAAAACTGAAGAGAACACTAAAATTGAGGCTGCCAAAAATATTTTGTTGTTAATGGAACTTTCTGGTTTTCTTTCGCTTGCAAATTTAAATTCTTTTCTTCTTTTGCTCATTACTTCTTGGGTCACTTCAAAAGAAGCAGAGAAAGAGAGAGATAAATAGAGGGAGAGAGGGAATTTGTAACAATAGCAAGTTAATCCGAGTGAAAGGAAACCAAACTCCCCCCATGAAAATATCCAACATCATCATCATCATTATCTGATTGCCAACTGCGCACATTTCCATTCCATTCCCGATCCGCCCAAGATTATCGATTTTCCAACCCTACACAAAAACCCATTAGAGAACCGGAGTGGAACGAAGCTTTCCAATACCCCTGACAACTGATGTTTCTATGATATTTTGCAGATACATTTGTATGTACAATGCGAACTGATGATGCTGATAAATATAGGGGATTATGCTGGGAAATATAACACTGTAGCTTATGAAGTAATGTGTGGGTTGGTTTTCAGAAGAAGATTCTTCTGCAATTTGAGAAAGATGTATCATGATCATACTTACATAAATATGTATAGAGTTTCTAATCAGAAAACCATTTTTTCTAACTCGAGTGCTTAATTTCGGAATATTTCGACCCACAGATAAGAAATAGGTGTTTCAGGGTTATCTTACATGAACCAGAAAACTACTTGTTTTAAATAGACTGTTTACCTACAGATAGGAGAGAAGCTTTTTTGGTGTTACCTTACCTTTCTATTATGATTTTATTTTTACATATATCATGTTATATCATGTTCATTATATTATAGATCTACAAATTTTGTAAAATAATTGACCCAAATAACTAGAATTTCACATAAAAATATGACATGCAGATAAGAATATGGGGTTTTAGGGTTATATTACATTTTCTATAAATATTTAGACATATTTCAATGAAAACCTTTTTAAAATAATGGACCTACTAAGTTTTTTGTTGAGATATCTTTACGTTAAAAACAAAGAGATCATCGTAATCAAGAAGGCAAATACGTATATATTTTTTCAGAGACTGAATAAGATTCGGAGTAGAGGAGTGGTATCTATAAATAATATAAAATGTTAAGTCCGATTAAAAAATGTATAAAGTAAATTTAAGAATAGAAGCAATTTTTTTTAAACATTAAACGAAAAGTCGCCGTTAACTCAGAATGGGTAAAATGTTTACGAATATTTTTTTGGGTGTGATACTGTATATGAAAGTTGATATCTCGTTTTTTTAGCTTCCTAGAAACTTCAGATATACATAATTGATGTCGTTCATAGAAGCACTGATTTTTGCTTGTTAGGACTACGATGTTAAGTCCACAATAGTTCAGAAAATATTATTATTTTTATAGATAGAAAAGTTTTCAAAAATAAACTAACTTATATAATACAGGCAACTGGGCCTTCGGCTATAGTTCAGAAAATATGTATATTAGTAATAGGTGTAAAAACTGTTTTGGCAAGGCATAGCAAACAAAAATTCGCTACACCCAAAATAGTCCCGAAAATAGCCAAATCCTGGGAAAGGCACTAATACCCCCTGAGTCCTCGCGGTCGCAGGGGTGGGGGGATGCCCCGAAGGGTGGGAGGGTTTGGGGGAGTTAGTTGCCATGGGAGGAGGGTGGAGGGTGGGTGGTGGACCAGTGGTCGGGTGTCTGGCAGCGACAGGCGTTACATAGCCCAGAAATCGAGCGGCAGCCAAGCATGATCCCCTCTGACCACAGTTGCAACCCTAAGGCCCTCTGCATCCCTTCCAGCGGATGTTGCCGCTTCTTCCCTTCCGCCCCCTCCTCTTTTTTACCCATTTCCTTTGGGGGGTTGCTCGGAGCAAAGAGCTTTTTTTTTCGTTGGTTGTTCTGACGCCGTCAAGGACCAAAAACCAACCCCTAAAACCCCGAAAAAGGGGGCGAACGACACAGTCAGATCACGAGCAGACGGTCGGCGGGTGGTCGGCCTCGAAATTCGGGAGGGTGCGAGGGTGGTCACCGCGTCCTCTTTCATGGGGTGGAAATGCGAACACACCAAAACAGATCCTGTCGCCAGGGGTTGGTGGTCCCATCCGTTCGCATCGTCCCCCCTTTTTATTGCCTTATTGCAAAAACCGAACTGAACTGAACTGAACTGAATGTCAGCTGCGATCTCACAGGGGACCTGGCACTTGGCACTGGGCAAAAAAAAAGAGTTGCATTCATCCCCTACCCTACACAGGGAATTAAAAATGTCCTTGAAATCGAGGAAAATGCTACAACTGCGTCTAATGCGCAGGATTAAAATGTTTATCCTATAGCTTGGAAAAATATCAACAATAAACACACGGAAATTAAAAAGGAAAAATATAATTAGCTTCATCTATTTGGTTTACTATTGAAATCATAGATATATTTTATTTTCTGGGCTATAACTAACATAAACTTGTTTATAGGGCGTTTTTTATAAGAACTATAATAACATGTGGTGATAAAGTACTTAAAAATATGTTTTTCAATATAATTACCCGGTAACAGCCATAAAACCCATAAAATAATGTGCCCAGATAGTTGGTTATTTTATACAATGATCTGGTCAGTCTTTTTTGTTAACAATGTAACATGTTTTATTAATAAAGTAAGTCATTTACATAAATTATTAATTATTTCTATAATATAAGGTACTTCAAGTTTACTGAATTATGAAAATTTACATATTTTCTTCAGTTTTTTTCCAAGGTTTTATGTTTGAATTTTTTTTAAATATACCTTCTTTATTATAAGCTGTTGTAGATTCCCTACCTAAGTAACTGCAAAGATTTTTAAAATGTTTTACATTTTTTAATGATTAGTAAAATGCTAATAATGGAAAGCTGTTTACTTAAATATTTATTCACATGTTTATAGACACATGTTCATTTAAAGGTTCCAATATTTTATGATCAATGGAGAATAATAAAAACACATGTGGTTGGGTATTCAAATAGGTTTTTGAACTCTCTTTTTCTCCCCCTTAGCTCGAAAACCGGGTGCAATGGATCCAGCTGTAGGATCCAGTTCCCCCAAGGGTTGCACTCGGGGATTTTCCCGCCCTCCCCACAGAACACAAAAAAAACCCAACAGCTGCCGGGATCAGGATCGGGGAGAAACCACCCCTAGCTAAATATACTATATATGTATGGACATTATGCACACGATCGTTGCACGCTTCCCTGATCAACTTGATCGATCAATTCTATTCCACCCTTGGCCACACGAACACACAGATACTCACCCATACCAAAGCAATGGGGTCGCCACTCAACTCCATTAAATTCAATTGACAAAAGGAAATGAACATGAGCATGCAAAAAACAAAAAACAAAAAAACACAAAAAACAAATGCATGTGCCACATACTCTATACTCAGTACATATAGTATACCATACCATACACGAAAAACAGATTAATGGAGGAACCGAACACAATGGGTAGGGGCGCATAAAATGGGAAAATTCAAGGTACTTTCGGGGGGAGGTTGGTTTTGGATCGGTGTTGCGGGGCAGCGGGACCCAAAACGCCGCACATCTGCTCTTGTCGGCTATAAAAATGCTCTCGGTTTCTCGGTTCTCGATGGATGGACTTCGGTTCGGTTGGGTCTACTATATGGATATGGTCTTGTGGGTTTCGGTTCTATACTATACACAAATTGTGGCCATGTTGCCACTGCCTTTGCATTTACAATTTGCATTCGCATGTGAATTTTATCAGGGGGAGCGAAAACATACAGCAGCAAATACTCTGTGAAGGGGGAAAAACCAGACGAATCTGATCCCAACATTGATCGATTGCGAGATACCTTTAATATCCAATTGCAAAAGGTCCGTTCCGGAATTTTATGAAATTCTAAACAATCAAATGAAACGAACCGATAATGCTATCAAAAACTTTGGCTATTTTTGAAAAATTTAAACATTTGTTTTCTATTTTCTGCAGTTTATATGTACTTAAAAAAATATACATCGGGATATTACTATAATAAAATCATATTTATCTCGAGATATTCATATATAATGTTTTAAAAGTATTAATTTCAGAAAACGGGTTTAAAAGGTGGTTTTTAATAATAAAAATATATTTTTTTTACTTTAGAAGGTACGTATATGAAAGGTATAACTTGATACAACATAATGGTATTTTCAAGTACGATTCGATAAATATATTTCCAAAATTTTCTTAAAAAATAGGTCGGAAGAATGGTTTTCCATTTTAAGGATCAGAAGTGAGTATCTTTGAAGTACTTTTCAGAGGTAAAAAGTGAGTATCTTTGAGGTACTTTTCAGAGGTAAAAGCCTTTGTTACAGATATACATTTGTTTGTATATATTCCTTAACTAAACAGGATGATAATGGATTAAATATCCTATAAACAAAGCTCAATCAGCTAATGCTTTTCCAATATATGCGATAAAAATGTTTGGAAAATACACTGAAAAAAGTATTCGCCTTAATTTTGGAAATATGGATTCAATGTCAAATTTTTTAATAAAAAAAAGATTGTATTTCTAGTAGAGTAAAGTCACAAAAATAAAAAAAATTCTGAACTCAAACAAAAAGTTTTTAAAATGCTGTTTGAATTCTATGTCGAGTGTAGCTTCGCCAAGAGATAAACCTTGCCGAATGGAGTTTTTTTGTAAACTAAACCCTATAAACAACCAGTATTATTGAAATGTTATGAAAAAATGGTAATTCTATCCAACACATGAAAGATCATTCAATTAGGGTTTTGGATTATTGCTTAAAAGGAAACTGATGATCGAAGTTGACAGTCTTTTTGTCGTTCAAAAAATGACTTACCCCGAAATACGTAGATTCTTCTATTGACTGGTATACCCTATGAAGATGTTATATGCCGGAGGTCTTGGGAACGCGACTCCTTCAAGGTTAGCCCTAGTTTTTTGACCCATGGTGTAGAGTTGGCTTCCCACGCATTTTGCTCACTTCCTTTTGCATTTTCTTCGTCGGTTTTCGCAGGAGTGTGTGTGTGTGTGTGTGTTGTGCATGTAAATGAGTTTCGAGCACAACGAAAATAAACATTTTTTGTTCTTGCACTTTTTGTTTTCCCCGTGCAATTTCATGGGCTAAAATTAAACGCGAAAAAAAGGAATTTTTATGGAACAGCTGTATTCGCCATTCTGTGGAAGCGAAGTGGGGGAAGGGGAAAGAGAAAAAAAAGGGAAGATGGAGGTGGAAAAACAAGGTAAAAACCCAACATACCCATGCACTCCATCAGTGACTCACATATCTGAATTTTAACTTGGTTAATTCGATAAAAGCGTTTTGGAAAATCAAGTTAATTGGTTTTTAACCCTTTTCGATGTTACACTATTCATATATTGTATGTACTAAAATATCTTCATTAAAACTTCTTATAAAAGCGTTTAGGGAAATCAAGTTAATTGGATTTTAAGCCTTTCCAATTTGTACACATAAAGTTACCCTATTTATATTTTATATACTTAAATATCGTCATTAAAACATTAAAATAAACTAAGAAATAAAGTATATAAATTAAAATTGCCGGTTTTAAAATATAATATAATATAATATATGCCATGTAAAACTTTAATCTTTCATCTAGGGTTAATAATTATCTGGCTAAACATCTGGAGATCTCCAAAACTTTTCGGCATATAACAACTTTGCCTTTGAGGTGATTGAGGTGCGGCCCAAATTTTCACTTTACCACAGCTTCAGTAATGGAAAAAAAATGTTGGCCAAAAAAAAAACAACAGAAAACCAAAGCCAAACAAGTTTTTGGGTTTTTCGATCTTTAGCTTGAGCACCATCTTCATATTTTCATGATCTCAGCTAATATTTTCTTCACATTCTATAATGTAGAAAAGCCATTTTCCGTAGGCAAACAATAGATGTTGATAATATAATGCAAATATATCATATCATATCATATTATTTAATATCAGTTGTTGATCATAGATACTTATATTTAAATCATGTATTTGATTAAAAAAAATGGATTTGAGTGGAGAAAAAGTCCTCTACACCCACTAAAATTGATCACATTCTTAAAATGTTAATAATATGATATGACACCAACAATAAATGTTTAAAGATATCATCATCACAAAGAAATTATTTTGCCCGTGCAATTTTGATGTCAGTTAATTATTTAAAGCTCAGATTTCTTCGGGCCGTTAATAATGTGCAGAATTTTAAGATGCGCAATTATAGTTTCCAAATTATGACTGTTGCGGCTGCGGGTTTTTGATGAAACACAGTTATCGTAAGCACTTATTTTCGTACACGCTGAAAATCAAGTTTTTGCAATTGTTATGGCAACAAAGAAACACCAAACAAAACAAAAAAAAACCCCGCGAATAAAAGTTAATTACATATAAAAAAGATTTATACACACATAGAAAGTTGCATGCAAAAAACAAAAAGAAAGACAATGTTTAAAAATTATTTTGATGTTGAGCTTTTGACGATCCCGTGATGCGGTACGGTACACAAACATATGTACATATACTGTGGAGATTAGATAACTTGAACTTGTAGTCTGGAAAAACTCTATAAATTGTAAGTTAATGATTTGCTACACAGAGAAAATTCTGACGTTCTCATCTGACTTTAAAACGTTCTTAAAAATAGAACAACATATTTGAAGTTGAAAATGTTTTTATTCTGCTCGAATCAAATGGAATTGGGGGTATTTATATTGTATATCTTAACAAATAAACTATTAGTACATTCAGTTGTGTATACTTATCAAAAAGTTGTTAAATAAACTCAATTTAACTTTTCTCTTCTCACCATTCGTTCTAATATTGAGAACATTGATACCATAATGAACTTAGACGGTTTTTAAGAACGAATGTACTCAATTCAAGAACATTGTACTTGAATAATTCTCTCTGTGTATATCTAAGATATTGAGAACATTGATACCAAAATGAACTTAGACGGTTTTTAATGAACGAATGTTCTCAATTCAAGAACAATGTACTTGAATAATTCTCTCTGTGTATATCTAAGATATTGAGAACATTGATACCAAAATGAACTTAGACGGTTTTTAATGAACGAATGTTCTCAATTCAAGAACAATGTACTTGAATAATTCTCTCTGTGTATATATGATATTTTTTATAAACAATATGGTATTTGCAATATACCAAGTTAAGATTCTGAAAGATCATTTTCCAGAACTAGGTATTTTGAAATTTAATTTTTTTGACATTGTATTTTATTATAATCACTTCTCTGCTTGAAATATTATTTATCATTTTTAAATTTAAGAACTGGAAATAACACTATTATCTATGTGTGGGGAAATTACTTGATTATGTTTCTTGTCATGGATAACAAAGATTACAAATCAGAAACTTGGATCTTAGGGAGTTTTGGTTAGGGGAGTTCGACTGTCGTCTGGACCTGTGAGTGTGCGTTGGGTGTTTTTGTACGTTTATGGAGATGGGTGTGGGCGCCTCACCGATTTTGCCCCGAGGGCGCATCAGCGAAAAAGTAATGCTTTGAAATGGAATACACGGACAGACAATAAAGTAAATTTCACGTTGTCATGTCGGCCCACAAAACCAACGACAGCAACAACAACAAAGAGATATAGGAACAGCAAAATGGTGAAACCCTAAACAGAAAAAAAAAACTAAGTTTATTTCGGTTCGTTACAATGCGACGATGATGATGATGTTGATGATGTTGATCCCCGAAGCCGAAACAATTTCCACCCCAAAAAGTGGGCATTTTCAGGCGGGGGATTTTCTTTTTTTTTTTAGAGGGTGGGAGGGAACATCGATTGAGGTAAATAGAGCTTCAGGGACAAAGTGCAGAAAACTACCCTAAAAATAATGTTAAATGAGAGGCGTACGCAATACCGTTATTCCACCTATTCCAGGCAACAACAAAAAGTGAGCCCCAGATCGAAGGGTGCGAGCGAGCTCTCTCTTTTTCATGCTCCCTCCCTCTCTCACTCCTCCGGCTCTCTTTTTCGGGGGGAGTGGGAGAGAGCACGAGATCCACACGAGCCAAAATCGTGCCAGAGAGGAGAGGTGCGAGAGAGAAAAAGCACTCGAGGGGGTGAAAAAGAGAGCACCTGACGAACAAAAGAGAGCCAGTCAACGCAAAAGCGCCACGAAGTATGCTTCAGTTTTTTTCTCTCATTTTCACCTTCTGCTTTGTCTTGTCTTTACTTTCCACTTGTGTTGCCAAGCGAGCTTTTCCTTGAAGGAGGAGAGCCAAGAAAATAATGATGAAGGTGAAGTGATGAGAGTGGAAAAGCGGGATGGGGATTAGCATTAGCTCATAACCTAAATTTAGCAATTGGGAGGCTCAATTACCTTCCAATTATTATGAGTTAGATTAATTTCACTTAATTTATTTAAGAACTACAACTTTAACAAGCTTAAAATGTTAATAATTTTAGTATTTTTATTTAGAAACCCATTACTTTGATCAATTTATGTATATACTAAAATTAGTCTTACAATAAATGGTGACTTTTCCCCATTTTCAATTTCAGAATTTAAGTTGTGCTATAATATATTTTATATT
The DNA here is from genome assembly GCF_043229965.1 of Drosophila suzukii. Lineage (NCBI taxonomy): Eukaryota > Metazoa > Arthropoda > Insecta > Diptera > Drosophilidae > Drosophila > Drosophila suzukii. The sequence continues at coordinate 7,767,979 of NC_092081.1, read as the reverse complement.
TTGTATGTAAAAATATGTTTTTTAATTCAGTTAATGCTAATCTTAAGCCTGAAAAAGGTAGTTAATAAGAAATAATTTATAAAAGTATGATAACACATTTTTTATTAAAATTATAAATTTGATAATAAGGTAAGGATATAAAAAAATATAAAAACACTGTCCCTTTATAATATCATTTACTTGTTAAGTATTTTTATATTTGATAAATGTATTTATTTATATTTAAAACCCAATATAATCGTGCGTGCTATAATCTCAATGCTATTACTGTGATCATTACTGTTTGAAGCAAACACGGGTAAAAAGGAGACTTTCATCTTCCTCATAAACTAACTTTTAAGCACTGGTAATTTGTAGCCGCAATTAAATTGAACTGTCAATTAAATTTAAAGTGCAAGCTTTTGGGCAACTCTTTAACTTAGTTTAAGCATTATGTCATAGTCAAGGTAAAAAAAGTGATATGAAAAGGGGAACGGTGACACATCCTACGAAGTGTAACCTTGGAATTTATGGATTTTAATTAGTAGTTAAGTTTTTTTTTTTAGTACTTTTTATGATGCATTAAACTAGTTGGCTGTTGCTTAGTCATGTAATCAATGTTTAAAGCAAGGTTGAAAATAATATATATATATTTTTAATAACTTATTATATATGATCTAAATTACCAAATTAAAGTTAATCTTGAAATAAGTTTCCCAATTTTATTTATTTTATTATAAGGTAATAATATATTTTATTGTACGCATTCCGTATCAGTTATGATATAAACAAAAATGGTATTATTAGATTTTTCAACCAACACAGCATTGAATAAATAATTAATTGAGACGTCGATTTTGTAGGAGTGCCTTCCTCAACAGTAGAGCTTTACTATTTAGAGAGCATTATATATGGAAAAGCTTCTAATATCCGAACTATCTGCATTGAGTTTCAAGTGCTTCAATTACTTATTAATGGATCGATTGGGGATCATAGATATAAGCAGCTGCTTTAGTTGAATGTCAATGCATTTTATGACACGTTAAAGGGCGGTGCAGTTTGCAAAAAAAATGGAAAAAAAATTGCAACACCTGTCGCAATAGCTATGTACTTAGACCCACATACATACATATAGTATGCACATATGCACGTGGATAATTCTAGAGGCTAGCTCTCTACCTTTGAGTTAGTTTTCAGGTGGTGTGCGGTTGTGTGTGGGCATCCATTGAAGGGCTTCGCTGCGAAAATAAAACACGTCAACAAAAACTGCAACCAGAATTGAGATAGCTAATGTCAGTAAAAGCTAACAACTGTGGTGACATTTATAGGCCCTGAGACAGCCCCTCAAAAACCTGAAGTCTCAATAAGGTATTGCTTGATTACTACCCTTCGGATGACCTAATCATAATTTTAATTAGGTAATCTTTTTGCAGTACAAATTATTATAAATAAATTAATGTATTTGAAATATTTGTAATTCCTTATAATCCTTATTTTAATTAATATTCCTTTTACCATTTATTTTAATAGAAATAAATAAATATATTTGGCATATGTTGTATTTATGTTTCCTTTTACATTTTCTATCGGATTCCAATAAATATCATTTTAAATAAATCTTCTTTATCTTCAAAGTATAAAAATAAATTCACTGGTTTTTTTTTGGGCAACTCCATTCCAAAGACTTTTTTGAAAAAGCTGTTTATTAAATATTGAATATGTGTTGTTAAAAATATTTGATTATGGTTTTCATTTTAGGAAAACAACGGTTTTTTTAAACCAACAGATCAGAAAAATGTTATCATTTACAATCTTCATTAAAATATACATTTTGCTTGCAAATTCAAAGCTGTAACATTTGTATTCTAGTCTCTTTTAGGCCTAATCATCATTTCAGAAAACGGCAATGAGATCGACCAGTCATGATTTTGAATGGTTCCCCAATGAATTCCGTAGATCTCTCCTATACTGCGTTGTCCATTCTTATAGAACTTTCCGTTGAGCATACTGTAATTTTGAGTAATTTTATAAAAAGTTTTAAAATATTTTTTTATAATAAGTACTTACCAGTCTGAACATTTATAGTACCACCAGCCACCACCGTGAGTTTTGGAGCATCTTTTATTATTCTTATCGCTTGTGCTGAACCTAAGTGGCAATGGTCCCGTTAGAGAAAATGAATCACCGGCTGTACCTGAATATTTTCCAAGAGACTTCAGCTCAAAAGATTCTTTTTCGTTGCCAATTTGGAAATTATCGTAATGAGCAAAGTAAGCAGTTCCATTTGTCGTCTTCAGTTTAATCAAAAGTTCATGTTGTCGTGAGTGAGTCATGGCATGTATTATATCTAGACCAATAAAAAATTCTCCCTTTGCATCGCCGAATCCCTTTTTATAATCTGCCCAGTTTCGGTCGAAATTTTCGGAGCCGTCAAAGCGTTTTTGAATAGTAAACCAAGTTTTTTCCTCATCTTCAGCATCAATTTTTTCCAGCATATAGGATATACGTTTTTTTAGACTTTCGATTTCTTCAGTCTTTGCATTTAATTCGGAATTTTTGGTTTCGATTATACCTTCCAACTCATTAATATTTTTTGTCAAAGTGTTTATTTCATTAGCTTGCTCTTGATTTAATACATTTTGACGATCAATTTCTTCATTTCTGGCATTGTTAAAATTGTTGTTGTCGTTAATTTGATTAAGTAAATCCTGAATAGTTTCGTTCATTTTATTTACCTCTATCTCTGTATTCTCGAGAATTTGTTTTTGGTTCATAATATGCATCAGTTGATCATTTAATCGTTTAGTCTGATCACTGATTTGGGCATCTTTATTTTCTATTTGATCTTGTGCAATTCTTAGTTCTTCTTGTTTCTCCTTGATTTTTTCATTCAAAATATTTATGAACTCTTCTTCATCTTTGATATAACTTAGCAAATTATGAATAGCTTCTGTTGTAAAAAGGGACGATTGCTTTAACTTTTTATAGTCAAAAGAACCATCTTCTTGAGTTTCAGCCTCTGTTAAATTTTTAACTTCCTCTGCTTCTGCACCGCCAAAAAATATCAGCTTAAAAAGCAAAACTGCCAGAAAAATTATAAAAGTGCACTTCATTATTTTTAACCTCTGTCCACTCTGATCGCAACGTTACTGAACTTTGGGCATAAATATACCCAGAATTTATAGGCGAAATTCGACTGATAAAAGTAAACATATTTAATGCCTTATCCAAAAAATATTAAAAAACAAAAATCCAAAAAAAAAGTATTACTCATTATTACAAAACAGATAATTACGCATTATTTTAAGTCTAAATATATTAAAAAAAGTATTTGGTTTTAATTACTGATTATTATCAGGAATTAGTCAGGGTCTACTTAGAAATATATTTTTTTATACTTAAAAAAAACGTATCAAAAAAATTGTGTTTTTTTCATTTTTTTGCACTCAAAAGTATGCAACATTTGAGCACTAGTTAAACAAACCAGTTCTAAACTTAAGGAGGTCGGTTTCGCCCCACCTCCATTGTACTGCGATTTTTTTTAATAAAACATAGGATTAAGAAAATGTTCATGGATTTTTTTTTGCGTAGCAAAAAGTGTTTTAAAACTTAAGTTTCACAAAGCTCAAAATATATAGTTCATAAAATTAGAAAAAAAAAAAATAAAAAATTCTATACAATTTGATAACTCAAAGGATAATAAAAATAATAGATATTGATGTATATAGGTAATGCACAGCTCATTACTTTGTCAACATTTTCTTGTTGCTTAAAAATTTGGAATTTGGTATGCTTTATCCAAATAATATTAAAAAATAAAAGTTAAAAAAAAAATTCTTACTCATTATAAAGGAATAGATAATTACTTATTATTTAAAGTCTAAAAATATTTAAAAAAAAGTATTTAGTTTTAAGTACTGATTAGTCTAAGGAATTAGTCAGAGTCTACTTAGAAACTAATTTTTGTATAAAAAAACAAAAACTTATAAAAAAATGGAGTTTTTTTTCAATTTTTCACTAAAAAATATGCAACATTTTAGCATTTTTTAAACAAAACGGTTTTAAACTTAAGGATGTCGGACTCGCCCCTCCCCCACTGATTCTGCGAAATTTTTTAATAGAACATATATTTAGGATTAAGCAACTGTTAATTGACTTTTTAAACTTAAGTTTCACAAAGCTCAAAATATATAGTTCATAAAATTAGAAAATTAATCAACTGTTTCTATACCATTTGATAACTCAAAAGGTAATACAAATATTAGATATAGATGTAAATAGATCATTACTTTCTCAACATTTCTTTGTTGCTTTATTTATTTACTAAAACCTACAATTATATGATAAAAAAAAATATTTTTCTTTAGTAATTCGGAATTTATATATAGAATTCTATAGAACTTATCACTTTGGTCTCAAAATCTATAAATTTCCGGACAAAAGGAACTATATTGGGATTACCATATAAAAAAAAAATTTTTTAACTTAAAAAAAAATTTTGATAGGTAAGCTATAAAAGGTGCTATGATTTTGGCCGCCACTGTGCTTACACACGAACTTTATATCAACGCGTGTGTGCATAAGTTGGTATGTAAAAAAAGTTCTAGGGCAGGTTATAGTTTTTACTCTTATTTCTTTTTATTTTTGCAAAAACCTCTAAAGTGAACATTAGATAATGAGCGGTGGAGAGGCCGGGAAAGAGATAGGGATACCAAAGAGAAAGAGAGAGAGAGAGAGAGAGGGAAAGAAAGAGAGAGCTCGACTGATAAATCTAATGTTTGTCATGTGAAGCGAACCGCTTTTCAGGGCCTTGCAATTTTTATGCACTTATGACATGAGATTGCTTTGCACACACTCATAAAAGCTTTTTGACTCCCTCTCCGCACTCTCTCCCCGCCCTCTCTCTCTCTCTCGCTCTCTTCTTAGGGGGTGGCGGAGGGGGGTGGGTGCATGCGCACCATTCAAGAAATGCATTGCACTTGTCGCCCAACACGCGCACTAATACACACGCAAAAACACATTTTCAGCCCACAGACTTACATAAACTTTTCCATAGAAAAAAACAAAAACAAAACCAACAACAACAAAAAATAATGTATAAACCTTCCAAATGACGTCAATCGCTCTGTAAATTGTGGCTTTTGTTAACTGGTTGCTGTTGTTATTGTTGTTTTTGTGGTTGTTGTTGCCTTTCCATGCCAAAAACAGAAGTTTTTCGGCTTTTCGAGTGGGTTGTGTGTGTGTTAGTGTGTGTGTTTGCTCATCGGCATTTTTGGGAACCCAGTTTGTGGATCATCGACTGTGAAATCAGCGCTATTTATGAATTTTCGCTCCATCGATCTTTCCCCAGTTCCCATTTTCCCCAATCAAATGTTGCAAAACTCTAGAAATGAATAATATTTAAAATCTTACGTTGATTTTTAGAACCTGCTTTGGTACCTGTAACCCAAAATACTTTTTCTTATAATATAGTTTTTTAATAACCTAAGGTTTCGCAATATGTTAAGATATAAAAGTATCATACATTTATTATTTAACATTAACATTTTTGGGAACCCAGTTCCATCGATCGATCCCCAATCTCCCATTTTCCCCAATCAAATGTTGCAAAACTCTAGAAATGAATAATATTTAAACTCTAACTTTGATATTTAGTAGAACTAGTTTCATTTTTTTTTTTTATTTACCCTTATTATAATATTTCTTATAATATAAATTCTTAGTAAATATTTAATAAACTTAACTTAAAGTTCCCAAAATATGTAAAGATATGAAAATAACTTAAGTTATTTAACGTTAACATTTTTGGAAACCAAGTTTGTGGATCATGGACTCTGAAATCAGCGCTATTTATGTATGTTCGATCCATCGATCTTTCCCTAGCTCCTAACTTCCCCAGTCAAATGTTGCGAAACTCTAGAAATACATCTATACTATTAAAATACTAATACTGATTTTTGGAATTAGTGTATAATAATGAAATTTACTGCATTATACTTACCTGTGCTATGATATCTGGAACTCAAAGTATCCTGAAAATAAAACTTCTGATAATATAATTCCTTAAAAAATACAAAACTTACTTTATTTAAAGTAAAGAAACAAACCCCTTTTAATCCCAACTTTGATTTTTGGAACTAGTAATGGTATTTTATAAACCATTATTATTATATGTTAAATAATAATAACAATAATAATAAAACATTTTAATACAATATTTAACAAAATATGTAGCTGTATTTTTGTGTTAAAAATAATTAATTTCAAATATTTTTATTTTTAGATAAAGCTATTATAATATTTACTTAGTACGTCAAATGTACTACATTCCAGATTTATTATTCACATATCTTTGCTTCTGTCAAATGGATTATTTTTTAAATCGTTTTGAGACCATAAAGAAAATTTTACATGCCAAAGATTAATTTAGAAAATCTAAGTCCACATTATAAATATTTAATTTTCCAAAATATACTAATATCATTTTTTTGGGTTTTGGAGCTTTGATATTTATAAAGATTTCCCTGGTTGGATTTAGAACTGCTGGCGCCACCTGTGGGCCGCACTTGGCTTTTTTCGAAAAGCGGAGCAGAAGGGCAGAAAAGTAGAAAAGCTGACCTTAATATGCATTAATTGTTGCAGCTCACTCTCATTTTCCTGGCTCTCCCATGTCTCTCTATCTCTCTCTCTTGCCCCCTTTCTCTCTTCTGCCTAATTGTTCTCTTCCCTCCCTACACCCCCCTTCCTCTTCCTCTTCCTCTCCCCATCCCTTTCCATTTTCCATTTACGTGCTTTATGCTTTTTTTGGAGCAGCGCGCTGCTTCCATTTCCATTTCGATCCCAATTGTTGTTGTTTTTTTTTGTTGGTGTGGGGGATCTTTTGTTTTGTTTGTTTGTCCTTCCCATATTATGTGAGTGTGCATGTGTGTGTTTTAGAGATGGAAGTGGAAAGTCCAATTGGAATTGGGGGAACTGTTAAATCAATAACGATTAACTTGGGTTTTAGTTTTGGGGAGAAGAAGAGGATTTCCACTTTATAAGGACTCTATATTCAAGCAAAAAAACGAAGCTTTTAATGAGTTCTTTACTTTGGAAGAAAGTTTGTTAGATTTCTTAAACATTTATAACTGATTCTTTTAAGATTACACCCAATTTCCGTTTATACAAAATCAAAATAAAATTAAATAAAGTATAAATGGGGTTTACCTAATTAAATTTAAATTTTTTGGGCTAATACAATCTTAAACGTAAGAAAAAGGTTAAAAAGAGATATAAATTAGTTGGTTTCTTCTTAAAACTTTATACAAATATTTAAGTGATCTTAAGTCTAACCTATCGATCTTCAAAATAAAATAAAAAATATATATGTTTTTATAATGGTTTAACCTTTTAATGGTAAAGAAACCAAAAGTTGTCTATGCTATTTCACTGAACAGATTTAATCTTCTTAAAATTATTAAACTACATATCTTTAAATCCTTGACTCTGTAATAAGATCTTGAGTTGTTCTATGGCTCTGAATTTTCTATCATGCATATGGATGTATAGCTATATTTCACAGATATGATTGGGTGTCGTATAACCTATTTAAATGTTTTAACCTCGTGACACGATAAAGTTCCGCCCGCCACTCAATTCGTAGTGCATGTACCAAAATAAATACTTGTGCACACGATATATGTTTATGTGGCTGACGTGTGGGGTTATTTGAATGGAGTATAGGGTGCGTTTGTGGGTTTTCCAAGGGGGAAATGTGCGCCTATAATTATAAGGTGCACTGATAAAAAATATCCTTGGAAAAACCAAAGATATCATATTCGATTTCTTTATTTTTAGCTGTTTTTATTAGTTTTAATTGATACATAGTTAAATTTTAAGATTTTAAACTTTGATTTTAATAAAAAATTCTATTTTGGATATCTTTAAATGTTTTATATGTTATATAAAGACTATCATTGTATCTAAATTTTTGTACCTTGATTCCAAATTTTTTTGTAATATTTATTATGTTTTTTTTTTCAGTGTATCTATACATGTGCATAGCATAGCAAGAGGTGTATTTTTCGGTGGGTAAATACATAGGCGAACACACACGGCAATTACTGGAACGACCTCGCTGGATTTCCACTTCCAACCCCACTTTTGTAACCCCACATTCGATCGATTTTTCCGCGCTGGAAAGTTGGAAAACCAGGGCAATTAATTTCCGACTTGATCATGCTACAATTATGTTATTTTTTTTGTTTATTTTTTTTTTGCTATTCTTTTGCTATTGTGGAGCTAGAACATGCAATTATTTTAATGTATTCGACCTTGGGACTCATGAATGTCAATTGGCACGTAAGTTCTCCATTAGCTATTAGCTTTTACCCGCGGCTCCACGCATCCAAAATGCAAATCCCTGTATACACTTTATATATATATGTTTATATTTCTGCGCTGCAAATCAGTCGTTTTGTATGCTAGCTTCGTTTTTTATGGTTTTTTATGGGGCTAGGCGACTCCCACCCACTCGCACATATTTATACAATTTGAGGCAGCGGAAAAAGTGCAACTCATTTGAATGGTTTCGCCTTCATTATGCAAATTTCGCAGCGTAGTTCGTGGCGAATATTTATTTGCTTATTATAAATACATAAAGTTTTTCGGCATTTTAGCAATCATGACTTGCAAGCACACGAGCATTAAACGGGTTTCTAATTTCATTTGGAAATGTAATGTAATGATCGAGTTTCAATGGGCTTATAAATTTGAGTTTGCAAAATTATGCCGCCAAAATATCGATAGTCGTTTAGATGACTATCGGTAGTTACATAACAGCCAGCTTTTGTTTGGAATGCTGCCTAACTAGGTGGCAGCTCTGGGAAATATTTTGATTTTTAAATATATATTTTAAACACCTTTAAATCGTTATTATTTATAGTAGAGATGATATATTTTACAATTAATATTGTTTATCTAAAAACTGTCATTTTGTATATAATAAAAATATAAATAGTTTTAGTGGGATTATTATATCTTATAGGTTTCAAAACAATAATGTTATATTTAGAACAGTAAGTAAAATATATGTCTTATTTTAAGTAAAATGACGTATGTATTAAGCACTTATTTTTTAATCATTTATTTTTAATACACTGTGTAGTTAAAAGTATTTGCTTTTCAAATACTTTCTTTGTCTTTAACATAAAACTAAAAATTACGGTTGCTGATTATAATATTGTCAGTCTCAACATCTAAAAATTTTATGCTTATCTTTTTACAATTTTCAAATTGCGATTGTTTTCGCGCCCAAAGCAAAGTCCACAGCGAAAAAAATCAATATATGAAAAGGCAGGGGTGCGAACGAGACAACTAGCTAGTGCAAGTGGCTAGGCAAAGAACAGCCGATAAGAGGATGCCACCTAGTTGTAGACTTTAGAGAAATAACAAGATATAGAAGGATTTTGCCACGAAGGAAAATAAACAAAGAATATAAACAAGTTGGAAAACAAATAATAAAGTAATTCTGACTATTAAACAAGTAAATTGATAACTTCTAACACCTTTTGCTACCTTTGAGCACCTTTCGGCGATCCGGCAGCGCCACACGAAAATGGCGAACACGAGCACTGCGATGAACGACGAGCTGAAAAAATAATTATTATTTTAAATTCCGTTTTGCCAGCGAAATTCGGTGCGTGCGCGAAAAAGAGTGCGGAAAAGCGCGGTTGGGAATTTAGCAAGCCGATTTATTGACGCATTATGAGGCGGTCAAAGTGCGGCGCCAATGGAAATGGTCAGCCAAATGGTTAAAAATATGTAGCGACAGCAGCGTGCCAGCCCCTAGAAAATCAAATAGAATCCAAAATTCTTTAGTTTTCTGCCTTGCGAATTATGAAAAACCAATCGCAATGCGTGTGTGTGTGTGTACGTGCGGTGCGTGCGCGCGTGTGTGCGTGAGCGAGCGTAGAAGCAAAAGGCGCAGTGGAAAATAAAAATAAAAGCGAACCAAAATTTAACAAAAAAAAAAAAAAAACGGAAAAAGAGGTGAACAAGCGAAAAAGAGAAGAAAAAACAAGAGAAGCAGCAGCAAAAACAACACAAAACTGGCGGTAAATACGCATGCAGTACAAAAAAAAAGAAGCAGCAGTAACAAAAACAACAAAACGCAACGTAACGGGAACTCTTTGACGTATTTCCTCTATTATTATGCAAAAAGGCAGGCGGCAAATTGCAGCAGCAGCGAAAATCAAATATAAATAGCGAAAAGGTAAAGAGACAGAGCAGCCCCACAAAACTAAACTAAAAATAAGAGGCGAACATATGTATTTGTTGTTTGCAGAGTGCAATAAAAAGAAGGGGGGGGGGGGGGGGGGGACTGCAAACCTTTCAATTGGTTTCAATTGGCAAATGCAATTGTTCAGCATTACATTTGCATTACATCCCGCTCCCTCTCTCTCACACATACTCGCTCTCTCACTCTCCGCTCGACTGTCCCTTTCCCGCTCTTCGCCCCGTTTGCTTTGCAAAGTTTTGCGACGAACAAGAACAATAATAATCAAAACAAAAATGTTTAAAATCCATTTTCTTTTCGCCTCTCCTTCACCCACTCACTCATTTCGCAGCGCGCTGTCATTTGTCTTGCGCCCTTGCCTCCCCCTTCTTCTTCTTCGTTGCTCCCCACCCCCCTCGCTCTCCCTCTCATTTGCAGCTGTCTCGCTCGCTCGCATGCACACCATGCTAAACCAAAGAAGAGACGCAACGAAAACGAAGTTGCCTTGCCTGTGGACAATGGGTCCAAAAGGGTTAAATAATTGACAAACTAAGTACAGTGGGCTGCACAAGAGAGAAACCTTTATTTTTAAGAACTTTTTTTATTTACTGACCTATGTAGCTAATGTAATTGTAAAAAATATTATTTTAACTAAACTGTTTTGTTGAATTAGTACTGAGAAAAATGTGTTAATATCAAAATAATTGCAAATATTTTATAATAGATTAATTTTTTATTTATTTAATTTTAACAAAAACTTAAAGTTGCTGTAACAGATACCAGGCTTTTTTTTGTGTTTTTGAAATTATTAAATAAGTTTTTTAATTCGAAAAAATGATTTTGGAAAGTTTTCGTTAAATTCGTAAGAGTGTTCTGTATGTTAATTCCAAAATTTAAACAATTTTTTTTAATCTAGATCAAGGTTTTAATAGGTTTCAATTTCAAAATGCATTTGCAATTATTTTTTTTTAATTCAATTATTAAATTAATCGCAAAAGTCGCGTGTAAGCAATATTTTAATAATTGACAAATTTCCCAGACCATTTATTTCACTTTTTTTTTGTATAGAAGTTTTGTCACGACATCTAGAACAGATCACCAATGTTAACCCGTTTTATGAATTTAAGATAGATTATATTATAATAATAAACTCTAAAATTGTGATTATTTCAAGTAACAGGAAATAACTTTTTGTAACGTATCTATGATATAAATATTTTGAGTAAATTGAAAAATGGTACAAATTAAAGGGTTTTCCCCTAAATAAAATTCAACTTTGTAGTACAAGACCTTTAAATGCTGTATAATCACAAAGTGCATAAAACAAAAATTAAAGAACTAGAAAAAGTGATAAAGCCATTGCACAAACACATAAAAACTACTACTACAAACACAGATTATCCATTTGCCAAATAAACATGCACATGCAGAAGGGAAGAGAAAAGGGGGAAATGCAAAAGAACAGATCCCAAAAAAGGAAAAGGCGGCAAAACTGATGCATGTGAGTGCAAGAGAGAGATAGCAACAGGGGGGCGAACAATAGCAGAAAAAATAACATGGATTGGTCTAGTAAAGAAAGAAGAAGAATCGTAACAACGGGAACCAACCGCATAATGCGCGATTAATGATAAGCCTCTCTGGGAGCAATAAAAAAGAGAGGGAGAGAGCGGGAGAGGCGCCAGATTTGTGAGTGGGTGGCAACACCTATTCTTCCTCTTTCCCTTCACACCTTTTTTCTTGCCGCCGTTTTGTTTTGATTGCGAATTTTCTTCACAAAATTAAATGAAAATACAGTGGGCCCTAATATTAATCACAATATATTTAAATTCCAGAATTAAGTTGTTCAAGATTTTTTAAAAATAAATAATTTAACATAAATAAAAAAATATACATGTTTGTGTAGACCAATTTACATTTGTTTAATTTTATAAGGTTAAATTTAAATTATTTAATTTTTATTAAATTGTTTAAAGTAAATCAACATATATTTTGAAAATATAACATAACTTTATTTAAGAACCAAGTTCCACTGTAGTTTTGACTTTGTAATAAAAAATCCCATGAAATTCTCCCTTATTGTTTGGCATAAAATTGTGGTTGCATTTTAACCTCCTCATTGAAAATTGCAAGCAAAAGTTGGTTTCACATCCCCCACCTCCTCCTCCTCCTCTTCATCGCTGCATTGCCTCCCATTCTATTTGCACGGCAAGTTGCTTCTTCGAGCATCCTCATCCTTTCAGCATTCCTATTATTCTTTTTTTATACCTATTCTTTTTTTTTTTGACAATGCCCCCAACTAGCAAAAACAACTTGCAGGCACCAATACGTGCCATTGAAAACGAGAAAGGAAGTTTTATTCGGAAAACAGAAGTTAGGATACCCTCTCTGTTATAAGATAAGTGTATTAGTCATTTGGGGAGGTGGTTCGGATATAATTTTTAGGATAGGTGCTCGATTTTAATAGAACTTTATGTATCTCGACTAAATTTTGATAATGCTGACAGTTTTTTAAAAAATATATTCAATCTTCTTTAAAAATAAGATCTAGTTCTTATCGGATTTCGACTATTATTTAACTCTCATTTAGAAAATATAATTAATCTTATAATGCTAAACCTAAATTTTAAGTTCATAGAAATAAACGTAGGTTACAAATTTATCAACACAATATTATACCCTCTATAAGGGCATAAAGTTACACTAAAAACTGGTTTCAGTTTCAGTTTTCTTCCTTTGGGTCTGGCCCTGCATTTTACATGAAAATGTGCAAAACAAAACCATTCCAGCAGTGCTAAAAACCACGCGACATGACCAGCACTAAATAAAGTAAAAATAGTTGCCATTCGATGGGTTGTCGCGGGTTAAACTTTGGGTAGAGATAAATGATCTGGGAGACAAAATAAATGTAGTGAGCAAAATTATAGTAAGTGGGTACATAGTAATTTAGTTTATAATGAGTAACCATTTGGGAATCCAGGAAAAATTAAAAACAATTAAAAACTTCTTTTAATGAAGTCCAAATATATTTAGTAATAGTGGTATTTTATAATAAACATATATTTAAGGTTTAAAATCACTAATACAGGGATTGTCAAATGGATCTTTTCAGGATAAGCTGTCTAAAGATCTAAGACAAAAGTATATTCCGTTGGACTTTTATCATGAAACTAACAAAGCATACTTTTAGATACCTTTAAAAGGATTTAAACAGAAGTATTAATCATTATTATGATTTTTCCAATTAAAATTAGATTGCATGTGGCAGTTTATAATAATTATAAATGTTATGTCTCCAGTTAGAAGGGTTTCCTTATTAAAAAAATTGTTTGTAAATTGGATTAGTGTTCCCTTATCAAATATTCAGATGTTGGACTGTATAAGCAATATTTAGTGTAAGTAGGAAGTATTTGGGTATGTTTGCTATCTGGAAACTGATAACCTAATCCTACAGGATATCAGCTGTTCGACCAGGATTTATCTAGTATAAATTCTCCTACCTGTCTTCGGCATAGTTTCTCCTCCTCCACCCCACTCCCACCGACCCCCTACCCCACCCACATTCCAAGTTATTCCCTGAAACTCGTTGTAAAGCTCTCAAACACAATGGACCGACTGACTGCGACTCCTTTTTATAGCATCTTCAACATGTGGTTGGTGGTGATTCAGTTGCATCGGGAACGGCAATTCGCCAAGAACTCAATTCGGAGGATGCAGTCAGCTATCCAGCCAGCTATCCTTATTGTATTGATTGATTTTCCTACTAAAGCACCACTAAATAAACCATATTAAACTGAATCTTTACTCTCTTTTCCAGCCGGATATAGGATACATATAGACAACGTGTTGAGCACGCCAGAAACCATAAACAAAAGCCAGCTACAGGAATTCAACAAGGAAGCTTCCTGAAGGAAAGAAAAAAAAAACATTAAAATGGCAGCGGTACGAGGACATCAGTATTTCAGCCTGCGCTGGAATAACTATCAGAATACGATGACGTCAGTGTTCCAGCAGCTGCGCGAGGATCTGTCCTTTGTGGACGTAACCCTATCCTGCGAACACGGATCCCTGAAGGCGCACAAGGTGAGTATCTATAAAGTATTCAATCTATTCATAATAAACTAATTTTGTTATTTTTTTTTAGGTTGTCTTGTCCGCCTGCTCGACGTATTTCCAAAAACTACTACTCGAGAACCCATGCAAACATCCCACCATCATCCTGCCCGCCGACATCATCTTCACCGACCTGAAAACCATCATTGATTTTGTTTATCGTGGGGAAATCGACGTCACCGAATCGGAATTACAGGTGAGTCGATGTTAGGTGTTTATTTAACAAGTAATAGTCCTTAGTTGTAAAGTGGGGAATTTTCGTAAAGAGCAGTTCTCAATATGCAGAACAAATAGCAAAGATTATTTTAAAATTTAACCACTGGATCCTCGGCCGTGATAGACTTAAACGACTTTTATAATGTACATTTAAAAAGCCAGATATAGTAACATGCCACACTGTGGCTTCACCTGCCCGCTGATTTCGGGATTTTCAGTTAAGATGACGTACAACATGAAAACAAGAACCATTCTTATGAGGCGTGTTAATAAAGTATGTGCCTACTTAGGCTTATACCAAAATAATTTAAATTTAAATGTGATAGAGTAGAACAAAATAACAAATAGGTAACTATATTTAATAAAACTTAGTTATAAGATGAGGAAAATCAACAAAGAACCGTTTTTAATGGTATAGGGACTTAAATATGATACAGTAGAACCATATTTAAAAACAAATAGGTACCTATATTATACCAACTTTGTATAATACAATACTTTATTTCATCTTAATGTCGGTAATAGGAGCTAAAAGAATTCCTATATTAAGAATATATAACAAAGTTAATAAACACTTCATAATTCTTCTCTGAAAACCTCCCATGTTTATGTTTTCGTTTTGCGGTAAAGATATCTTTTCATATCCGATTACTTGTACATATGTACATTTATTAGGCCTTTCATAGAATATCGTCATTTGTTAAGGGGCTGTTTAAATAGTTTTTTGTTTTTTGCCCGACTAAAATTATACAATCTTCACATTAGAAAGGTACCACATGTGAATTGTTTTGTTTTATGGATAAGATATCATTGTGAAGAACTATTTTTAGGATCTTGCTTATCAATAATAAAATGTGAGCGAAAAAATTATAATTCTATCAGGCTTGACGCCTATTGACATATGCTTTAACCATTATTGCTTCTGATTTTATGTTTATTAGGACAGATTATATAATAATGTTTATCATTGTTTGATAATCAAAGTAATGATAAACAAAAATATAGACTTAGGTTTATTTAACAAGCTCCTTAATTATATGAACATAAGTTTTCTAATCCAGACCAAGAATAGATTATTTGAAAGATAAAGTAGACTAGACTGGACTAGACTGATCTAGAATGTCAAATCGCTTAAATTCCACAAACCATCACTTATAAAATACACTGCACCCACAATTACCACCTCCTAATCGGTTTGCCAAACAAACAAAACATAGAGCTAGCCAAACCACAAAAGTGGTTCTTTTTTTAAATTGAACGCACAAATATAGAGGCGGAGCGGTACGAGTACAATTACTTTCAGGGTCGTTGTTATCTGGGCACAGCTCCCCCAGCTCTGCAAACCCCTTTTCCCCAACGTCACCCTTTTTCTCCCGTATTTATCTGAATGCCACCCACCGAAACCAGCCTTCTACACTGAAAACAATTGTTCTAGTATCGTCAATTTAAACTGCAATTGCAACCAAATTGAGTCCTTAAAGAAATTAATTATAATATTATGTTTTAGTTACTTTCTTTATTTAATTAAAATTAGATTTTAATTACATAAATATGTATTATGATATCTATGTTCACTTTAAATATTTAGATCATACAATATCATAATATATCTATTATAGTTTCAAAAAATGCAGAACCTTTTTTTTTTCTTCAAATTTAGAAACAAAAACTTTAAAAGATTGGGCGAGTGCAATAACGCCCAGTGAAATAATGCCCACTTTGTTAATAGACCGGGCTTTTTTAAAAAAGTGAATTGTACAAATGTATGTTATATTAAAGCAGTTAAATCTTTCTTATTTAAATATTGAAATTTGATATTTTATAATTTATAATTTTTTTGATTTTCAATAACTATACTTTTCTCCCGGTGCACCAACTTGCCTCGCATTGTTGCTTTTGCATTTGACGACAACGCCCCATTGTAATTGTCATTTGTGTGCTTCATTAATTCTTGTTGCTGACGATGTTGCTCCAGGGCACATAGACTCTCCACTATATTATAGAGAACTATACCACCGAACTATACCATTTATCGGGGAAATGTCGCTGGTTTTCATATCGATATGGAATGCCCTCAGGTTAGTTGTTTTGTTTTGCCGCAACTGGTAATTAATATTGATTTGCATGCCCTGTGCACCGGAGCTTTACAAATATATCGATTTCTAGCCATATTAAGTCGACAGGTCGAAAGGGCTGTGGGAAAATTAAATTAGGCTAATCAATTCTGAAACTAATTGGATCGGTGAGCGAAACCATTTCATGTCCTGATGTCCTCATACGTTATTTATTCATTTAAAAAGCAATTAGTATTGATTGACCGATTTGGGAATGCAAATTGGTTTTAAAATTGGGTTAAGCTAAACTTTGTTTCAGTGAAAAATATGGCTAATATATGCTTGATATGGGAATCTATTTTTTTAAGGACTATTATTTATTGAAAATAATATAAAGCTTTTCCAGTATTCGATTTAGAAACGTTATGTTTAAAAAATTACGATTTTACGTACATCCGTGATTTCTAAAGAATTCGCTCATTGTTTTAAATAAAGCAAGATTACTTTTCAGAAAAGTTCCTGTATGAAACACTGTAGAACCAAAGAATGCACTGGATTACTTATGCTCAATAATTCCATATTTATATTTATTTAAAATAAAATAAATAAAAATAAAGTCAAAATAAAGAAATGATTTACATCAGCTCATAATAATTTTGACATATGGTGTCCTTTAATTATGATTGCTTTTTTTTGGACAACTTCCTTTTAAATACCATACATGTATCTATTAGCAACTATTGAAATCAAAATATAACTATTTGTGCAAAGAAAAAAATTAAAAACAAAAAATTTTTACAACCGTATTTCGTCGTTTCAGGCATGTTTCGTTATTTTTTAAATCATAAATAAATTTTAGTTGCTTGTTACTTATTTTGGAAAAGCAAATCTAGAAAGAATTATAAACTGAAAAGTCTAGAAAGGAATAATATTAATTAAATATTCAAAATGTAAAAACCAAAAAGTGTCATGTTAATTGCAACAGCGGAAATCCGCTTCGCTGTTAAGTGTTAACATTAACTTATTTAAACAGCAACCACTTAAGCGGGGACAGCAACCGCATTACAGTGGCGGCCAGTGTGGCGACCAGAGTTGTTTGCTTGAGCAAACAGGCGAGCGCTCAACTTGCTTCGCACTCAAGTCGCCGCCACTGCTGAGAAATAAAAAATTACTCAAGCTAAAAAGGGGGGCAGCGAAAATGAAAAAAAATAAGCTCAAACGGTGGTCCATTTCCACCCGCTCTCTCTCTCCCACTCACACACACACACACACACACACACATAAAAAGTCCTCCTTCCGCCGCTGCTTCTTCTTCTTGCGGCGACTGGCAGACGTCGACTTCCCATTCATGCTCTCTTTCCCCACCTCACCCTTCTTCAACCCACTTTTTTTACTTTTGTTGTTTTTGTCACAGACGTGCGCTCCATTTTTATATTTTCGCTGCAAAAGTTTTGCCGGCCATCTGTACAACCACCCAGCCCCAAACCGCCCCCCCGTTAGCCTCCACAAGTTGCTGAATTTTTTTGCGCCTCTATTTTCTTTTACTTTTCTTTTTTTTCGGTGGGTACTTTTACAACTACAACTACAGCTTGTATCTCTTTCGTTTGTCGCCGTTGTTTCTGCACATGTTCTTGGAGTTTCCTCCTTCTCCTTCTCCATCTCCTTCTCCTTCACTTTATGTATTACGTTCTTTTTTTTCGCCCATTTTTATATTCGCCGCTACTTCTTGTTGTTATTGTATTTGCCCTTGTACTTTTGTATGTTTCAACCGCAACTTCTGTTTGACTGTGTGAGTGCTTGGGGCTGCTGAAGCTTTCGTCTTGGTGCGTATTCTCTATGTGTGTGTGTGTGTGTTTTTGGGGATATCATTTTTTTTTGCTCTCGAGTTTCTTTCTCTGTGTGTGTGTGTGTGGTGCCCCCTTTTTTTTTGGCGCGTCCATTTCGCCTTGAAAAATTTTGTTGTATGGACTTCAGATTGGCAATGGGCGAGAGGGGAAAATCGTAGTGGAAATGGGGGGAAACCAAAACTTTTCGTACTTTTTGGTCAATCTGCAGTAGAGTGTTCCCAAACGGGGGGAAAAAAAAGTAGAAAACAATTTTGTTTTGCCAAACTTACTCATTGTTGTTGCGACTGCCCAAGAATATGAGTTCTTGGACAAACTTTTTTAACTACCAAAATGAATTACAAAGTCAGCTTAATTAGTTAAAATATTAATGGGACCTTTCTACAGGAAAGTACCAATGAAAATTAATTTTTTAAATTAAAAACTACCAAAGGATATTGTCATGATTTTTCTTTAAGTAAAAACACTAATTTTAAAGCAATTAGCATGATAGTAAAAGGTTTATTATGCCTTAGTTTCTGGAAGTTGTAGTTCCTTCACTCTCATTTTATATAATTAACTAATTACTTACAATACTTTATTTTCGTGAATTTTTATATTTCATTAAAATAAGTTTATTTTTAAATATATTAAAAGGCCTATTCTAACTTTTGGCTTTGAAATGGTTTAATTGTTCCATTCATCCAGTAATGTCTATGTAATGTTTGTGGTTTTTATAATTGCTCTGCAGAAACATTTAAAAACAATTAGTTTTGCGAATCCTTTGATGTGAATAAGGTTCACCCCAAAAAAATAAAAAAGAAATAAAGCCGCACCAAGAAACGGTTTCTTACGCTCCTAAGCTGGCTATCTCGCTCGCACCCGCATGCCGGTTGACCCCAGCGTTGCCATACTTTTTTCTTGGTTTATTTTCCTCTCTTCTTTTTGGGGTTAAGCTCAGATTCGATTTTCGCTAAGCGTTAATTAATGCTGGCGCTGCTTTAATGCTTTTAGCAAACGTGGTCAGCCAGCACACGCACACATGCACAGATGATTTAGTGTTGCCAGTTGCCTTAGACCCCCTTAACCCCCCTTCAGATCCCCTTAACCCCCTAGTGCCACCACTTTTAAATGCATGTGTCTGCCACGCCATGTGCTTTGGTTATATTTATTGCTATGTATTTTTTGTTTTGTTTTTTTTTTCTGCACTTTTTTTTTTGTTTTTTTTGCATGCCAACACTTGAGGGTCTTCCCAATGCGTCGTGCCTCTCACTCCCACACACTCGCCGCCTTCCCCACTTTTGGCCTCATTGCATGTGTGTTACACGGGAAAAATTTTAATATGCAGATAATTCAATTTGAGTGTAACTTGCATTGAATGAAAGTTTAAGGAATAGGAAAAAGCTAAGAGGGCCGAGTTCAAAACCCACAGCTGCATTGCAATTTTTATATATTTTTATCATAATTGCAATGAAATGTAGCCTTTTTAGCCTATTTATTAATAATAAGAAAAATTAATACAAAATTCATTTTAGATTTTACCAGAACTAAAACATTTTTAAATGCGAGTAGGGTGCATCTCGAATTCTACACTTGTTTTACTCACTGTGTACTCCTCTCCTTCTCCCTCGCTCCTTCACCTTTATCTTTAGCCAACTATGTGAGCAGCTGAAACGGACACAAACACACGGACAACTACAAGACAGAGACGGGGAATAAGGTGGACATCAGTTAATGGGGTGGCCCAACACCACCCGCACTCGCATTCGCTGGGTCTCTCTTTTTCTCTTTCCCTTTCCCTCTCCCTCTGTCTGAACCACTTGGCTTGCATTTTTTCCGATTTTTTCTTTCGTTCTTTCTTGCAAACAGAATTACTTTTTTTTTTATGCTGAGTGAAAGAGCGAGAGCGCGCTTGCAACTTTGAACTTTTCGAAGGAAACGGACCAAAAGAAAAAAAAAATCGAAATTGAGTGAAGCGCAAAGAAAAAATTTTTTTTGCCCGCCTTTATGGGTGTGTGTGTCTGTGTGAGAGTGCCCCCAACAATGGCCGCTGCTCACACACACACATACATATACACACAAGGAGACTGCCCCATACACTTTCATTCTCAGTCCAAGTCGTAGCGTCAACCCCCCAGAGCTCCGTGACCCCCCTCGATGGCCCACCCCCTTTAGCGGACGACGCTGCGTCTGTCCAGTTCCATCAGGATTTTTTTCCCTGTTCAACTTTTCGTCCTGCTTCTTGTCTTCGGCGCTCTTCTTCTTACCCACACTCCTCTCGCTTTTGGCGCTCCTTGTTGTTGTTGTTGTTGCTGCTTCGGCCAGAGAGCGCAATTTTTTCTGCGGCTCACGAAACGTGCATTGTTTTTGCCGCACAGTGGGATGAGATGAGAAATTTTCGTAACTGATTTTGAAAATTTTTATCAAAGACCACAAATCTTTAGGATTCGATATCTTTTTTTTTAATGATCAATATAAGATTTTATTACCTAAAGAAGATAAAACAAATTATTTAGATATTATATATTTGGGCTAGTCACAAACTTTAAAATAAGAGATAAATTGTTTTCGTCATTAAAAAAGTCAATAACAATCCAATAAAAATTAAATAAACTATTTAATAAACTATTGGTGGTTTATTGTCGAAAACGATTAATGGATGGATCTTACTTTCGTATGCAAATCTTAGGATAGCTTACGTAGTAAGAGAAAAGTGCAATTTTCCGACTTCGCGTTGGCTGGTTGGTTGACCGTGGTCTAGAAACGGCTTCCAATTAGGACGGCATTGGACCCAGTTCGAATTTCCAATTCATCCGCGCAATGTCCACACCCATTTTTACATCCATGTTGCTTGTTCTCGCTTATGGCTATTCTAAAATACAGCAACAACAACCATGTTCGTTCTTCCATCAATTGCTGAACAATTCTGTGTTTTTTATTCCTTGCTCATCTGTTCCCAT
Organism: Drosophila suzukii; assembly: GCF_043229965.1. Classification (NCBI taxonomy): domain Eukaryota; kingdom Metazoa; phylum Arthropoda; class Insecta; order Diptera; family Drosophilidae; genus Drosophila; species Drosophila suzukii. Next base: position 7,746,582 of record NC_092081.1, on the reverse strand, counting down.
TGTTTTTGCTACTGGTTTGGTGTTCTTGGGGAAGATGGGGCAGAAATGTCTACGCGACACCCAAACACAAATCATGGGGTCCTGAGAATGGGAATTCATCTCCAGTTAATGGGCGTCGCGAGTCGGAAGTCTGAGTTTGAGTCGGTTTCTATGTTGGGTGTATTTTTTTTTTTTTGGGAGGTGGGGTCTTCTGTAGATGGTCAGTGTGCTGGTCATTTTTCTAAGGGTGTTATGTACTGTGGGCTGCGCTATGTATCATTTGCACTCATTCGGATTTTTTTTTATTTTTAATTTTTTCTTTTGCAACTTCCTCTTTCGTTTTTTTTTCTCTTTCCCCAAACAAGTTGGTTAAGAAATGTGTTCTCCTCATCAATAATGCAAATTGTTTTCAGTCAGATTTTTTTTTAGCAAGTGCAACCCGCAGTCACTGGTGTTTCCACATGTGGGGTACCAAAGTTCCAAGGTATACATATAAATATCTAAACTACTAACTGCTTTTGTACATTTTTAGGTTTGGGTTTATTTATATACTTCCGTCAAAAAATTAAAGCTGTATAAAACAAACCATAAAATAATTACAGTAAATAATTTTAACAAGGAGAAACAAAAACTGGTGCACACTTGAAAAATGCTTACATACATACGAACCTTATGTGATTTGGTATTTCTGTTGCTATACAAATCTACCAGTCTTATAAAGTTTTGGTTATTCAGAAAAGAAATATTTTTGTGCTGTACAAACATGGTTTCGCCCACTGTGCGCGTGATGTGCCGCAATTTTTTCCTCGGCTTTCTTGCCCGCAGTTTTTTTTGACGTTGTTGTTGTTGTCAGTTGGCGCTCAGGCTCAAAGTTTCTTCTCATTTTTTTCCAGCCTGCTTGAGCACTTTTCTGAGCTTGTGTGTGTGTCTGTGTGAGCTTGCTTATGTTTTATTTTTTCGTCTTCTCTTATTTCTTTTTTTTTATGTGCAGAGCAGAGAGAGTTCTGCCGCCGCCGTCGCCGCTGTCGCTGCCTTTGCATTTTTTTCCGATTGCGACCGATTTTTTTTCGCCACCGCTATGTATGCTATATATGTGTGTGTAAGTGTGGGTGGGTTGGTGTGTGTGTGTGCGAGTGCTTTTGCTCCTTTGCTTTTGCTTTTGCTAATCGCTGGCGTTGTCGTCGTCTTTTGGCATCATTCTTTTTATTTGTAATTCGGTTCATCATCATCGTTCATCGTTCTGTCGCACATGTATGTAATGCAAACGGCGAGGGAGCGAGCGAGAGAGGGATAGATCTGAGTGAGATTTCTTGTGTTGTTGTTGCTGTTGCTGCTGCTGCTGATACTTTTTTTTTCTGTTTTATTTTGTATGTTTTTTTTTTTATATTCCTCCTCCTTCTACTTTTCTTCTGCTTCTTTCTTCTCTGCAGCGGCGGCAGCGGCGACGACGACGGTCAATTCTGCCAAGCGCTGCGTCGCCAGCCATCAGACAACATTTGTATTTGTAGTCGGTGGGTCTCGCGCTTTCGATCTCTCGGACAATCGGAATTAAAACGTTCTTGAAAACGCGATAACCGTTAAAACAGCGAGCAGAAAATATTCTTGAAAAACTCTCGAAAGCAAAGCCTAAGGCACAAAACTGTTGAAAGCCTAAGGAAATCCTCTGAAAACATTTTATAACCAGTGCCAAATTAAAACCAAAAGTTAAAAAAAAAAACTCACATGTGCTGAAAATAAAACTCGGTCTCTCTCTCAGTCTCTCCCCACCTGATCCCGTTAGTTTGTGTAGCCTGCTCTCGCGCGCGCTCTCCCGCTCTCTATCACTCTCTCTCTCTCTCTCTCTTTGCAAACTGCCGGCTGCATAAAAAATTCACAAAAAAAAAGAAAGAAGAAAACGAAAAAGCTTTACGTTTTGCATTACGTAGTAAAATGGCATTCCCTCACACAAACAAACAAACAAACCGAACAATGTGCGTTTTTCGCATTTATGATTATAAATTTTAATACAAGATTTTCTTTGTGCCATTCGCCTTTGGTCGCGTTATTCGCGTGTGTTTGCTCTCGCGCTCTATTTGTTTACTCCTCTCTCATTGATTTCAGTTTCCTTTTTAGCAAATAACAGCAAATAAAACAAGAAATAACAACAACAAAAAAGAAGCCACGTGTTGATAAACATTATTAAATGGAGATATAACATCAAACACACACATAATCTCTCTACTTATCGCAAAGATTGCGTCCTACATCAAAAAAAAAAAATATACTACATTTTGTTGTCATTAATTAGTTCATTAATTAACACGATAATATCTATAATTTTCTTTAATTTGATTTTGGGTAAAACATACCGTTTTTTGTATGAAATTAATTCCGTCACGTCGTCTACTACAATTTGTCAACTTTAAATCTAAAGAAAATAAAAAAACGAAAAATCTACTAGGCTTGGTCCTCTGGAATAATTAAACACTCGTCCCTCCTGCGATCAAGGTAAAAAAAAAAATAAATTAACCTTTTCAATTTCGTTGCCTGCTTTTGGCCGTTTTTCGAGCCTCCTGTACTCGAATATTCGTATTTTTTAGGGCTAGGCCACATAAAATAATGCCATTAATTAGATATACCTAACCCCCTCCCCCCAACCACACTAATACAACAATGCAAGAAAAACACACCCTCGCACGCACACACACACACGCTCGCAATTAGCGACCATCAGAATAACGGCAAAACTGAGACATAACGAAACAAAAGCTTACAAAAACAAGAAATAAAGAAAGGAAAAAGAACTTTTGTAGAAATTTCGACGGATTCCTTCACTTGGGCGCACCCAAAATGGACTTTTGCGTGGCCCAACTTTATTTCCAAGGGTCCCCCCTTATCGATAACCAATTAGGACCCAAAGTTATTGGACCGCCCAACGAATTCTTAGGAAATCTAATTATTCATTTTTAAAAATAAGTATACAATATGCAAACAAATTGTTACCTTTGAAAATTTTTAGAAATGAGAATTTTGAGAAAAAAGAAAATTCCTTAGAAATGGAACCCAAAACAAAGTACTTTGTAATACACATAAAGGAAACATCCTTGTTTTATATTTTCTGTTCATTTTTTTCAATCACTCTCAATATGCAAATTTAAATATTTTAAAACGGAAACCCATTTTGGGTCCAAATAAATCCGAAACTGTTTTTCGAAGAAGTCTCAAAGTTTTGAGTTTGTGAGGAAACCTAAAATGTTGAATTTAATGATTTCTTCTTCATTTTTGGAGAAAGAATGTAGTTTTTTTTTTACAATTATGATAAAATATGATACAATATGACTATAAAATATTCAAATGTCATTAACATATATATAATTGGGTTTGAAATTACTGTTCTATATTCAACCAAAAGTTTCGTTGTATTTAATAAAATAACGTTAGTCAATATAGAGTTCTAAGAGATATTTCCAAAAATGGAAAACACCAAAAAACTGGATTTAATTTTCAAGGAATTACATTTTAAGAACCATTTTTTGAATAATCAAACCACATTTTTTTTGCAAAAAACTGCCTTGTAATGGAAATAAGATCCCTAGGTCTAGTTTTCCTTTTCCTCTGCCCTGCTAAACTAGACGGCAATTAAACCTACTCGTAGAAAAGAAATCAAGGTTTTTGCAGCATAGCTCTGCTTTGATGTTGTTTGCTGAACTTGGAGTACACATTTCCACTCGAGTAAACTACTCGAAGTTGCCTCGATGGAGCAGCTCCCATCGATTGCAGTCCGGCAAAAAGAAAAGTTCACACATCAAGCAGCGCCAAAGATCGCCAAGTGGTTAAAACAAAACTATGCACCTTTTCCATATAGTGCATATACGTTTATAGAGAAGCCAATCACGGGGGGGAAATGATCGCGTAGAGTTTACGAACAAAAAACTCGATGACCATGATGGGAATGATATAAGAACAAAGGCCTTTGAAATGATAAAGTCCAAGCAAGTGCAAGTTGTGAGGACTCTGGGCGGAGTCGGATGAGCAGATGTGCACTCGGGAAAAAAAAAGGGAAGAGCCAGCAGGCCTGGCAAACTATGACCCCAAAAGCCCCTATCCAACCCAAGCCTACCCTATGTAACCCCCTATAGCCCCCTATCCGTTCCCATCCCGTGACTTTCCATGAGGAAGGAATCGGTTGAGGGCCCAACCGTCGACGACGGCGACGATTATGCGCCGACTTGGCCTCACTTGTATACAATGGCGGGTTATCAAGTCCAAACAGCGGGCCAACCATTGAGCCCTGCTCCCTTCTCATCTTTCCATGCACTGCAAATAAACTGGAAATACTATGGATATCCCATATACCTTCTGAAATACTTTTCATATCTAAAAAATCCTAATAGTCCTAAAGAACTTTATAGGGAATTCTGTGCCTTGAGTTACCCCAGATTCTTATAAGTTGTTAATATAAGCTTACTACTTTAAGAGTTCTATGTTTAATAATATAGATGTTATGGTCTCACAACTTATAATCCTAAACAGGAACTATATTTTTTGCGTTTGTATTATTAAAAAGTATACGAATTTCGTTTAGTTTAGGTTTAATATAATGTCATTATCATTAAAAATGTCCATTTAGTTGTGTCGCAATATTTCCAACCACCAACTTTACTTATAGTATTGGTACTGGATATATGTAATATGTTTTTGCTCCTTGAACCATAGCCAATGAATAAAATGTGAAAGACAAAATATTTTTTCACATTTAAATATGTTAATCCATACTTTAAAGAGTACATATCAAAATAAAATCAGATGTACCTATTAAACTAGTTTCTTATTGGATGGAATGTATGATAACAATGGGTCCATTAGGTATGCAAAATATTGTTTTTTACAAAGAGAACATCCTTGGTTACTATTTTATGGGTATTTTAAACTTTAGGGATACTAACCCAGATAATATACCTATTTTTCGAGTGTAAGTCGGGTCCGAGTCGTTGCTATGTGGGGTTTTGGGTGTGGGTGTTCTTTTTGGTGGAGAAGGGAGGAGGCTGAGACTCGCTCAAGCATCGCTTTTGCTTATCACAAGCCTATTGAGCGGCTCTGGTTGTTGTTTCTGTAGTTGGATGGTGCTGGTGGTGCAGAAGAAGGGGGATATGAAGGGGTATATCAGGGGGTAAAAAAGGGGGTGGTGTATGGCGGCTTATTGCTCCGACCCCCCCCTCTCGTTGCGCCACACTCACACAGTTACAGATAGCGTAATCAGGGTATTTCCGTGCTGTGATTTTTATATTTTTCAATTTGTTTCCTTTTTTTTTTTTGTATTCTTTTTGCCCCATTCCATTCCCTTTTTTCCCATTTCTTGCTGGAAGTTTTTTACATTTTTTCCCTGCATTCATTTCCTACTTCTTAATTTCTTTTTAGTGCTTAAATGAGTCGCTGGCAGAGAGAGAGGGTGGGTGTTAAAAAAAAAAAGAAAAGCGGGTGGAATGACGACCAACCCCCTCGGTGGAAAAAGGCGAAAATTTACTCAAGAAAATCACAAGAAAATGTAAAACAACTGGACAGGCATTTTCATTTCATTGCTTTTCTTTTATTTGTTGCGTTCTCGGTTGGCATTGCTTTACCATTTTTTTAAGGGTGCTACTTTTGTCTCACTCACTGGGTTCTTTTTTCCGGGGTTTTTCTTTTTTTGACCCCCCCCCATCCCGTTTTTTAATCGATCGGAATGGCGAGCGGCGGTGCGACAGCAACAACATCAATCACAGTCAGCGGCAGGTCAGCGAAAAAATATCCGAAAAAGATTCGCCACGGGGCAATCCTCCAGTTAAATCAGATAATAGAAATAAATAAACTTCTAAGCTGAAATTATGGCAAAGGCAAGCGGCTTAAAGTTTACCGCGAGGTCGCCTCCAGGTATGCTTTGCATTTTTTTCATCCTGCCTGTGGAAAATGTATCTTTTCTGGGAAAAACTGCGTGGAAAGTGGAGAAAACTTGGAATTTATTTGCCTAATAAAAGGAATTTTTATTTGGTTTGTGGAATATGGAAACGGAATGCTTTCAAATCTTTAGAGAAACATAAGCTTCAATGCATTTTAATGGGTTTCCCAAGTAAATATTTTTGATCAGGTAAATGATCATTGAAATAAATATCTTATTTTTTGTTGAATTTGCATAGTTTTGTGGTCTATAAAATGGTGTATATGGTGTATACTTATCAAATTCAAAATCACAACTAAACACTAAAAAAGTGTTTAATTTCATTGAGATCTAAAGTGTCCTTCTGACAATCGGATGTTGCAAAAAACTTCATCTGATTTTCTTTGTGGACGATTTTGTCCTTTCTTTCTCTGTCGCCCCCTACAAACACCGCAATACTATATGTATATCCCATGCATTATACAATTCCCACTTGGAATTCAAATTTCAAACGATTGCATTTATTTTTTCTTTACCAAATAGACTGGGAATCACCACCACCACCAATCACTGCCCCCACTTTTTACCATTTTCCCTCACCTATAGCATTCATTGAACAATGCTATATAATTACATAAAAGTCAGCAGCTTGCTTGGCAGAAGTGAATACTAAAAAAAAAATAAACCAGGAGAAGGAAACGGAAGAACTCTCCTTCTCATTGGTGCCAAATGGAAAAGTCCCTTGTTTTAATTTCTCTTTTTTTTCAAATTTTTTTCGAAGCACACCCAAAAAAAGAAGGAAAGAAACAAAACAACAGAAAAATCCGCAAGGAGAAAAATATTCGCCCAGTTTCGCCCACACAACTACTAAATAACCGATTTTTTTTCGGGTACGTTTCCAACTCATCAGCAGTTTTTTCCTTTTTTTTTTGGCTTGGCTTCGGGTTTTTATTTCTCAACTAATCCCACACCTCGAACACCGAACCACCGGGCACACCCAGTGATTTCGTGATGCCTTTCCCTCCCCAAAAGTGTATATATTTCTTTTTTTTTTTTGACCGAACCTCTTCGTCTTCGTCCCTTTCTCGATAGAAGTATTTTTTTTTTCATTCGCCACGTTTAAACTGGGCTTGTTGTTGTTGTTATTATACTGAAAAGATATAGATTACAATTGTTGTTGTCTCGGAATGGTATATATAGTTGTTTGTTTGTGTGGACCGACGGTCTAGGGGCATATAATATAAAGAAAAGGTTTAAGTTTTGCTGTTGTTTTTGTTTTTTTTTTTGCCGACCGTCCCATTTTCGCCGTGCTTCATTGGACAAGCCTCCTTCCCAATTTGTTCCATCCAGTTATATATGTAGAAGAGACCACCCCTTGAAAAATTCGGTCCCTTTATCGAGGGGGGGTCCTTGAATCGAACAAAATCCTCAGCTTTGGGCATTCAATAAAATTTTAAACCAATAACTGATAGTTGAGGACAAAGATCTAAATTAATCCGGGGGAGTAATACATTTTTATAGTAATTTATAGGGTCGATTTATTTGAAAACCTGTCAAGAAATCTGTCGCTTATTCTATAAAGTTTTGTTTATGTTTCAGAGTTAAGTTTCTCAGGTCTAAGAAAGATTAAAGCCTATTATTTGGTTGGATTTAAATCTTTTAAAAGAGATTTCTGTCACACCCTTGAAAATAACAAATTAGTAGTAATATATCTTAAAATATTGACAGCCTGAAGGCACTACTTAAAAAAAAAAGAAAAAAGCTGTTAGGTCTTAAAGCTTTTGTTAATATTTATTAAATCGTGTCAAATTCGAATTATTAAGATTTAGATGAAGTTTTATGAGATATAGACAAAAAAGGGGCTTAGAACCACCTTTAAATCGTTTAGTTTGTTGTGAAGTACTGTGATCCTTTGAGTCGTTTTTCCTTTTTCCTATTCTTCATCAATCTTTCCATGGTTTTTTCAGCATGTGGGGGCGTTTTGGTTTTTTCACAAAGGACACTTCATTTGCATTCTGAACACGCCTATTTTTAGAAAATAGAAGGGGAAAAGGATTCTCCTTACTAAACGCCTGAAAGTAGGCAATGAAAATGTTTGTTGGAAAAAAAAACATAAATTGTGAAAAACAAAATCGAAAGCGTTTTTTCTTGGACCTGCGGCAATGTTTTCAAAGTAGTTGAATCAAAATAAAAACCACGAAAAGAGCGAAAATCAAAAACTCACACACACACTCACATTCCGTCAGATAGAAAGCACAAAGAGGAGGGAAGGAGAAGAAAAGAAAAGACGACGGCGGAGAACTCCTCATGTGACCGAGTAATAAAATAGCGACGTTGCGCACAATGTAAATAAAAGTAAAGTGTGAAAGAGGCGAAAAAAAGCAGGAAAAAAAACACAAAAAGCGGAAAAAGCGAACCAAGGCCACATAACATAACATAAAATAATAATAAAAATGCCGGCCGCTTTGCCTTAAGCGGCTGATTTCTGTTTCCTTCTATCCGCATCCCGCCATCTTCATCTCCTTTGCTTTCCCCCCTTTTTATTATCCTCCGCCCCCCTACACACACACACACACACACACACGAGCGAATTTTCTATCGTCGCGTACTATTTTCGTCAGTCAGCTGCTGAGTCCCGTTACTTCTTTTACTCTCTTGCTTCTTTTGCCTGTTCCGCTGCTTCGTCTTCTTTACTTTTGCCTTTTCGCATTGAGCACCTCGTGCAAGCTCTCATATGTTTTTCCGCCGTCTGCTTTCCGCCGCCATTCCCCCCGCTTTTATTATGTATTTTGATAATACTACCCCAAACACCAACTCCTTGACAGCTGCGATTTTTTTTTCCTTTTCACGTCTTCTTTCTTCACCTATGCTAACTTTTCTTCTCGTCTCGCATTTTTACTGCAAGTTATTAAAGTGTGGAAATTGGAGGGAAACTCTTTAAGCTGGGAATCCCCGGGCGGGAAACTGATGATTTTGCTTTAAAGTTGGGTATTTAAGTTAAATTTATGGATTTAACATATTTTCTGTATGTTTATAGGTGTAAACTAGCATACATACATTTAGGTTTAGGTTTGTAAATTAATTTGTTAAAAAGCTAATTATTTTATCTTCCTTTTTAAGATATTTTTATAAATTTGACTCCAACTTTATTTGAAAACTTTCCTTTCTTTTGTACCATTTTAGTTCCTTACCGGAAAATGTAAACCTAAGAGCTAATTCAGTTGCATTTTTTATGTTATTTGATTTACAAGATAGTCGTAGTGGTGATTTTTCTCGACTAAAAAACGATTAAAGCTTTTAAGCTTAGCTTTATTAATTAGCAAAATGACCTACGCTTATAATTTTGAACAAAGTAGTATATGGTGTATACTGTACAAACTTACCGCATTGACAAGAAATTGGGCATTAACATTTTGAACTCCATTTATAGTTGTACAAGGGCATTCGAATGGGGAAACCCTGCATAGGATTATAAATAGAACTTTGCGCATTTACTACCAACTTGGAAATCCAGGTCAGACTATCAATCTGACTATATACAAGGAGATCAATAAAATTAGCCAGAAATACACCAAAAAACCTTTAACCTAAGATGAAAGCCAATTCCAAAAGCCCTTAAATAGAGTCCTCTGGATCTACTCTTAAGATAAATCCTTACATTTCATTAATATGAAAATGTGCCTACGTTATATTACAATCTTAATTTGTATTAAGAATTACTCTAGTCAATGTAAATAATAAAATTAAGTGATTATCTCAAGGACAGAATCTATATACACAGATGATTTTATTTTTCTGTCTTTTGGCCATTGTTCCAATTGCACTATTCTTATAACATTTGGACAATACTTTACAAAGGAAAATCGGTTTTTTAACCTACAAAAATTTGAAAACCAATTAAAATTCTTATAAGCCTTTAAGACGGGGCTTTATTTCAATAGAAGAGGAAACTGTTTTAGGAAACCCTGCAGTTTCTGCCGTACGTTTTTCAGTATTATGCCAGGTTTCAGGAGCGTCTGACCATTTGATACATCCAGGTTTTTTCGCACCCACCGCAACATTTTCTCGTTTATCCTTGTGCTGCAGTCAAATTAAAAATATGTGGTCTACTTTTGGGTGGCATGCAGCATCAGAAGCACCAAAATGGCCAACAACAAGCGTATTATTATTGGTAGTAGCTAAAAAAAGTGAAGAAATGTTCAGACCCAAAGAGAAATGAAGCAGGAGAAAGGGGATGGGGAAAATTCACGAAGCAAGCGCAAAGCGAATTTTGAAGAATTTTTAATTAAAATGCAAGGCAGCTTTCGTGGTGTTGTTGTTGCTGCTGCTGTTGTAATTTTGTAAACTAAGCAAGGAAAAACGGGGAAGGTGAGAGAAAATGCTGTGGTTTTTGGCCAAGAGCTGAGCGCGTAAAAGTAGTTAGTAAATTGCAAAAAATAGAGACAAGAAAAAAAGAAAGAAGGAAAGAAAGATATATGCACATATGGACACCTGAAATATAGAGGTGTATCTAGGTATATATGTGTGTGTAGAAAGCCCAAGCACGTAACCGGAAGTTCACGCAGGCAAAAGTCCACCACGGAAACGAAGCTCAACTAGAGAAAGAAACCAAAAACTACAAAAAAAATCGGGGAAACCAGGGAAGACAGAGGGAAAAAGTCTAGGCTGGACCCTGGCATTTAAGCCAACATCATTCACAAACATGGGGCCCCATAAGGGACAATTCTCCAGGCTCCCAGGGCTGTTCTTCCTTTTTCCCTATTTTTTTTTTGTACTCCCCTTTTCTATCCCCCCCTGACATTTCATTTCCGTAACTCAAATGCTGCCCTGTGTCCCTGTGTATATGGTTGTTTCTTTGTATCTGTGTGTGGAGACAGTTTATAGCCCAAGCGAATCTTCATTTACTTCCGCGCCGCAGCATTCTCCGGCTGCTCCTTCGCCGCTTTTTGTTTTAGTTTTTCCCATTTTTTCCAGTTTTTTTTTTTATTTTTTTGTATCCCGCAGCAGTGGCAGCATGCAAAGTGCAATTTTCCCGCTCCCTAAGCTAACTATTCTGGGCCTTAGTTGGGGAAATGCCATCATCATCAGCAACACAAGCGGCAGCTGGGCCAGCTTGCATTCTATTCCCCAGCACAGAGGGAAAATTCAACCGAAATTGGTCATCAATACAATGGATTTTGTAATTCTATATCGGATCTGACAATTGAAAATCAAGTTTTCTTGGTTTTAGAGAAAGATACTGATTTTATAGAACTATTATCCTTAATAATCAACATATGCTACCTTTTAAAAAAATTTTTTTCTTTGTAGCTATTATACTTCTGCATCACATCTGTTTTAAGTGGTTTGAAACCATTTTTAAAGTTGTTATAAGAAAAAAAAAAACAAATTATCATTAAAATTTATGAAAAAAATTCGTAGCATACTTTTAGACACCCTTTTGAGTGATATTAATCCTCTTAGATTTCGTATATTCGGGGATGTGAGTCATTAACTTTGTAAAACTGAAGATAGACCCTTAAATTGAAGGCCTAAATTTAAGGAATTCAAAAGGAAAACTTTTAAAGTTAATGAATACGCTTTTCCCAGTGCAGTCGTTGCTCATCTTTACACACACACCAGCTGACAATCAATGTTTGGTTTAGCAGAAATTTTTCCTTTGCAATTTTTGTTGCAGCAAACTTGAGGGTAAAACAAAACATTGCCAAAGCAACAAGGACAAACACAACAAGAAGAACAAAAAACAAAAAAAAAACGAAGACCAATAGAAATGGAAAGAATGAAAGAAAGCTGAAAAAGAGAGTGAGCGGGCGAAAAAAATGAAATTAATTTCTTTTGTGCTCCGTCGTCGTCGTCGTCGCCGTAGTAGTTGTAGAGTCGTCCCAGTGAAACCACCCAGGATCCCAGCTCCCAGATCCCCCTGATCCGAGCCAGAAACCGAAACAGAGCCAGGGCCCAACTCCAATGTTCATTTCCGGCAGTCAAACTGCGCGTCCTGCCTGGAACTCCCCAATCCAATCCTTCCCGTTCGGTGTGCTGTCCTGTCCCCGTCAGGACTCCTCTTCATTTCTGTCCCAGCACCACCCAACTAACCACCGTAGCTCACGTCATTCCACCTGCACTAAGAAAACAGTCATTTGGGTTTCACAATTTTGTAGAGACTATGAATATTAATGTTGTTTCTAATCAAAGCAATTGAATGGTTTTTGTAATACTTAAAATTATTTTAAATGTTTTTTTTTTATTTGAGTAAAATAACTTTCAATTTGATTTGTTCAGATTGTACTGTGTTTGTAGGTTTAACTGCATAATGTAATGACCAATTATACCAACAAACTAAATAAGATTATGTTTAAATTCATGCGACTTAAATATATGTCTGAATTTAGCAAGGTCACACACCACTTTTAGTGTGACCAACTGATCAATTGAAACATTGCCTAAATAGTTCTCTGTGTATCTGAAAGTTGTTGCCGGTTGCTCAGGTGGCTTTTTTTCGGGAGGTTTTGGTGCCTCGAGTTTTGAGTTTGAGTTAGTGGCATCTTGCGTCCCCCAGAGCATACACTATGCTTCAACCTCCTTGTACCCCTCCTTTCCCCTGTCTTTTCCGGCTTTTTTTCCTGCTAGTTCCACAATGTCCTTTTTTTTTCCTGCACCATGCCAGCATCAGGACTAGAAGAGGCAGCAGGAGCAGCGTGAGGAGCATTCTTCTTGGCGTTTGTTCATTTGCCGCAACTGTAGCCAGGCGGCAATTGGATGGAAGGAGTTTTTGCAAGGAGGCGTGGCAGGTTCTAGCAGGGTTTGGGGTACATAAGCCGCACATGCAACGCTCTACTTCGACATTGCTTTGTTTTTTCTTCCAAACTCATACCCTGACAATATTGCAGTTAGTAGAGAGGAGTATGTATGACATGTCGAAAAAAAAAATAAAAAATGTAGAGTGGGCAAGCGACAATATATCGATAAAACAATCTGGATGTATAGGGCGAAAGTTCAATTTGACTGGTCAATAACTTATGGTTATCTATAGGTTAATTATTATCTCCTACCATCCTTTTAGGGATTTTTTCATTTAAAATAAATATGATAACTTTCAGTATTTACTAACCTCCGGTTAACTACTATGCTTGTTCTTAAAAAGGGTGGGTATTTTGAAACCTCAATATCAGTTAACTAGGAAACTTTTCTAATCTTTGACGGTAACTTAAAGTCTGGAACTCGCATTTCCGCCTGGATATTTCCCCCGTCGCCTGCTTTCTTTTCGCACTCTCGGGCTCTCTATCCTCTATGCTAATGAAGCCTCTTCTTTGCGTTCCCAGTTCTTTTTTCCTTTTTTTTTTTGTATTTTAAAGGTTGTGTGTGTGTGTGGCAGTGCCATCATCATGGTTTCAATGGTCGTCCGAGAGCCTAAGCTCATGCCATTTGGCTCCGCTGTTAATCCCTGCCACTAAAGACCACTGCCCCGGACTAAGACCCAAAAACCCCAGCCCAAGGACCAAGCAATTCCTGCGCAGGCTCAGCTGTATCCTTCCGCCACCCACCGCCCATTTTTCGGAGTCCCTTCTTATAGGATGGGACCACCCACTCACCCATTCCAGGCATTTCTTGTTCTTCCAGTGCAATCTGCACGCCTTGTTGCGGTATTAGTTTGCTTTACGTGATTTCGTTGCATTTTTTCTGCTACTCTCCTACTTTCTCCTACAGCACCACCCCCCCACCCAAACTCACATTTCCTTTGGCGTCCTGTGTGGAAAACCCCATAGATTTAATTACAGTTTTCCTCTCGCAGATAATCGAATTTTTTCTGCCTTTGCTTGGCTCTTCTTCTCTACGCAATCTACAACCAGCATCGCACCACCACGCCCTTTGGCCTGTCCATTTGGTTTGTGCAACTTCCTTTTAATCTGCATGTCGATTTCCTTTGCACAGATTTTTTCCTTTCCCCATATCGACTGGAGAGAGAGGTCCTGAACAACACCCTAGGCATTCCTTCTCCTTCAATTTTCTCCAGCTTTCTTTCAGCGTTCTTTTTTCCCTACGCCAAGTTCGCACATAAATTTTCTGTTCTGTTGTAATTAAAAATTGCTTTTGAGGCTTCAGGATTTCTTACTCAGAATTAGTTTCTCTCTATGGTATGGTTTTTCTTTTCCTATATCTTTTGTGAGGGTGAAATTATAGCTATGGGGGTTTGTTTGATTTTTGCTATTGACTGACTGCCTGCCCTGCCCATCAAAGGTTTTCCCTTTGAGTGCTGGGCTGTTGAAATTAAATACATTTACATCTCGCTCGGACTGTAAACTCATTTAAAATCTATAAACATTTGCACTAATTAGTCATAAGCAGTTCGTAAGCCCGAGACCTGAAAAACCTTTTACTAATGACCTCAATTTTCTCTCTCTATCTTTCTCTTTGCAGGTAAGCCAAGTCGTGACAATGTAATGCCCAGAAAATATTCGAAAAACAAAAAAAAAATACAAAAATACACCAAAAAATATAAAAGTAAAGCCAACAAATGAACTGTAAGTTTCACTCATCGATGGCCAGCAGCGGATACGACTAAAATTGAATCCAATATGAGCCAAGCTGCTGAGCCAGAGCAAATATTTTCGATAAATGCGCAAAAATGCAAGCTGAATCACAATGCAGCAAACGAGCGGAGATATTGTTTCTCAATTGAGTTCAGGTCGATGTGGGTATACTCTACTTTTGGGTAACTTTTTCAACAAACCAACTAAAAAAGTTTCTTGGTTTGGAAAAAAGCCAAATCCATTTTGTCTTGTTTAAGATATATTCTTTTATTCTGCAAATTTCTCGATCTCTAGATATATTTTAAACTATAGATGATATAAATTCACTCAAGACATTAACGATGTTTAATCGATATTATATCTCTTAACACAGTTATCGATAAGTGCATTCCGATATCCATTGTACACTGTTTGTGTGGCGGCAAAGAACAAGCAGAGCTATTCCCTAAGCCCTGTGCTTAATGGAAAGCTGCTGACCACTGCTTTAGAGATATACAATTTCTAGGTATATGAAAGAACGCAGATCTCGAACTATAACAGATATAAATCATATTTCTGTCCTGGAAATGTACTAATACTGTATATTGATTAGACACTCAAAGTGAAGAAGTTTACTTTTATTTAGTTCAATTTCGGGAAGAGTATTTGCTAAATCTCCATTGATAAAACCCGAAAATCGTGTCAAAAATAAAAATCGCAGACGTAAAAAATAAAAACGAAAGCAGCTGGACACTCGAACTCCGCTGAGGTCTGCGATACACTCCCAAAAAACCACAGATGTACAAACCTATATGGGAGATATGGTATATAAGTATATGTACAGTGGAGATTTACCTGTTGAACCGCTGGACTACATCCGAGGCATTCACTTCATGGGCGTGTCGTATCCCCAACCCTTGCCCCAAAGTTGTTTTTGGTGGTTTTTCCTTAGTGTGTGTGTGACTGTGTTTGTCTGCGGTGACTTGATATTTGTTGTTTGCATGATCAGTTTGGCGTTTTCCTGGAACCGGGCGATTGCATTTTAGCTCCCGAACATGTGTACTTGGTTCTGTTTGTTTGTCAGCCGACTAACCAACCAAAAAAAGAAACCAAAATCCCAAAAACTGTGGCAAGGTCTCAAGAGCAGGCGCCTCTGGGAGACTTTTGGCCGGTTGTTCCCACATCACGTTTACACGATGTGCTAATTGAGTTAGTATCCATGATGCCAAAAAAAAAGAGCGACAGACAATCGCATATAGATACATATTCGAGGGGGTTTCGAAACGATCCGTGGCGGGTTAAAATTGTGTCTAGTTAGCAACATTGGGTGGAATATAACACCGGCACAGAAAATGCAAAAATTAAGGGCCATTACACACGGCTCGATTTCGGTTTCGATTCGTATTCTTCGTTTTTTCCCCTGTCTGTGCCATATGGCATCGAAAACCGATAATTACCACCATACAAAAGTATCTTTTTTTTGTATCTGTATGGCTTGGATTTGTATCTGTGTTTGGCAATGCGAGTGTGTGTGCATTGGGATACCTGCAGCAGAAGCCTCACAAGAGACAAAACTGGACAAATGCCATATCCCCCCTCCTCACACATATTTTCAAAACACCACATACCACATACAACACAACACAACACAACACAACACAACACTCATAGTCAACAAATTACTCACGCGCAAAAATCGCCATTCGTTATTGTTTGTTGTTATTGCTGTCGCCGCGTATTTTTCCACATACAATTTCACTGTATGACGTATGCTTTCTTGCTGCTTATGTGTCTGCGTTCCATATGCATAAACGCCTGTTCGTTTTTATTTCCTCACGTTACCTGTATGCGGGCAGGGGCACTAGGGTGATTCAAGGTGAATAATTAGGATTCCTTGCTGATTGGTGACCCTAAAATAGTTTTTTTTTCCTATTTTGCTAAGTTTTGGAACAATATCACACAAGTTATAAACAAAGAATGCAATGCGCTGAATTTGTACAATCCAAAAAGTCGCTGTCCGTGCTGTAAACTCAAAAACAAAAAACCGACTGATCGGGGTCACCAAAAATAAACAAATTTTCGGATATGGATATATGTACTAATAGGGTAATTTTAAAACAGAATTTAAGATTATAACTTGAAAATCCTTGAACAACTAAAAACAACAGATATTTCATATACCATAGGCGCAATTTAGAACAGATTTTATGATCATATTTTTCAGATCATTAAGAAAAATATTTTGGGCCTCTAGAGATCCTTAATCCTCTTCAGTTCTGAAAAGAATGTTCGGATTTCTTAGGGATTTCCTTTTGACTTCATTAACACGGATTGTGAACCCGGCTTATGGCTGCCACACTTTCCATTGTTATTTGAGTGGAGTATTATCCAGAAGTCAATTTATTTCCCATAAGGTGAGGCACCCTAATGCGCTGACTTTTCGCTTGTCTGTCTGTGTGAGCAGTAGTATTCCGCTCGAAGTGTGTTTGTGTGTGGATGTGTGAGCATTTAAGCCGCAAAAACGAAGTCGCCGACGCCGCTCGGTCGCTTCTGCCGCCGGCAAAATCAGCAGAGGCAACAGCAACAACAACATAGGGATAGGGTAGCAGCAATAGCAGCAACTATAGGGAAAACAACAGCAACACATATGGAAAAATAGCAATAATAACATTAGGAACAGCAACAAATTAAGCTAAAACCAAAGTAACATAAGAAACAACAATGGTAAATTCTCAAAAACAAGCAGTAACAACAGCAACATCAGCAATGTTAGCACCAGCAACATTATTAACAAAAGCAACAGTATAAGAATTACCAAGGACAGCAGCAACATTCAACAAATAAGAGCAGCAGGCTTACAGCAACAATTACAGCAGCAATATAAAGAGGTACAACAGCAACATGAGCCTCATAACCAGCAGCAACATTAGTAATCACTGCATTAACACACAAAAATGGATCTTTAGAATCAAGATGAACCTCACCACTTTAAACAACAATAACAGCAGCGATACTATTAGCAACATGAGCAACAATAACAGCAACATTAGCCTCATTGACAGTAGCAACTATAGTGAGGGTGTCAGCAACATAAGGAAAATAATATTTAAAATAGAAGCAGCAACAACATTAGCAATAGCAACAATTACAGCAGCAATCTGTGTAAAAACACCTCAAAGAGCATCAATAGAATCAAGATGAACAGTAGCAACTTAAACAACAAGAACAGCAGCAATATGTAGTGGTACATCAGCAACATTAGCCCCATTGACGGCAGCAACATCTCTAACAGAAGCTTGAGCAGAAGATTCGACAATAACAGCAGCAACATGAGACTACAGCAGCAACATGAGCGGCATTTAACAGCAGCAACACAACAACACCGGCAGCAACAACAACAACCGGCATGTGAGCGACGGCGGTCTACCTGTTCGCCGAAGTTGGACACATTTTCTTTTCTTACCTAAGGGTCTGCTCACACAGATACAGTTTATACCCACTTACCTGTGCACAAATCACACTAATACATATGCTTAAATGAAAAGAGGATCGTCGTCGGCGGCGGCGGCATTCGGCTATCCCGCTCGCACCTGTGCGCCGGTGTGTCAAGCC
The DNA here is from genome assembly GCF_043229965.1 of Drosophila suzukii. NCBI lineage: Eukaryota > Metazoa > Arthropoda > Insecta > Diptera > Drosophilidae > Drosophila > Drosophila suzukii. The sequence goes on along the minus strand of NC_092081.1, from coordinate 7,728,591 downwards.
AAGCTGAACGGGCCACGCTAAGCTGAGCCGCTGTTGTTGTTGTTGTTGTCGGTGTTGTTGTTGCTGCTGTCGTTCTGGTTGTTGTTGCCGCTCCGCCGGCGGCGTTAACCACACGACGTCGACGTCAGCAGCGCAGAAAAGAAACCGAACGACGTTGAAAGTCTTCGGTATTCGGTTGGTCGGTCGGTCTGTCGGTCTTCTCTGGATATTCAGCAGAGCGGTCTACAGGTAAAGCGGGCCAAAAGCAACAACAACTATAGTAAATACAACAACTACAGCAGCAGCAGCAGCAGCGGCGGGGGCGACAGCGACGGCAGCAGCGTCAAAACTTGGGTTTTGGAATTTTTTTTCTTGCTCTTCTTTGGTTTCAGTTCAGTTCGATTTTTATGCACAGTCGCAACGTTACCTTACCTGTGCGCTACGCTTTTGTTTTCTCTTCGTTTCGCTCGTCTTGTCTCGTCTTCGTCGCCTAAACACATGTGGGTTCCGTTTTCGATTTTCAAATAATAAAAAAATCGAAAAATTTTAAAACCTCGCGAAATACGAGTAAAAAGTGCAGCAATAGCAAAAATACTATATTTAGAAAAAATACCAACAAAAGAAAGTATAAAAAAGAGGGCACAAAAATCCAAATCCTAACCCAAAATACTATATAAATAAAAGAAAACAACAACAAAGAATATTTACCCAATAAAAGGAATACAATTCTATAAGAATTCTTAAACAAAAATTACCATATTTCAAAAAAATACTGAAACCACAGTGCCCAAAAAAAGCAAAAGTTACAACACCGAAAGAAGATAGCAAAGAAAGTAAGTTGATCGGTTTTATATTCGGCAATGGATAGCCCAGACTTATGGATTGATTATGTTTGATTTCGAAAGGTTCTGGAGGGGTCTACTTGTATGTACTATACGATAAAGAAAGGTTATATTATAGCCTAGCCTATGGACTGACCCCTCCCTTTGAACACTTGCTCGTTGGATGGTCACCGGATGTCTGTTTGTTCGGACTTAATGGGCTTATGTGTCGGCCATTTTGTATGCCCTGTCATTAGTTGAACGTTTCTCTCACTCGATGTCTGGATTTGTCTTTCTGTCAGTGTATGCGAGTGTCTTGCTCAATGTTTGTGTGCTTAAGTGCCAGTGTGTGTGTGTCTCTGTGCCTGGGCTGCCTCAATTATTGATTGATTAATTATTGCTGACGCGTATGCGACTTCGCCGCGACGACGACCCTTTGCAAACCGGTTCGTTGACGCCTCTGTTTTGTGCCTGCGTGTGGCACTCTCTCTTTTTGTGGCCCCCCACTGACCACCTCCCGCCCCCAGCTCCCAATTGGGGTCCCCTCTGACCAACAATCCTCCACCATAATCCAATTGCCGATCATCGATTTATGTAGAAGAGTCACAGAGCCACCCTAGTAGTTTCCTCATTAACTGTGGAGAACTCAAGTTGCGCATGCGCTTGTGACCCCTGAGATACAATATTGTTTATCATGTGTTCTGCTAGACAATTCCCTTAAGAGGACATATCACTTGGCCGGACAATTCTCTTGAGCGGACAGATCTGCTGAGCGGACAGAACCGTTAAGCGGACTGATTCCTTGAGCGGACAATTCTCTTTGGCGGACAGATCTCTTGAGCGGACAGAACCCTTGAACGGACAATTGTCTTAAGCGTACAGAACTCTTCAGAAATGGCTTCATATTTCTAAAGTATAACAATGTTGTAACTTAGATCATTAAGTAGAATATCCAAAAAATAATATTGGAAACACGCAAACCAATATCTACGCGGAAAAACTTTTTACGGACAAAATATTTCACGGACAAACCCTTTTCGATTAAAAGTTGTTTTTCCTACACTCTTTTCTTATTGTAAATTGCAATTATTATAAAAACAAATCCCTGGATGACCACTGACTGCCCGTGCAAGGGATCATTCACTGTATTTAGCAACAGCGTAACATGTGCCACATACCCAATGTATTGGCACCTCTGCAACTTCACTGCAAGACCGCTTCAACCCCAACGTTACTTCTTGGTACATTTGCAATTAACACTTTGGTGTACGTGCTTGGTTTGATTTCGGTTTCGCTTTGCTGCCACTACTGCTGCTACTGCTACTGATGCCTAATCAGCATCCATCCACGGGTGCAGCAATGGCTATGGATATATGGATATACAGATATATAGATATACAGATATAGATGCAGCATCCAGGGGCTCAAAGCGACGGTGGCCACAAAGCTAATCAGCGTGCAGCAGCAGCAGCAGTAGCAAAAGCGACTTTCTCGTTATTTACTTCCCTCCGTCTCAGTTCGGTTTGTAATTATTATTTTATAATAAACTTATTAGCGCAAAGTCGCCAGCATCATCTCCCCTAATGCGTTTTTGTCTTGTCTTGTCTTGTTCGTGCTTCGGTTTTGGCTGGCTTAGTGCCTTTAGACCAAATTCAATTAAGAAATCGAGCGCAGATATATATCCTCGAGTGTGTTTAGCCCCGCACGCACTTGTTATGTGTTCACATTCTATTTCTCAATGGGGTCTGCAACTGCACTTGCCGCTGCTGCTGATGCTGCTGCCACATTTGCCACTTCTGCCACAGATGCGCTGCTCTCTTAATGCCACTGGATCTTTCAGTTCAATATGTTGGCCACTTTGTTGTCTAGTTGAAGTGATTGATTCAGCCATTTCAAATCTTTAGAAAGCTAATTACACAGAGAAAAGTGGGGCTAACTCAAGAGGATTCATTAGAAGTATAATCTCTAGTCTCATCATTACAACAATCTTATTGTAAATAAACCTCTCAGTATCTTATTGTTTTAAAATGTTTCGATTTCTATTCATTCTCAAGTTCTTCTTTTCCACCACCATATTTCGAAACCTTTTCCTCTTGGCCATCAAACCATTAAGCAATTCAGTTCAAAGAACTTTGTAGACCAAGAAAACTTAATGATGACACCCCAAGCGAACTGCCCCTATATTATATTTCAATATTCATATTATTTTCGGTCTTGCCTCAATACAAAAATGAGCTCATCCCGCAGCCATAAACCAATGAAAGTATAAAATAAGACTGAAATAAAAACCGAAACGAAGCTCTGACTCTGACTCCTCAGTCAGTCCCAATTCATTCATATTAAAAGCTTATGTAATCGTTTTACAATTTGTGATTTTCGTTGATTTCGTTCGCCTCGGATGGGGGAGATTGTATAAGGTTTTAAGCAAGCCTTACGAAACGATCGCCTGGACGACATTGTAATTAACACTAATTAATCACACAGAGTTTGCAAAAAAATATATATATGTACAAAAACGACAAACAGAAAACCAATCTCGGCAGAAACTTGCCAAATACTAAAGCCGAGTTTCTTTGAAATTTTATCAAAGGCCTTGAACTTAAGTTTAACCGGATGGGAAACCTCCTTCTTCACCCTCCCCATGTGTTAAAGATCGTCAAGAAGTTGATTGTTCCAAGCTATAGGCCTAAACAGCGACTACAATTATAATAATGAACCAAGAAAGATTATGCTTACAGTGCTTCACGAAAGTATAGGAGCTTTAATAAAAGGTTTGAAAAGTCGGTTTCTGATGTATAATGGAAAATTAGTAGAAAATAGGATTGGGGATTTCTTTATAAACATAGTATGTCAACTTTATCTGGAGAACTTTGTTCAAAGTAATACTCAAAGTTTTTTTTTTTGGTTACAAAATGAGTTTCTTAATAATCATTAGTTTTCTCACCTTACCCACTTCAAGAACCATATATTTCACCTAATATTCATGAAACGCACTGTTGGCATAGCAATTTAATCATTTATTTCAATGATGATTATAATTTTTCTTCGGCCAGGCTCATTATAGCCAATGGCTTCTCGCTTGGTGGCAACAAACTCATTAGACCTTGAAAATCCAGTGCGTGGACTCGGCTGGAAATTATAGCGAACGCGGCGACATTGTTGCGCAAGTGCGTAGAATTAATTACCAAAAAAAAAAAGAAACCAAAATTTCAAACCGAACCGAAAACCTTAAAAAGCGGGAAGTGAATTAGAAAGAGAACGTTTTGTGCTACGCTCCCATGACAATTAAGAATTGCGTTTTTTGTGGTTTCTTGGAGAAGGGAGTTTTTTTCGAAATAAAGAAATTATCCATCCATATGAGGTTAGCTATGTATAGAAAACCGGTTTTACTTTAGTATAGAAAAGTCTTTAGTTCAAAAATTATGGGGTTATATGCTTTCTTATAGAAAATATTATAATATATTAATCACATCATAGTGTTACATATTTTGTATATCCCCCTAAGCAAAATCCCTATTGGCATTATGATCTTTTCCCTTACTTGTAATACATCTTTATTTCTGATTGAAATTTAACTGCAACTCTCTCCTATTCTTAGTTTTCACGTAGACAGGTATTTCGGTTTACCAATTATCCCTATTTTTTAATGGTTTCTTTGGGATACCTTTATGGTTACATCACCAACTTATGGCCATAAATACCATGGGGTGACTCAAAATAAATTGAGCTCATTGACTTTACAATCTGCTTATGTGCAGGTGTATATGAGGGTTGAGTTTTGGATAGTTAGGGTCAGTCTTTTGTGTTCCCCTTGAAGTGACTTTCAGTTTTTTCTCGTATTTTCGAACTGCAACAGGTAGCAAAGCAGGTAAAAATGTTGGAAGAACATTAAATTTTCCCTTTCGGGGCAACCTGAGACCATTAGATTTGGCCAAAAAAGAAGAACCTGTTTAATGGAACACGTTTTCTTATTTGGTGGCCCTCTGCTCCTTGTTATTAGTATTATTTTTATTATTATTATCTCTCAAAGAGGAGGAAAAAGAAGAAGAGAGGTAGAGAGGAGTGAGCGAAATAGAGACCTTGACCTTGTCTTTGACTTTGTCAGTCTGCTTGGTTCTTCCTTTTTCCACTGGCGGCTCTTCCTTTTTCTTCTCCTTTTCGCTGTCTGCTCCATTTCTTGCATAATTTATGTTCGTAAATCTAGGCTAGACATTGCACACACACACACATGAGAGAGGTTATAAAGAGAGGGCTAAAGAAAGAGAGGGAGGGGACTCTAAATAGACCGTTATCAAACTGGCTTTTACTCCACATTACGCGCACGTCGTCTCCTTCTTCTTCTCCTTCTCCTTTTACTCCTTCTTTGGCACATTTTCAAACGTTTGCCTTTTGATTAAATTTTATGTCCCCCACCCCCACCACACACACACACACACACTCCTTTTTATAAAAAAGAAAACGAAGCAGGCGAAGAAACGGACGATGGTATAAAACTTACCTACATTTTGTTACTCGAGTTATTCCTGATTGTTGGGGGGTTTTCCCCCCACCCTTTACGTTTTGGAAACGAGTTTTTCCTACACTTGCTTTTCACATCTCCTTTTCTCGCTGTGTGTGTGTGTGTGTGTGTATTGCCATCAAACAGGTCGCGTTTTCTTTTGCCGTCTTGCTTCTTCTACTTTTACTTATTTTTTGTTGTGCCTCGCTCTCTTCGCTCCCCCTCCCCTCCCCCCACTGTCTTCTTCTCCTTCTTTGGCTTACATATGTGTGTCTGTTTACCTTGGCATACGTCCTTGAAGATTTGTCTTATATTTTGTTGCTGCTTTTGTGTCGTTTCTTGGTCTTTATAGGTTTTTGTGTCGTCACTTTGGCGCTTTTCATCTCGTTTTTGACACTTGCTACTGCTGTGTGTGTGTGTGTGTGTGTGTTTATCCGGGTTTCCCTAGCTCGTTTTCTGCATTTTCTTGTGCTTATTTTGTTTTATTTTTATATTTTTTGCATCTTCTTGGGGAAATCCTTTGCTTTTTGCCCTCTTATGTGTTCATTCACTCCTACTTTACGCTTGATTACTCAATTGTGGCCCAAAGAATTCAACAACAAATGCTATAAGATGGGTTTACTTTGCCGGTTCGTCGGCTTTTGGGAAGTACAAGTGCGGTTAGCATAATAATACCATCTGAAACTCTGTTTAAAATTTAAATTTCTTTATATACAAGCCGAAAAAGGATATTACATTTTGTATTTGGAAAGATATTACGGTAAAATGTAAGTTTTGAGGTCTCTGTAATTTAGGTTCTATCTTAAATGTTCAAACAACGAACTTAAATGGATCTAATTTTATAGCCTGAACTTAACTTAACTCAACATTCAATTTTAAATTTATCGGTAGTTTAAATCTTAACCTTTTTCTATAATTTTCTATTATGATTCAACCAAAATTATTAAAGGTATTAAATTTTGTATATGGAAAGACATTACGGTAAAATAAAAGTTTTGGGGTCCCTATAATTTAGGTTCTATTTTGAAAGTTCAAATAAAGAAATTTAATGGATCCTATATTATAACCTGAACTTAACTTCTAAAAACCCCCAATCAAATTTTAAATTTATCGGTAGTTTTTTCTTACCACAACTTGTTTGAAACAAATCTTAATCTTTTTCTAGAATGTTTTGTGCTTTCTTTATGACTCAACCAAATCCCATTTAAAAAAAAAAATTCAAAATTATAATGTTGTCAAATAAAATGGAAAAAGTAGTAGGCTTTCCTTAGACATCTGTCAAATCAAGTTTACTTGGATAGTCCATTATATTATAATGCGTTGAATTTGAAGGGAGAAAACCTCTTTTATATGGTAGATATGTATGGTAGATATGTTTCAAATCATCACCTAATTAGATAAGAAATATCACCATAGCCATCCATAAAAAGGGGGTCCCTTGTTCTTTTGTATGTTCCAAAATGTTGAGAATTTCCGTACGAAATTTTTTTTGTGGGATTTAATTTCATATTTTAAGAAATGATAAATGATAAATTGGATTAAATATTTGTATTGGATAATAATATTGATGGATACCAGAAGTATTAAATTTCGACCGACGACGGATGGTTCCTTTTCCTTCCGCCCAGGGAACCTCGTGTAGGCCAACACTCAGCTTCGCTCTCTTTCGCCCCAGAACCACCCGTCTCTTGCCCATCTCTTTTAGCCCCTTTGAAGAACCAGTATCGTTCTGGTCGTCTTGCTGCCGGCGTCTCATTCGTCGTCTTGGGTTTACTTACTTGGCTGTCTATTATTAACTCGGCTGCTCGGCCTGCTCTTCTTTTATGGCCCGGTCCGACTTGGCCTGGCCATAACCATGACTTGGCCCGTCTTTGGCTTTAGCTTGGAGCTTCGAGCTTTGGCTTTGGCTCTTTGAGGTCAACAAACAGCTGGGAAAACGGCGCGTCAAAGTATGTGTTCCTTGTTTTTTTGTGGTTTGCTGCTGAAGTCATGCGTACCAAAGCCCTCCCCCCCCAACTGCCCCTTTTCCTCCCGGTTTTCCTACCGGCAATTGGAAACCAGTTTCTTGTCTCACCAGCCAGTCACTCAGCCAAAAATTAAGTTTCTCAGCTCATGTCCGACTTGAGCCGGCATTTTCTCGTTTGTAAGTTTGGTTCGCACGTTTTTATTTTTTTCCATCTGTTTTTTTTTGCCTTTGTTTCTCACACAAAATGCTTCCGCTCGGCTTGTTAGAGCTCTATTGAAAAATCTTGCACAAGTGGGATATCATATTTTGGTATCGACGACGAAGAACTTGAAAAATGATTTTCGAAAACGGATGTCTGCGTGTTTTTCTTTTTTGGTTTTAAGTTTTTTTTTTTTTTTATAAATATAACTCTTGTGGGCACTGAAAATGATTTGGTGAGCCAAATGGCCCAAGTGGATGATTTTTGCTCCTGCTCTCTCGCCTTAACCCCTCTGCGCCCCTCTGTGCGGCATTTCGCACACGAAATGAATTTCAATTTGTTTTATTTCGATCCGCATGTGCACACATTCAGCTCGGTCCGATACAGATAAAAGATATATTTGTTCAGTACATAACCTTATATTTGGGGTACCCACATATATACATGGGTATTTGTATGTAAAAAAGAGCATATGCTGAGTTCTTAAATTCCTTCCATTACCCCTTGTGTAAAAAGGTTTTCATTAAAATATCAAAACAAAATATTCCATTTAAGATTATTATATCAATTGACAAAGTGTACTTTTAGTTAAAAGTAAGAAATAACAGATCTGTTATTATCGTTATTAAAATAAAAAATAATTATAACCAACCATAACCTCGAGTTTATAATACAAAATCAATCAATTAATTACAAAATATGTTAAGCCTGTTTTATGAAAAAATCTATAAACCTATATTATAACCAACCATAACCTCGAGTTTATAATAAATAGATATTCAATTTGAAAATATGTTTAAGGTCTTTTACAAAAAATCTATAAAATGTATTATATATCTATAAAGGATGAATACAAATTTTTAATCAGTTAATAATCATCAAATATAATATTTCAAAATAATCTTTTATTTCAAAGATACTACTAAAAACGTACCAATTTAGATTTTTTGAAATGGCGACTAAAAAGGTCCAACTTAACTTTGCATTTGTTTTAGTGACTTAAGATTTAAATTTTTTGAAATAACGACTAAAAAGGTCCAACTTAACTTTGCATTTATTTTAGTGACTTAAGATTTCCTGTCTTAATTAGGGTTCTTAACTCCCCTGGCAGTTACAGACTACTGGATTTAATGGCTGTACTTTCCCAAGTGTATTTTAATTTCGGCTTGCCAATATTTTGGTTGATTACATTGTTTTTTTTCCGTATTATATACGAATGTGTCTGGGATTGGGATTCCGATTCCGATTCGGATTCGGAGTGGAGCTGGGACTGTTGGGCTCGAGTTTGCTGGCCTGCTTGGCTGTTTGATACGGTGACAGTCAAAGAATACAATTAACATAATTTACTTACAAAGACATGCAAACACACACAACAGTTCGCACACACACCACACATATATATAGTAAATTTGTACCGAAAAAAAAGAAAAACAGAATACCCATCACGACATTGCCATCAGTTTGTAAGTTTAGCAAATTTGGCAAATCGTCTTTGGTCGGGTGCCATTTCAACGGTCTTGGGAGGTGGGGTGATGGCCCCTTTGTAGGTGTCGCTTCTTTTATATATACAGTTGCGGCAACAAAAATAGCACCAAAGTGTGGGCAATTTTTATTTGTGTACAAAATGGTCATTTTTTGCAATATTTTTCTTCTGTGTGTAAGGGTGTAAGTAGGTTTACATATCGTTTAACTAAAATAAAAATGGTTGTGGGCGTAATGCGAATGGTTTTTAAAACTTCGATACATTTATGAAAAAAGTAGCATAATTATGCGGCAACAAAAATAGCACTATTAACGGTTTTTGGGTATAAAACTTCATTTGCTCAGATTTGTTGGCTGTTTTTCGTTTTGTTGTATTAAGAATAAGTACTACTAAGTGAATTGGTAAAATAATGCATAAAATAGTGTTCCCAATGGGTCATTTAGCGCGCTGTAATGATACAGATAGAAGGACATTTAAAAAGCTAATTTATAAAGGCAATGCAAAAGATAAGTTAAGTTGAATCGTTGAATTCTTTAAAATAATGATTAGTAGTTACCTAAAACAAGAACACAAAAGAATAGCACGCAGTACGAAAGCCGCAATGACCCCATAACTGTTAAAAAGTCATTTGCATGAATGCAAGTAGGTCCCGTTTTAGGCGCCTATCAAGTCGCTTTTTTTTTTTTAAATATTTGTAAGTACATAAAAAGTTGGATATAATGTACATAAAAATCAATTGTGCGCTTGACGTCAAAAAAAAAAATCTCCCTAGACTGCAGAGCATGGGTGAATTTGAAGGGCGAGTCTTAAATAAGGCCCACAATAAAAGGAACACTCTTATATGGTCTGGCGGCTGAAAATTGCTCATGTTTAGATGAAAAAGACTTTAAATTCACATCAGGTAACCTACATATCCAAAATTGAGTCCCCATTTCACATTTGCAAAGAATAATAATGGTGAAGCAAGTATAATGGTATGGGCATATTCTCGTACTATAATGTTGGTACCATATCATAATGTAAACCCATACAGGATCAACATGTTCACCTTGATAGCTCAGAAATTGTGATGCAATTTTATTCGTAATACAAAACTAATTTATTTCCGAAGCTTTACCACGGTTATAACCCAAAAAAAATCAGTCAGAAAGTCGTACAAAGTTTTAAAACCCTTAAGCTAAATGGTATAATGGGGACCTTACAAGCCCCAGAACTAAAACACATCGAAAATCTTTGCAGAAATGTTAAAAAACTATGTTTTTAATGCAAAACCGAAGAAAAAAAACTGCCCTTGAGCTATTTTGAAAGAGCCAGACAACAATTTTGCCAAGGGAAGATTCTGGTGTCTAGTGACGTCAAGGTCGGTCGTTGTTGTTGTTGTTGTTGCAGCCCAAGCTTTAGAACAATATTTTTTTACCTTAAGGTGTATGAAATCATACATTTCAATCAAAAAAAATTTTCAAATCGCGTTATTTTTAAGTTTTTTAAGTTTTTTATTTAAGTGGTGCTATTTTTGTTGCCGCATAACTTTGCTACTTTTTTGATAAATGTATCGAAATTTTAAAAACCATCCGCATTGTGGGCGTAACCACTTTTATTTTAGTTAATAGATATGTAACCCTACTTACCCTTACAAACAGAATAAAAATATTGCAAAAAATTACCATTCTGTAGCACAAAGAAGAATTGCCTACACACTGGTGCTATTTTTGTTGCCGCAGCTGTATATATATACATATACCTCATTGCGAAATCGATTTCGATTATAGGGTTCGCTCGCCACTTTAGATTTTTTTTTTTCGTTGGTTCGGTTTGGTTTGATTTCGTTTAGTAGTTGGTTTGTTCCCATGTTTCCTATTTGGTTTTTTTTTCTAGGGTCTCAAATTGCAGCTGTCTTGTGAGAAACTCTGCGAAAACGATAAGCGAATAAGTTGCCAGCAAAAGATATCGGCGGTCTAAAAGAAAAGACCCTCATATCTTTGTTTCCTCTCCATAGTATATTATGTATATATGTAATCACATCACATATGCATAAATATTTCATTGCCTGGCCGTGTTATCGCTTTTGTAAAATCATTCGGAAAAAGTTCCAATCACTTTTATTTTGATTTTACTTTCAAAAAAACACCAGAGGAAGAAAGTTTTTGCCGAAAGAGGGCTTTAAATTGATATGTATGTCTGCGTTTGTTTATGTATTTATGCATGTGCTTTTGCTATAAAAAATAAGAATTTGCATTGCAAAAAACTAAAAAAAAAAGGGCGGTGGTAGGTGGTTGAGGGGGTGAGATCGGGGTTTCAAGTGGAAGTTTTTTTCTGACGCTGATAGCGTCCAGTTATTTGTATTTTACATTTTATGCATATCTAAGTTGGAATACAGTGCGTTTGGAAAATATAAAACTAAAATCAAATTTTTAAAAAAGTTTTTTAATATAATATACAATATTATAATAAAAAGTTCAAGTTTTTATATTGTAATAGTAGTAATATTACTTGGGTTATTTTTCAAACCAAAAGGAAGTTATATTACCTACATTTCGATGTGAACATTTTTTTTTTGTTTTTATAAATAATATCAAAACAACATATTATATTGTAATCGTTGGAATAATATTTGAAATAATTTTCAAAGCAAAACAATGTTACATTATCTACATTTTCATATGTTTATTCCTAGTTCTTAAGCTTTACTTCCACTTATTTTGGACGAAAAACTATCCTAAACCTTTGATACGTACTGTATGGTCCAGAGTATAGACATTCCTAGATATATATGTATTTTGTAGCTGGGGTCCCCCTTACAAAAACATATCTACATAGTTAGGAGACAAATCGCATGTATCCCCCCGTTCAGCCAAAAAAAAAAGGCCGCACACACTCTGAAAAACTGTCGCTATCACTGCCTTGAAATCTGCATAAATGATGATGATTTTTGCGTGGAGTGCTGAAGCTTCTTCTTTTGGCTTTCGTCATCCCAAGTTTTTTCCCCAAGTTTTGCATACATATGTACATACCTACCATATAGAGATGTACATACAGACGTCCCTTACTGCCCAGGGGAGAACTTGAGTTTGAGCTTGGGCTTTGGGTTTTGAAATTGAAATTTTTGGTAATTTCTTTTTTTTCTTTTTTTTGTATTCCTGCGTCTGAAGAAGGCAAAGTTTTTGATTTGTGCATAAACAGTCGACCGACTGGATATATATGTTAAATATCTTCCTATATATGTATGTATGACGTTGTGTGTATGCATAATCTGTATTAAGTTTGCTTTATGAAATTTCTTTGAACTGAGTTGTGGGATTATATACGATTGTACATACATATGCATGGTATGTAGTTCTGTTTCTGTTTCTGTTTAGACTGTCCAGGCCAAAGGCATGAAACCATAAAAATGGCAAATTAACCGTGTATTTTCACAGCGAGTGTGTGGTGTACCAGTGTGTGTTGGGTGTGTGGTTGTGTTTGTGTGTGTGTGTAAGGGCTGGCGAAACCTTTGCCCGAGAGAAGCCACAAACAAAACTCTGGCCCCATGTAGCATATGTACATATAAATAATGTTTTTGCACTAGGGTGGACCTTAAAATATATAACAAAAAAAAAAAATTTAAAATGTACCTATTTCAAGAGGTTATATAGTTTTTTTATTTTTTTTAGGAATCTTTATTCACCTGACTTTACATTCTTTAAGTATTGGCATAACTATCAAAATATAAAAATTTTTTTTTTTTTACTCCTAGTGCTCAGTTTGGTTCTTCAAATTTAAACATGTAACATACTAGTTTGGACTACACTAAAATTTTTAGAGAATGTTTGATAATTTCCTTAACAAAATAGTAAAACAACTTGTCTATTTTATGAGGCTTGTAATAAAACGGCACACTGCGTATAAGTGATATATTCTGAAACCAGCTTTTCGACTAGTAAACTACGTTTTCATTTTAGTTTTCCCTGTTTTATACTTTCAGTTTTTGATTAATATGATATGATGCTATGATAAAAGTAGAGTTTCTTGGCATCCAAAAATTGGCATTGTTTGATGATCTAGCTAGTATTTTCTTAAAGGGCATATATTTTTTCTGAGTAAAGCTATGTTTTTTTTTGTTCATCATTTCTCTGAATGACGGACCACCCTAGGCTGCATATATCCAAGCTGGGAATCGGCACGTTTCGAGGTCCGTCCAAGTCCAATCAAGCAGACTCGCTGAGTGACTGACTGCCAGCGTCGTCGTCATCGTCATCGTCGTGGTCTCCTCCGTCGTCTGAGGCCGCCCCAATGGCATGTTGTGTTCAATAAGGGACCCCCCTTTGGATCCCTACCGCCCAGCAACCCACTGGTGTTCCTTCCCCGCTTTTTTTTTATTTTTTTCCAGAGTTCAGCTGAGCTGAGCTCTCGGCGACGACGACGACGACGACGACTGCCTTCAATCAGCAAAAGCAACGTTGGCGACGACTCGGGGCAGCCAGCAATTTATCCAGCCATGCATATTAAGCCTCACGATTTGTATTTGTATTTTGGCCTCACCGGTATATCGGTATATGCGGGGTACACTGTGTGTGTGTGAGTCAGCCAGAAGGTGGAACCTATCTGACATCGCAATCCGAAATCCTCGATCCCATACCCATCCCCATCCACCATTCCCCATTCAATCCCCATCCCAGATGGCTGCTGCTTATTGCCCTTTTCCCCCCAATGAGTACGAGTACGAGTTCAATTTCAGTTTAGGTCCGCTTCGATTCGATTTTATAAGTTTTCAATTTCAGCTGCAAGCTTTATTTCCCCTCTATCCAAGCCAATAAATATGCCTTTTTCTGACCAAATGACCGACACTTCCTGTTTGGATGGCTGTCTGCTGGTCCTCTCATTATACTTAAGCTATTGTTTGCAGTTTGCCGATTTGTATCTGGATAATTCTACATTTTGCAATTGGGGTTACGAGTTGAGTGTGGGTTCAATGGACATGGGAAATAGTGTTGATAAATAATTTGGAAATCTGGAAATACCACATGGTATACTAACATATATTAAAAAGTATTTCGTATTTCCGATTACAAATCTTTAATACAAATATTATTACTTACCATTACTTAAACTCGTTTCACTGCCAGCTGTTAAGATTGCTTGATCTGTCCTCGATTTTTTGCTTCCTGTCTGCCAATTTTACATCCAATAAAGGTATCCCCAACATATCCCCATCGTTTACTTTGTGGTACACAAATATAAAACCGATATATGTAAGTTTATTTTTGGGGCTGCAGTCGAGAGTTGTTCCGTTATTCCACCTGATTTTTGAGGGTATCCCACACACAACGGGGATACAAAAGTACAAGTGCATATGGTAGCAGCTGCTGGGTGTCCGTTTAACAGCTGCTTAACATGCTTAGTGCTGTCTCTTTCGCATGCCATACACCCCTCTCTTTCACCACCCCTATGGCGGTCTCTTTCCTTTGATTCTCTGGTTAAGGACTGAGTGTGTTGTTTGGTAAGCCAGCGGCAATTGTGCATCTTATTTTAATACACTTTCTAAAGGTGTTAGGTGTTGTAGTAAAGTATAAGGTACTGAATAGATTGACTTACTTCTATGAATGAGAATGGTATAGGAACTTGAAATAATAAAGTTCTGTTAAGAATAAATAGCTTATCTTGCGTACTTGAATAGAATTGTTAAGTTTTTAAGGTTTAATAACATAGAAATGTTGGGATAGGAATATTATATTAAAGTTCTATAAAGAATAAAAAGCTTATCTTGCGTAACTGGATAGAATTGTTATGTTTTTAAGGTTTAATAACATAGAAATATTAGAACTGAGGACTATTTCGTTTTATCTAATCAATTTCAGAAAAAAGGGTATTCGCTTTTCATTGTTAAGGTTCCCTTTGAGCTAGCTCACATGTTATTCAAGCTCGGGGAACCCCTCTTTGAGTCCTTTTCTTGAGGGCCCTACTTCCTGCTCCCCACTTGGCTGCTTTTCCTGCTTTTTCCGTCTGAGACGACGACGACGTCTTATTGTGCCACGTTTTTCTATATTTTCCAGTTCCTTGCTTTTTTGTTTCTTTTCTCTTTTTTTTCGCGTAGACAGGGCTATAAAAATGCTGCTGCTGCGTCTGTTTGTCTGACGCGTACTTGCGTCACACCTTACGCCCCATCCTATAGAGCCCCCCCCTCTTTATAGAGCCCCCCTCCCCAACCATCCTCATCATATATATATATGTATTTTACTGACTCTACTCTCCCACACGTTATTTGTTTTGTGTCTGCCTTTGCGTCTCTCCTTTTCGCTTTGGTATTTTTATTATTATTATTTTTCGCGTAATTCTCTGTTTTGCTCTGCAGTTTCTTTGGAAAAATTCAACTTTTACTTTTTTTTTTTCTGTTTTTTGTGTTTTTTATTTTTTGTTTTCCTTTATTTGCCTTCTTCATCTTTTCTTCTATGCCCTCGACTGGTTGTGTGTGTGTGTGTGTGTGTTAAGTATTTTTATGATTATTTTTTGTTACTTTGCTCCTTTGTTTTGCTCGTGAAATTTAGCATTTACTTTGCTTTTCCCCCTTTTCGTTCTGAGTCTATCAATTTATGTTTTTTTTTGTGTTTATTTTGTTTTTCCTCTCCTTTTTGCTGCCTTATTCCTCCATTTCAATATCAAAAGTTAAGCACACACATTGGGCGCGAGTGAGATGGAGTGATGTGGGGTTGGGGGGATAGAAAGAGAGGGCTAGAAGTTCATTCATACATTTTCACGCTTTTTATTACGCGGAGCGTATGTGTGTGCGTGCGTGTGTGTGTTTGTCTGCGAGAGGGGTTATAACCTAAAATTGCATTTTCCCCCCTTTTCACTCGCATTTGTTTTATTTGATTTTTATGGCGCTTTTCAAGGTTTCCTTTGCTTTTCTTTTTATGATTGAAGGTCGTCTAGTGACTTGATTTTTCCTCTTTTAGCTTTGTCTTATCTTAACCCAAAGATGTTCCAGATCTGTATTTTCATATTACCGAGATTACCCAATTATACTTTGTTATTCAATCGTTATTATTCTTTTTAAAACAATATTTTAAATAAATTTATTTTACATTTCTTATTGTTTTTTAACATTACCTGAATCAATGTTAGAGATAATACATTACAATATTTCGTAACAACAACAAATGAGTTTTTTATCAAGGGAATTTATCTTTTCGTTTTTGGTGACCTGTATATCACATATAAGTCGAATATATAGTTAGTGGGTAAACTCGAGTGGTGATGGTCTATTATAATATTAATAATAATTTCTCATTTTCTTCAAAAAACTGTTTTAAAAATTGGGACTAATTACCAAAGAAGAAAAAAATACTATGTAATATTGGGTATTATATGTACATGGGTCTTATTTTTTACCTTTGTTAATTGGCTATGAAAATACCTTTTGCACGCGCACACACACCATTGAGTGAAAACCAAAAGTCGCGTCGCATGCAAAACTCATTAATATGCGTTGGTTATTGTTGTTGTTTGCCGGTTTTATAACTTTGGCGTACACCTTACCCAAGTCGGGCAACAACAATATAATGGAGCCATAATAAGAGCCCAGCGAATCGTCGAAAAAAGTTCAATAAACTTTTGCAGCTAGCGAATATTTGATTTTGTTGCTTTTTCTTTTCTTCATAAGTATATATACATATATATTTTTTGGTCTTCCGTCTCTTTTGAGCACCTTTGGATTGGTACGTGTATCTCAATCAGCAATTTTGTAATTTACTTGCTTACCAACGTGCTTTTATTTTTCACCATCTGCTGGATTTTCTCTGAATGAAGTTCTTCACAATCAAAGTAAAAAATGTGAACTGAATTCTAGTTGAGTTTTTATTTTAATGAGACTAAGCGAATTCTCAAAAAGAAATTAAAAATATTTGATCTACTCTTTAAATATAGTTTACAAATCATTATAGTTTACATATTTTATTTTAATAGTGGTACATTTTTTCAACAATAATTTTCTGTAATTGCTTGTACTCAATTGTTTATTGTGTTGTAAATAAATACATATGTATCTTTGTATCTTTGTATCTATCGCTAACTGGGCAATTAGTTGGTGTTGTTAACGTTGCGATGGTTCGACTCCATTTTGTTTTCTTATTGATGATCAAGCAAAACTCAACCATCGGAGCAACTGGTTTGGTTCCGCTTTCGAAAAGTTTCCCCTTCCTTGACTTCTTCATCGTCTGAAAGTCCCCCTCGATTCACCTCTGTTTTCAAGGGGGTATTCTCAAAAATCTTATTAATTTCTTAATTTTGCTAATTCACCTGCTTTAGCTTTACTATATACAAAATATTTAAAATTTTTACCAACCTAATTATGAATTTTAACTAATTTGCAAATTTTCTCTTTTCTTGTATCGTTGCAGGTAAATATCGAACGGTGTAGAAATTGGCAACTTGAGGCCACGACTCTTAATCAGAAATTACTTGTTAGTGAGTGCCCACTGTTTTTTTTTTAATCTAGCTGCTGTGTTTAAATTAAAATGCCAAAAGAGTAATCAGTGGGGGTCCTAAGATTAGAAATTGATTTGTGGTTCACTGAATTTATTATATCTTTATTTTTGATGGAAAAGAAAACAAGAAAGGGTTAACCATGGGTTATGAAAATTAACAAGGGGGAGTTTTGGTTATATAGCCACTTACATAAATACAGTTTCGAATGGGTGCTTAAAGCAAAATGTTATTTAAGACATAAAACAACGTTTAAAAAGATTTTAGAGAGAACAAAAAATGCTAAGGGTCTTATGACATGGTCTTTAAATGCGTTTTATGAGTGGATTTATTTTAAAAGTCATGATAATCTAGTAAAAAGGATCCAAAGGTAGAATCCATTTTATTTATATATGTATTAAATAAAAAAGTAGATTATCATAACGTTTTAAATACATTTGGTTAATTAGTCTTAATTTAAGCAAGTGTCATATGCCCATAAGTTGATAAGGAAATATATTCAATATTTCTGTAAACGTTTTGAATATTTGTTTCTAAATACTATACTCTATAAACCAATTTCCAAGTAACTGATTAGTTAAGAACCATATTTCTGTCTTTAATGACTTTATCTTATACAATGTTGTGGGCAGCGAAGACTTCATTGGAAGCGTGTTAAAAATTGAATCCATGGATGAGATTTCTCTATGTAGTACCACCATCTGTGGGATTATGTAGATTTCTATGCCGCACGTCAGTGGCTCATTTGCATGCAATTATTTTGCTTCTTTCCGATGGAAAAACTTCACCCCTTGTGGGTGGTGGGCGGATATCGGGGATATAGACAAATTGTGACATGTACTTCAGTTTCAGTTACAATATTGATGCCTTTTCGCCTTGTAATTTCTCATTCATCTTCAATGGGCATTTAATCAAGCTGTGAATTCGACCCACCCAAACTTCAATGACAAATGCATGCGACCATAAAGAAAATGTAGAAAAGAAATAATCAAGTCCAAGATAAGGATGATAAAATAAAAAAAAAAATGGTAAATGAAATGAAATTACTGAACAGCAAAATGGGATGTGGAAAGGGCTGTGTTGGGAATCGAGGGGGAAAAAATGCAAATGGTGAAATTTTAAACCCTTGAATGGGCCCGCCATTGTCTTTGATAGTCGGCGGGAAACCCGGGAAAGCGGTCCATGGGGTGTGGAAAAAAAATACTATAGGATGGTATGGTATGGGGGTAGCATCCTGGGTTGCCCATTTGCCAACTGGGCTGTAAGTAAGCGCATTTTCCCCGATTTTTTTTGTATTTGTCAGCCTCTGCTGTTGTTGCTGCCCTTCCTTCCGCTCATTTGTCTCTGCATGAAAATGCCCGCGATTTTCTCCTTTCTATGTGTATGTGTAATTTCTTTTTTTTTTTTTTGGTTGTGCTTTTAATTGTATTTAGTTACATTAGTAATAATCGATTTTTCCACAGCCTGGGTTTGTAGCTAGGATCATTGGTTGGGTACTGTACTTGATGTCGAATGACAGGAAGGGCTTAAGTACGCCTAGATTGTTTGGGGAAAATTAGGGGGTTAATGGAATACCTTTCAAAAAGGTTCCTTTTTTATGTAGAAATAAAGAAATAAATATGAACAGGAAATTCTGTATAAATGCAAAGGTTTTTCAAGGATTATTAGGCAGCTAAATAATGATTACTATATAACAAACCAAAAATGTTTATAGCACATAATAATACTCCCAATAATTGTCATTTTAAATAAATAAAAAATTAAACAACAAGTACAAATACTTATCAAATTTATTATATTTAATTGATTATTAAATACTTAATGGTATTTTAAATTAACCTTAACAAATAAACAGCTTCAGGATTTAGCACTTAAAATGTGCAAGATATTTGTATATCTATATTTAAATGAAGTTCCCAAGATTCTTACACAAAATTAACGATGAGATATAAATGTAGGAAACGTTACAATGCAAACAAAATAATTTTTAATGTAATAGATACAATTTATTTGAATTTAATGATAATATATAAATGCAGAAAACGTTTTAATTTATACATAATATTATTGAAAGTAATAATTTCAACTTTGTTAGCCTTTTAATGCCAATAAATTCAAGAAATTTTTTCCTATTGAACTTAAAAGAATGTTAAATCAATCCTTTGAGCACTTCTCAATAGGAAAAAGGGGGACATCTTAATATCCTGCTATTAATTAACGACCAGAAAGTGTCTTCTCCTTTGCATTTATGGCCGCATCGATGCCCCTTCGAACGTGCTCCATTTATGGTTTAGACAGATTTGGCTTCTTTGATCAAGGTTTTTGCATTTCACCCCCATCCATCCAACTACCTTTCCTTCCTGTGCAGTTCTTGTTCACTAACCATTTGAAGCCATTTTTTTGTGAGTGTGTTTTTTTTTTTTTTTGCAGTTCATGTGCTTGTTACTCTGGTTGTCAGCCGGTCTCGCTTTTCAATTATGCCCCACTGGTCCTGGTCTCCAGTTTTTTTTACTTCTTACTCCAGGGAGCTGCTGAGCTCAAGCGAACCGAACTCAACTAGCCATTGTGCCATTTAAGCTATATATCACTCATACGCAGCATTGGCGCTTTATTTTCATGCACTAATTGCGTTAGAATTTCAATAGGAATAGCAGAGATATAGCCAAGCAAAACCTCCCTTTTCTGGGAGCTCTCTCTCTGTCTGTGATTTGACTTTAGCACATGAAGAGTTTTTAATTGGAATTTGCAGTGGGAGATTATCAAAACCAGGCGATGGGGCAGTGATTTTTCTTTGCTCTTCTCCTTTGATTTTTTTTTCCGGATTTCGATTTTTTTTTTGTTTTTCGGGGGGTAGAGCAACTCTTAGATACATACATATATATACCTGCCCAATGCCAATTTTTTTCTTCAACTTGCTTGCCAAGACTTCTTTGCCACGCAGCCTTTTTTCCAGGGTTTTTTTCATGGGTGGGTGTGTATATTGCTTTACATAAGACCCGGACAGTCCGGAGAAGTCCGAGGTCCATAGTCCGTAGTCCAAAGTCCGGGTGTGCCCTCACGGCCATTAGAGAGCTCTGTGCTCTGTCGTTGTCGTAATTAAAAACAAGGAAAATTCTGCACACAGAAAGAAAAAAATGGGGCCAAGGAGGTGGCCAGCGGATTGGTCTTTGGGATTGGGATTGGGATTGGGTCTGGGTCTGGGTCGCCTTCGGTTTCTTGGCTCACCTTCCAACCCTTTTTTTTTCCGCAATTTATTTAAATTTTCTGTGCCGAACTCTCTTTGCGCTCCTTCTTAATTTCTTCAGCCCTTTTCTTTTGTACTTGTTGTTTTTAATAAAGTGCGCTGAAGAGAAAGCAAAAAAAAAAGTACAGAAGAAAAGGTTCAAGAAAAAAGTTGCGTAAATTTTGTTATGTACTTTTTTTCTTTTTAAATAAATAAATATGGGGGGGGGGGGGGGAGGTGGTAGAGGTTCGAGTCTTCTTGGCGTTGATGAGCAGAGCGACCACAGCCGCTTGCACCACCCCCACCCTCTCATATATAGCCGAGCAATCATGCATCTTTTCCTTTCCGCTGCACCCCATCCTCTTGGCCTGTAGTTCCGTTTCCGGCGCCTGCCATTTGCATCTACAGTTCGCAAAAAAAAAAAAAAGAAGAAAAAATTCTTTCATTTATTCGAAGGATTCTTCATCTCCTCCAGTACGTACCACCACCACCAAACCAACCCATCTCTTTGTGATTTCTTTTTTTTTCTGCTGTCGAAGAAGAAAAGATTTTTTCCTCTTTTTTAAAAAAAACACACAAACTGGACGTCGACGACGACGACGTCGACGGGTTGGGCAGCATTTCTTTGCGGCTTGAGCGAACCGAAAGAACGGGTACACAAATTTCAACCTACTCAATTTTTGCCTTAATTTCTTTTCTGTTTCGCCAGGAGACCTCGGGCCACCGGAGCCGCCCCCCCCATACCCGAACCCACACCCATCCATCCGCCATCCACCATCCTCCCAAATCCTCCCCAGCTTCAACCTACCTACCTACCTCGAACCTCCAACCTCTTTGCAAAAGGCGGTAATAAGAATTTTTTCTTCGCTGCCGGAGTGTGCGTGAGCCGTAGTGTTTTTTCCGTATTTTTAATTTAAAATGCGAGGCATGGAAAAAAATATATATGTATATGTATGTATGTATAAAAATTGTAAGATGGGTAAGGAAGTGGGGGGGAGGGGCTTTTGCGCACTGCTTAAAAGAAAAACTTCTGAAGTAAATATTTGTCTGTCCAATTGCTGCGGCGACTGCCAACTGCAGCGGATTGGGTTTGGAAAGTGAGGGGGGGGTTTGGAAATGAGGGTGGCAGTGGGTGATATAGGGTTTTGGGTTTTTTGGTGTGTGGGCGTTGTCGTTGGCGATGGCGAAAGTGTTGTTCTTGTTGTTGTTGTTGGACGGGTTGGGCAACGGACACTGGTGACCGACCATGCCAAGACAAGCGACGCCGTAATGACTGTCACAGCGCTCCGTGGACAAACACGAGACACCACCTCCATTTCCATCTCAAAACCCCCTCAACCAACATCCCAAAAAAAAAGAAATGGAAACAAATTTCCATCACCTAAGCTCTGTTATGTATTCCCCCGGGCGACCGTCTCTCTGTCGGAATGGGTGCGGCACTTTGGAACTCTTTCAACTATCCGATATAGGCTATTTTTCAATCAAATCACCGCATTCCATATTCAATGTGTGTAAATTGCCCAGGGAAACGCACACACACACACTCTGTTCAGCCTTGGGGATAAAAAAGCTGAGGTGCTGCATACGATTATATCCTTGAAACACGCGGCAACAACTACTAGCCATTGTATCCCATATCATATGAGTTGTATAAAACCCAAATTTGAATTGGTTATGGAGCAAAGGTTTTTTAAAGAGCTGTTATAAGAATTCCTTTGAAACGTGACCACTTCAATCGCATAAAGATTATATTCGGTGATTATAATTTATTATGATTTAATATCAGTTATTTTGGGTTTCAAAATAAGTAAGAACAGGAAACAGTTTTCAAATGTATTTCAAATTCTATTCAGTGCTTATGAAGGTAGAAAAAGTTTAACAATATAAGGACCATGGAAAGTTAAACCCAAATGTATACCTCAATATTTTAATTTCCTCATCGAAACTAGTTACTTCCCATTCGTTTTATTTTGTTTAGCTTGCGTTGAGATATTATAGTCGATTCTTCTTCAAAAATCATTTCATCATTTAAAGCTTGGACTTTCAAAATGTAGAAATAGCATAAACTCCACTGCGGTTTTAGTAATAAATTCCAGATCCAACAACGTTGAATTGATTAAAAAATATGCAAGTTCAAAGGGTATTTAGATACATACATATTACAATGTTTTAAAAACCAATTTTGATGTTTTTTTTTAAAACAAACATAATTTTATGCTCTAAGAAGTTAATATTGATACTTTTATCAATATTAATTATCAACAATGTAAGGAAGTCACTAATAAGTTTTTATACACCTGTAAATTTAATAACAAAATCGGTTTATTTATTATTTGTGGGCCAAAAACATAAGTACAGTCGATTTGTAAATGGAAACTGTACAGAAAAAGTTCCTAACGATACTGTAGAATAAATGACTAATTGTGTTTTTCCCTCCTTGTTTTTTTCAGGGTCTCTTGCGCACCGCCGAGCAGCTAAAGATCAAAGGCCTCTGCGAAACCGCCGAGAATGCGGATGACCTGAACGACGCGGCCACAGCAACGATCACAGTTTCGGAGAACATACAGCAGGCGGTCGTTGGTAATATCGTAAACGCCACCATAGTTCCGGGAGCACCATCGCCCTCCTTGGAACAGCAGCAGCAGCAGCAACACCACCAGCAACAGCAGGCACAGGAGCAGCATCAGCAACAGCAGCAGGTGCATGCCCAGCAGCAACAGCAGCAGCAGCAGCAACAAATCCACGCTGCCCTGCTGACGCAACACGGAGTGGCCAGCGGAAGTGTTTCCCTGTCCGGTCAATTGCTTAGCTCCTCGGCCAGCGGCAGCAGCGGAAGTTCAGCCGGCGGACAGCAGGCTCCACAGACGCCAACATCCGGTTTGCAGCCGACGCCGCGCAAGCCTCGACTAAAGCGCTCCAAATCCCCGGATCTGCCATCGGGCGGAGGAGGAGCAGGAAGCTCTGGTGGTGGCTCAAGTAGCAGCTCATCGCAGCAGCAGCAACCGCAGCCGGCGCACCACCATCAGCACCACCCGCAGACAATCCTGATCCAGGGCCAAAATCCCAACTCTATTGTGAGCCTTCAGCAGACGGCCGACGGCAATTATATACCAGTGTCGGCCAGTGGTGACGATTCCGACGTCGAGGATCACGACCACGATCACGAGCACGAACACGGCCACGGAGGACATCAGCACGGAGGACACGGTCACGGCCACGATCACGAGCACGATCACGAGCATAGTCACGACCACGACCACGAGAGTAAGCCGAATAAGATCTGCAAGACCGAGCAGTCGGTGGCCTCGCCGGCGTCCAATTCATCCAGCGGCTCGAACAATGCAGCGGGCGTGAGCGGCGTGACATCCACCGGCCAAGCCATCGTCACACAAATTGTAGTAGCGCGCGACGGAAAAGATACAAAAAATATGACTAGTTTAGGCATGGGCATGGTAAGTTGGTTAGCTAGTTTGTTTTTGGTTTATAGTTAGCACTCTCAGCTTTCTCTCAGTTAGCCAAGAGATCGATTGATTGAAGATCGAATCTCCACGGGTATAATGAACATGATTTTTGCTAACCTGACATTCCTATCTCTCTCTCCCAACCCCCAAAAAAACTTGGATTGCCTGCAGAACGGCGGCCTGTTGGGCGTGCCCATGGGATTCCTGGACTTCACACCCGAGCCACCAGCACCATCTGCCACCCCAGTCACCGTTACGGAGCACGTCGATCTGTCCTGCAACCCCAGCACGGACACGCGCGATCTATCAAGTGAGTTATTATCGGTAGTGTAGCCAGCGGGTATACGCGGTACCTATTCCTTTTGAAGCCCTCAAACTAACATGGTTTTATATTCTACTTTTTCCCCAAAACAGATCCCACCGAACCGCTCGATATAGACAATCATCTGGCTCAGCAGATCCATCGGCTCGATCAGTCCCCCATGCACTCGATATCTCATCACCATACCGGCGATGAGAGCAACTCGAATCTGGTGCAGCACATCAAAAGCGAGGTAATCGAGGCAAAGCACCTGGCGGCTGCCCAGCAGCATGCACTTAGCCAGCAGCAACATGCCCATCACCAGGCCCACCAGCAACAACAGCAGCAGCAGCAACACCAACAGCATCAGCAGCAACAGCAGCAGCAACAACAGCAGCAACATCAACATCTCCATGCACAGCAGCTGTTGGCCCAGAGTCAGTTGCAGCAGCAACAGCAGCAGCAACACCATCAGCAGCAACAACAGGCAGCCGCAGCAGCAGCAGCAGCTGGAGTGCATGGCCAGCATGGGGGACATGTGACGCATGCCGATATCGGCGGTGCCACAGTCATGGAGATTGATCCGAGCCAGATTAAACACGAGCCGGGCATGATAATAACGCCAGAGATTGTCAACATGATGTCCTCAGGGCATATGGGTGAGTTGTGGGTCGGAAAATTGGGATTATCAAGGAGTTCTTAACTTTTAAAACGAAGAATATTTGATTTGCTTTATGTAACTTGTTTTTTTTATTCGTATGTAGTATATCCAACGCAGATGTCGTATAAGAAATGAATTGACTCTGTCCATTTATTTTTCCCAACATAACTTTGGATTAGTCTAAATTTGTCAATCTTATTCATCATATTAAACAACTGTTAGTGTTTCGAAATCTAGAACTCTAGGCAAACATAATCTCCTCTATGTTTGAACCCTGTCTTTAGTTTACCATGAGAATGAGAAAATGCACCTAAGTAAATCCATATTTGGGGCTCTATTAAAAACTATATAAATTGACTCGGATTTCGGAACATCGTTCCCTACCTACGTAAACCTTTATAAAAACCTACAACCTATGTTTTAATTATAATTATAATGATTATTTAAATCAATGTACACTCATAACCCATTTCTTCCCAATTTGCAGACATGTACAACTCGGACACGAGCGAGGATTCGATGATGATCGCCAATGGCTCGCCGCACGATCAGAAGGAGCCGCACTATACGAATTTGGATCAGCAGCACGGTATGGGTGGCAGCGTTTGCGGCCCGGGGCCGGGAGGTGCTGGTGGTGGTGGGGGCATGAGTGGTGGGGCTGGCTCTGGCTCTGGCGAGAAAGGTCAGTTTAATGGTCCCAAAGCTTGGACACAAGATGATATGAATTCAGCTTTAGATGCATTAAAGAACCAAAACATGAGCCTGACGAAAGCGTCCGCCATTTATGGCATCCCATCGACCACCCTGTGGCAACGTGCTCATCGTTTGGGCATCGAAACGCCCAAGAAGGAGGGCGGCACCAAGTCGTGGAACGAGGATGCCCTGCAGAATGCCTTGGAGGCGCTGCGTTCGGGTCAGATATCCGCGAACAAAGCATCAAAGGCCTTCGGCATCCCCTCCTCGACGCTCTACAAGATTGCCCGGCGCGAGGGCATCCGCCTTGCGGCGCCGTTCAATGCCGCCCCAACCACGTGGACGCCCGAGGATCTGGAGCGTGCCTTGGAGGCGATACGGGCGGGTAATACATCGGTGCAGAAGGCCAGCGCTGAGTTTGGCATACCCACAGGTGAGTTGTCTGAGAATCCAGTTGGAGATCGAGTTTAGGTGCTTTAATTTCGATTCTCGAAAGATGGTTAGGCGAAGATAGGGAGAAAAAGATAATATATTATGATAAGAAACCACTGAAGTTCGAAAGGCTCCAAAACTAGAACTCGTTCATAAATAACCTTTCCTCTCACATAGTCATAAATACTTGGTATTCGCAAAGTACCTTTACAAATACCCTACGTAATAAATAAATAGTGCTTCTTTTATATGACCTTTTCTTTCCGAAATAAATTTAAAGACCCTTAATCATTTTATACCTCAATCTCACAAAATATTTTTGAACTTCATTCAAATACTCGCTATTCCGAAAATACCCTAATAATTATTTTAGTTGATACAGATAACATTGTTATTTTCATATGATCTATTTATTCAGAAATAAATTTAAAGACCCTTAATCCTTCTATACCTAAAACTCAATCTCGTCAAGTATTTCTAGATTTCCTTGAAGTACTTGGTATTGGGAAAATACCATTTAAAAATATCTAACATGGTACATAACTAGGGTTTTCTTTTTAATGATCTTTTCCTTCTGAAATAAATCTACACAGCCTTGAACCCTTATCATAAAATATATTCAAATTTCCTTTAAATACTTGGTATTTAAAAGATATCTTAACAAATGTTCTATATGATATAGAACTATTGTTAATTTTATATGATCTATTTGTTCAGTAACAAATTTAAAGACGCTCAACCCCTTTGTACCTGAAAAATAATCTGGAAAAGAACTTTTGAACTTCCCCTAGCACTTTAGCTTTTGAAAAAGTGCTCTTGACTTCGTCCCGTTCCCTTTTCTCCCCTTTCCCCTTCTGATCTGATTTTGCTGTGACTAATCCCACTCTTCCACTCCATCAAACGCCTCAAAGGAACACTTTACGGACGCTGCAAACGGGAGGGCATTGAGCTGTCGCGTTCGAATCCAACGCCCTGGTCCGAGGATGCCATGAACGAGGCCCTGAACTCAGTGCGGTGAGTGTGTGCACGCAGTGTGTGCGACGAACTAGTGGCGTCAATTAAGTCGCTAATCACCATTTCCGACGTATATCCCCCACAGCGTTGGCCAAATGTCCATCAACCAGGCGGCCATTCACTATAACCTGCCCTACAGCTCGCTCTACGGCCGCTTCAAGCGGGGCAAATACGACGTGGTGGCCAACACGAGTGGCGTGGCGCTGCTCAACACCTCGGGCAACACCACTGGCAGCATTGAGATTATCGAGCACAGTCAGGAGAATTCGGTACGTAGCCACGTGTCGGTTGAAAAGCTAAAAGCCGGCTTCAAACCAGTCCACCAACTCAGAACTTTAAGTCTCCAAAAGGCACTAAGATTTAAACTGAGCCTAAATCAAGTTTTTTTTGCTTAAATTATATGATTTTAAGTTTTTTTGAGGTTACTTAAGTTGTATTTATTCGGAAAATGATTTTTTTTTAATAATTGCCAAAGTTTTTATTCATATTTAATATTTTTTAAATTTATAAACCAAACACCTAGGTAAATAATATGTTTATGCTAATATCTGTTGATTTGGGCAATTTTTTTTGTTAAGTAGTACACAAAAAAAATATTTAAAGACAGATTGTTTTCCAATGGGGTCCTCAATAAAATTGAAATAAATTGATGCATAGTTAAAATATATTATTTTATAAATTAAAATATTATTTCCGTTTGAATATTTGACAAATACTTTTTTTTTTAAGCATTAAAGATAATCAAGTTATTTACGATTCATTAATTAAATTTGTATTTAATCTACTTCATTTTGGTTGTTTATAAATTCTTAGAGCGAAAGGATGCTAATGCAATTAACCACTGCGCCATGGAATTTATTTTCCCATCCAAACCCTTTTCATTTTCCGATCCCCCACGCAAACATTACACACAAATGCCAGCTTTGACTAACCGAGATAATCAATTTATTTATGCAAAGTTGCATATGTTACAGCAACAGTTCCCGTACAGCCCATCGCCGCATCCGCCAACGCCGCAGCACCACAGCACGCCGCAGCATCACAGTACGCCGCAGCAGGGGCCGCCTACGCCCCAGCACATGCAGCAGCACGTAGTACACATGCAACAGCAACAGCAGCAGCAGCAGTCGCCCCATCCGGGCCACCATCCGCAGCACATGCAGCAGGATGTGGTCACATCGAGCAGTCAGGTGGTGCACAGCCAACAGCAGCAGCAGCAGCAACAGCAGCAGCTTCAGCAGATCTATCAGCACCACGGGACGCCGGAGCGTAGTTGAGAATCACTGCATGCTGCGGCAATAATGGGCAGCACCGGCGGTGGAGGCGGAGGAGGTGGTGGAGCAGGAGTAG
This sequence comes from Drosophila suzukii, assembly GCF_043229965.1. Lineage (NCBI taxonomy): Eukaryota > Metazoa > Arthropoda > Insecta > Diptera > Drosophilidae > Drosophila > Drosophila suzukii. Next base: position 7,700,053 of record NC_092081.1, on the reverse strand, counting down.
GAGTTGGAGTAGGAGGAGGAGGAGCCAGCTCTAGTGGCAGCACGGCGGCCAGTAGCACACCCTTTGCCAGCATATCGGCGCTGGTCAGCGGACCGTCTAGTGCCCCACCACCACCGCCGGTGGCGGCCAGTGGCTCGTCGGCGTCAGTCAGCGGCGGCACCAGCAAGCGCAAGAAAGCCAACAAGCAAAAGCGTTGAGAGCAGGAGGAGCAGGATCAGCCACAACATGGCTTGGAAACAATCGCCGGAGTGGCCAGGCCCGAGGACATCAAGTTTAGATTTAATTGCAAGCACTGGAAGCGCAAGCTGCGGCAGTTTCATTTGCTATTGTCCAAACAGCAGTAGTCAGTCAGTCAGTTAGAAAGATATACCACATTTATAAATGACCCGCAGACAAAAAATTCCCAAGGGTGTAGGACAAAGCAATCACAAAAAAAAAAAAAAAATAACGTAAAAACAAAAAAGAAAAAACCCTTTTGAACTAGATGGACATTAATTACACAACCGAGATGTGTATAAAATGTAAATATATAACGAAATATGCTTTATCTACATTATACGGAACATAGTTATATTAGGTATTAGGTTTGCAAAAGTCCTTTGTTCTAGCCAAGTAAGTTGAAGCAGAGAGAGTAGAAGATAAACAACACATACTTAGATTGTAAGAGAAAAATGAATTTTAGATTTGCCTAGACTCGAAAGATAAATGGATTCGTTTTGGGCTCACGGTTTTAAGAGCACTTTGTTATCAATGGACATGGACACGCGTATATATTTTATTGGACTCGTGACCATTGCTGAGAACCTTGAACTAATAGGAGCTAATAGTGGGCCCCCTTCTGCGTTTTTGTTATAATTTTCGCTTAGTGTGAGACTGAAAGTGCGCCTAAAACTGTAGAAATCAAAGCCCAGAACTATAGTGAACACACACGCATACAACACACAACCCATACATGAATCAAATGCTTTATAACCATATATTGTTTGAACGGAGAGAACGAAGGGGAGAATACCTTAATGTAGAATTAAACCAAATTATCAAGGTCCTAGAAATTAAACTCATTAGCTTGTAATGACAACAGCAAACAAAACAGATTAGAAAGGATGGAAAAAACCAGAGTTATTTGAATTTAACTGGAGGCGCCCTGAATCAACAAATATTAATTTGATTTCAACTGAATTAAGAGTATAGCCAATACATTGTAATACATAGTAATGAAGTAATTGCAAGGAAACAACACATGGAATGTATTTTTGATAGAACCAGAAACATAAAAACAGAAGCAGCCGAAATTACCGAATCAAACTGCAAATGTTGTTAATGTTAAGCTCTAAATCTAAATAATGTCCTTTCGAAATCGCATTCAAAACAAAGATTTATAGCAAGCTTGTAAGAGAAATCAACCAATAAATACACACGTATATATATGGATACAAAAAACACCTCTAAGTGAACTGTAAAACGTCTTAGTATAGTAATAATAAACCTTTCCTTCTTTAAAGAACCCCTTCTTTAAGCGACTTTGGTTGCACCCCCTGCCCCAAAAAAGGAAGTAGACCTAATTGTATCTGTAACGAAAATCGGAAATAAAATCTACAAGGAGTAACAAATTATATTAAAAATTTGGAATTATAAATTAAAAAAAGAAAAAAATGTATAATAGCTTCCACTAGCGTATCTACATATTTAGGAATCGAGGAAACGGATACTGTAAACACCCATCTGAAGTAACTTCAACTATTTTTGGTTTCATTCTTATTATACGTGTGCGGAGAACACCTGGAAATCTTTGTAAATACATTTGAATAGTTTCTTTAGTTGTTAGTTGACTTAGGGGAACAGGTATCTGAAAATTACAAAAATCAAATGTTGCAAATTAATTTATTTTAGCGTTATAGACCCGTAGAACTGAATGCAATATGCTTACCTTAAACTCAATATAATTTAATTCTATTCCTATTATCTTTAGTTGGATTCATTTTAATGTTTTATAGCAAAACTGTATATCATTGTAAATTAAATAAAGCATACGAAGTAGCATCTACAAGAGTTAAATCAACAATAAAACAAAAAATATCATTATAACATTGTTAAAATTGTCGCAAGAGCAATTAAAAAATGAACCCAGCAACTTGAAAAAGAATCGAAAATGAAGGCGAATCACAGAAGCGTAAAAATAATAAAATATTACATTTAAAATTTTAAGATAACTAAATGTGTAAGAGTAACCTTTAACCACACAATATTATAGCACATTTTGGATTATCAAATATGCATATACAGCAAAATATCTATTGTAAACGGTAAATGTAAACCCAAAAAGAAACACTGAAAACAATCTATGTAACAGACGAAATAGCGAAAACCCATGTAATAAACAAACAACATTTAATGTAATATTGGTATAACGTAATTTTTAAAGTGAGGTACTATAAATAAAAATTATTAAATAATATTAAACACCTTTCATTTCATCTGAAATGCTGTTTTATTGTCATAGAGAGATTTCTTTGGGACTGTAAATTGTTTTTTGTTTCTCTTACTAGCAATATATTTTATTTTAAGGGGTTTCACGAATTAAGTAAATAAGCAGACTTAATTTTGGTTCATAAAAAAATATCTATATTTTTGCGACGTCTAAAAAGTAATTTAATTATAAGCAATTCTATCATTTGGGATGGCCTATACTTTCTTTTTCAGCAGAATAAATATTAGCTTTATATGTTATCATCAAATTAAAGTAAATAACACAACTAAATTAGAAATGATGCTATATACATATATAATATTTATTATATATTTATATCATATACCTATAAAAAATTATTTGGTTTTGATCTGATAATTTAATTTATTTGGAGTTTGGGTGCTATTTTTTTCCGCTCTTGATATGCGTGCCATAAAGCTGTCTCTAAACCTGATTAATTATATTATATTATATTTATATTATACTTATATCATATATCTAATACTATGAAGTTTGGACTGGCAAGGTTTATTAAGAGTTTAGAAGTATTATTTTTGGCGGTTAAGATTTAAATTTCGGATATCTATGCTGTCCATGCTATAAAGCTCGGTCTCTGAAAACCTGACATTTTTTTATAATTATATTATACCATATTATATTATATTATATTTATATTAAACTTATATAAAACATAAAAAGGTTTAGGTTGGAAGGTAAAATTAATGTCTGTGGAGCTAGGATGGGTTTCCTTTTGGCGGTCAAGATTTAAATTTCGGTTATCTATGCTATCCATGCTATAAAGCTCGGTGTCTGAAAACCTGAAATTTTTTTTTACAATTATACTATACTGTATTATATTATATTATATTTATATTAAACTTATATATAAAATTTAAAGGTCTAGATTTGGAAGGTTAAATTAATGTCTATTGAGCTAGGATGGGTTTCCTTTTGGCGGTCATGATTTAAATTTCGGTTATCCAAAAAGCTCGGTCTCTGTTAACCTGATCTTGGCTTGGGGGATTGGTTTTGGCCAGTAATGTTAGGGGAGCTTTTCTGTTAGGGGCCCATTAGGGGCTCTCTCGACTGGCGCATGCTCTCCCACATGTTGGACTTATTTTCTGACGGTGCTCACCTAGAAGCGGAAGATGCCATTCAAAGTTCTGCTTCCCATGTGAACGGTGGTGTTTTCCATATCCGCGTTTCGATCGTCTGCACCTATTCCTTTCGCTACGCAGAAGATTTTTTACCAAGAAAAGAAGAAAAACTCAGCAGGCTCAGCATTTTTTCACTGACTTCAAGGAACTAATTAAAACTTGGAAGGGATTTTGTAAGTCTGGGTTATACATAAGTGAAAAAAAATCGATTCGCCAGCAATTGTGTTGAATGGGAAATCCTTCTTATCAGTGTGCAATAAGCTAATTGATTAATCAGGCGTTAATCTGTTTATATTTGATTTAAATCAGCTCAATTGAAAGTGCTGATTTTATTAAATGAGAGTGAAAGTGATATGATGTGCGTGTGAAATTGAGTGTGAAATTTGCCCATTTACTTTGCCCCTCGTAAAAAAAAAAGTGTACATTTTAATATAGCGGAAATGTCAATTGAAAAATTCGCATGATTGCGAATAATAATTTTCGTAAGACCCAGAACTGTGTGTTGAATTATTAATGATAGATGGAAATTTTGTATACAAAACGGGGGTAACGAAAGCACGGCCCAAAAGTTAACTGCATAAACAGTTTATTTTTATATGCCAGAGGACAGCTGCAAGTTCAAGTGTACAAAACTCGTAACCCCCATGAAATTACATTACGCATGATACACACAGACACGAAGATATAAATATATATGTACGAAGGAATATGGGTATATATGGATGGGGTATATATGACGTGGTGTGCGAAAGCCCGTCGCTCAACACGTTCTAAAATATTAACTTAAAAGACAACAGCAAAAACAAAAAAAAATACTCAACAATAATAACAGCTACCAAACAACGTGCTTATTAGGAGAGTCCCGGAGAGGACTTACAAATATTGGGAGCGCTACAAAAGCAGCCCCCTCATCAAAAAGCTTTCTCTCTCCAGAGAGAGAATCTCTCTTTATCTCTCGAAAACACAGCTGATTTCGAGAATTCTGGCCTCAAATACCCCAACATAACCCCCGCAAACACCCTGAAACCTCCTGAAACACCCACATACCATTTGTTTTTACAACAAGTGCCGCTCTTGGCGAAAAAAGTGTTTGCTGATGTTTGCCATGTTTTTGGCCATTTGAACTTGGCAACAGATAAGTGGGTCTTGGGTACTCACTCAAGGAGTGTGACCGCATTTCGGGGTCTTCTCTAGGTTGCTTGACCTTGACGACTACGAAATATATTTCTATTTAAAAATAAACAAATGAAATGACACGTTTTGAAACTTTCTCTGCGGACTGTCGTTTGATCAAGTGCTCAATTATTAAGTACTTAAAAACTCATTTGGGGGCTGTCATTTGGGTTTATAAAGTTAAAAATTATTTAACCGTAGTCTGTTTTGTATAGTTTTTTAACTATTCCATAAAGTCTAGTATATATAACATAGTAAAGTCTTAAGGAGCTATAAATAAACATAAATATATGCTAATTATGAGCTAAAAATGCACATTCATTAGCTTACGTTTTAGGCCTTGAATAATTGCCTAGCTGATTTCTCTTCCAAGTTTTTAGAGTCTTTTAAAAATAAACCACTTCAAAAACAAATTTGTCACTTATTTTGATTGATTGTTCATCAATCGAAGAGCTGACGTTAAGAGCAAAAGCCCTAAGGAGTAACTTTTGAAATTCAAATTGATTGTGTTACATGTTTAAAGGCGTTTTGACAGAATTGCTCAGTAATTAAAAACTTAAGACAATCAGGTTAAAAAGTTTTCGATAGTCACGCTAAAAATTTAAAAACTTTCCACTTAGGTAAACTAAAACCCCACAACAAGTGTGTTCGAATATTTGGCTTTGAAATTTCAGCAATCGGAGAAGTGTGGAGTGTGTGGAGCTACATATATTATATAGTATATGTGTAGTACTATAAAAGGCAGTCAAGTCAAGTGAAGGTGCGTGTGGGGCTGTCATACTATGTGTGGTGATGGGTGTCTTGTTTGCTGTTCTCCACAAGAAACCCGAACTGAGGGGTGGGTAGTAAAAATAGACCATCAATGTTGGTTGCAGCTTTTACCGCCAAAGTAGTGTAAGGTAGTAAAACCTTGGAACGGAAGTGCTAAGGGACTGACTACAGTCGGGCTTAGTAGGTTTGTTTAGATTTTATATTTTACTAAAGTGATACTAAGATTTATTCATACTACTATAGTTTAGGCCATATATGGTGTTATCCAAGCAATAAAACTTGAGGTAATTAAATTTCCCCCTTATGTTGATAATATCTGGTATTTTTTTAGAAATAGTTTATGTTAAATTCTAAAATGCTGTTGCAAGAAATAAATGTATACTAATATATTATATATGTATTCCGTCTTTATGGTATGATTCCCTAAACTATAAAAACTATCTAGGTAATCTTAACTCTTACCCTAAAAGTAGTTTAAGTTATAGAAAAATATAAGATCCCTAGTAAATTAATAAAATTTTCAAAGTGGTAAGGTAGTTAGGAACTATAAATTGTAAGTTCGAGTCAGGAAAGTTAACATGTTCTTATATCCCTTCTTCTGAATAAATCAGCAAGTTTTATTACTTTTGCAGTTTGCTTGCATCCCACAACGAACCCCCCGAAAATCAGTTGCTGGGCAACCTTTCCTCAACATCGGAGAAAGGGAGGAAAAGAAAGGAGGACCCACAGAACCTTACACGCAAGTGAGTAAATAACTGGCTGTAACTGGCAGCCGTTAGGTGAAATTATCAATTATGCAATTAAAAGGGGTGGAACTTGTGGCAGTTGGGTATCTCAACTGAGAGTTATTAAAACTTTCGCCCGCTGCACTTATTGATCTAAATTAAATGCCAAGGTTACTAGAGTGGTATTAAAATAGTTGGGCAAGTGCTTTTAAAAGGCTAATTTTGATTCCTACAAATAATATTCCTAAAATGTATTTATAAAGCCAGCTTTGCAGCGTGTATAGAAACCATATGGGTTGTAGCTACACAAATATTTGGGAAATGCCCTTAATAATTTATTCCTGAGTTGCTGTTTGTGTTTCCGTTTTTCTCATTACACATTTCATTTCCGTTTTCCTCGGCCCAAAATGAAAGTGTAACAGGCCAATCAGACGTATACGTAATATGCTAATGAACTTTTGTGGCGATAAACCAAGAACATGCCCCAACCTTTTGGCCCAACTGTTGCGAAAGTAACTTTTTCGTATGTGAATATATGTGATTGTGTCCTGCTTAACTGGGCATATCCTTAGGTTTGTCGAAAAAAGAAGGCAAGCGAAATTCTGCTCACTTCACAGTCGACAGTCGGAGACTCGACCTTCCTTCAGCCTTCAGCCAATTGACCCTTAACCCTTGCCTTAGAGTGTCTCTCACCCCTTCAGAAATCTACCTTGCCTAGAAGTCAAGGCCGTCAGACACACAAACACACTCATTCGTATTGCATGCCTGATTTCACCAATTGATTGCTTGCAATTGTTTTTTCCTTCCGACTTTTACTTTTCACTTGTCTGCTCATCCCGATCCAAATCCTTGGAAAAATCAGAACGAGTGGCAATATTAAGTACCTGACATTATTCAGAACCCTTTTTTTCCAGCAGGTTGGCTCAAAAGGGTCGCCCTTGAGCAGATTATTCCCATTTTCAGATCCCACTTCAACTGTTGCACATTCGTAAATCAGAGCTGTCAGGTCCTTGTGCATTTTTCATTTCGCTCTGATTTCAGTTTTTGAATAAATACCCTTTCAATATGTGTTAAGGGATTTTCCGCTATGGTTCCGGTTTTACAAACAACAATAAAAAACTAAAAACAAATAAAAAAAAATTTTATATTAAAGTATCTTTAAGGATGGTCTGAACTAATACAACAGAAATAAATGCTTTAATACTAGTTTTATTAGAAGATATATGACAAACTAAAATACCATAGTTTATTTCTCTCTCGAAATGCTTTTCAGAGGTTTATTAACATATTTTAACTATCTTTATAGAGCCCACACTATTATTATTTTTTTTTTTTTAGTCTGCTTAGATACCAGTTTTAGTCCATTGAAAATGTAGGGTTATAAACCATATCAACTTAAAACTTATAAGACAAACGTTAGATCTCTATGAATCAATAAGTTTTCTTAGGAAATAAACCGAAAAAAAGATATAGCATTATGTGCAAAACAAATACACTTATAATCCCATCTTATAAATCGTCGTACTTCTAAAATATAGGGATAAAAACCATATCAACCTAGAAGTAAGTAACTGAGTAGACAATCGTAACCTTCCTTAAAATCAATAATCCTCTTCAAATGTAAGTCTGAAAAATCAAAAAAAAATTCTGTGAGGGTGTCTGCAACTTTGCTTACCGAAGTTCGACCAAATATTTATGGTTTTTGTTTGGTCTGCGCAAATTCCGAAATGAGATTTTGCGGTTGCCACTTTGTATTCCGTTGAATTTCACCGAACATTTTCTGCATGAACGCTTGATGAGCATATTTAATGCAGTTTGAAATGTGGTTCCAGGGTAAACAGCACTTAGCTAAAATATGAAATTAATTATGTTCGGGTCAGGGGATTCAATTAAAGTGGAATTCTGGCCGAAACAAAACAAAACATTGGCATTGACATGGGAAAATAAACAGTGTACATAACTCGATATGGTGGGAATATTAATTAAGGCAATAAATAAAACAAAGTGTGGTCGGTATAATTTGATAGTCTACTGATTGGCTTCAATTGTTTGGTTTGGCTACCAACTGTAGCCAGTTAAAGCTGGATACTTTCTGCCGGTCACGTTTGGCCCCAAAGAAGGTTATTTGAAAATTGCAGTCATCCATTCAGGATGTCATTTCATCCATTTCTGCCATTTCTGCGCATTTCCTGGCCCCCAATTGCAATTCATTTCCCGTGTCCTGGCCAAATACACAGCTTAACTTTGGCCATCGGCTTAATGTACGACCTGAAGATGATGTTCAGCCAGCCATCAAACATATTTGACCTCGTTCCCCTCGGCCAACGTGGCGTATGAGTGTTGTTTAGATGACACTTTGTTGATTTCTGCTTGTTGCTTTCATTATCAATGTCAATGCGCCCCAATGAGTTCTTTAGTTCTCTATAGAGATACAGTGTATTTGTGAGATACTTTTCCGCTCAATCTCTCTCATCTGTTCTATCGTCGATTGCTTTTGTTTCACCCTGAGTTAATGGGGCATTTCGCAGACTAGACTGGGCGATATAAGAGCAAATAATAAAGAGGTCCCCATCTGTAGGTCATGAGCAAATTCCACTTTGTTGCAAAATTGATTTCCTTCTGAGCTATTTATTTACTTTCGTTTCGTATCTCTCACTTATGCTCTCAGCCTTATCATTGTTTTGTTTATTTTTGTATATATTTTTGCATCGAAGAATATTCATTTTGCTTTTGAGCAATCGCATTTGTGGTTTGCACTTCAAGTGGTGCGGTTCTTGTTTTGTTTTTATTTTTAGCGCGAAAATTACGACATTTTTTCTCACCTTTTTATTGTGTTATTAATTGATTGAAAATGCGTCTGAGCCGTTTTCGATGTTTGCGAGGCGTTTTGTAAGTTGTCTCAAAAGCTATGCAGAAATATTTTCTCGATCTGATAGCTCAGCTAATTGTTCGCCTTATTCTCAAGTGTAAAAAATCGCAGCTGAAAAAATAATGCAATACAATTTACACGTACGTGACGTCTCGTTATATGTTTATACATTTCTTATATATCTTTATAAATGCACCCTTTTGCATATCATTAAGATACAAAGCAACCTTTAAGATATATTTTTTTATCGATACATTTTACTTGAAAAATATTTTTCCGATAATGTTTCGATGATTTTGTCCTTTTTTTGTTTTTATGCTTATAAGCAGGGTACTATACAAAAATGTTTACCAATTTAATTAGAAGAGATTTCTGTCGTATCCCAATGTAATTGATTTGTTTTATAATCTTCTTAAAACGATTTGTTAATAAAAACAAATTTCAGAATTATTAGCAATCGATTTCTAGTAAATTTACTTTACATTACCAATAAACCTAAGACAATACCTAGGATTACCTACGCTTTGATAACAAATTTACCAGTCTCATTATAATTTGTGATAATGAATTGAGTTATCAAAAATATATTGTTAGGTTTAAAATATTTTTTAAATATTATAAATATATAATATTTAGTTTTCTATTTATTTTTGAAGATGATAATATTTTACTGTATATGCAGGAGCCATATTATTATTTGAAATACTTTTTTAAAAGCTTAAAAAAATTTCTTATCAGTTTTTTTTCTAATTAGTAGGCTTCTCATATCACGATTTGTTATTTTTAACTAGCTGATCAATCAGATCCTGAAAAGGAACCATTAAGCTTACCTCTCAAGTGGAGTCTATCACCAATCTCTTGTGTGCCATTTACATTTCAATCTTACCCAATCAAGCAGCGTCTGTAGGATGAGCAATGCGGGAATCGACGGCGGAGGAGGAGGAGGAGGAGGAGGAGGAGCTTCAGGATCCGGTTCCGGATCAGGAGTGCCGCCCACAACGCCACCACCCACTGGCCATGGATCCACTCGCCGCCTGAGCCACTTGACGGGCGGCAGCCGTTCGGGAGGAGCCGCCGCCATGGGCAATGTGGTGGGCTGGCTGAAGCAGGTTCTGTCCACACCCAAATCAAAATAAAAATCCAAAAATGTGATCCGTATTGATGTGAACTACCTCCCAGCACACACACGACACACAGTGTATTACACCCCCCAGAAAAATATTCCTGCACCCCCAAAGCTTTTGTGTTGCATCCACCCGCCTGATTCTTCTGTTGCCCCTGAAGTCCTTCGATGTGGTCAATCTAATATATCTTCAAAATATCATAGTTAATAATTAAATATTTATCCATCTTTTGCAGGCCTCCATTGAAGTGCGAGACGCCGGCACGAGGACTTTGTCCATGCTGCAGAGCAGCAATCCCAACTTTCGATCCCTGGACCTTTCACTGGGCACGCCCACACCCACCACGCCCACCTCCAGCGAAGTTCCAGCTGCTCCGGCCAGTGCCACCGCCTCGTTGAGTGGTTCCACATTGCAATTTGGTCCAGAGGATCCCGAGGAAGGATTCCCCACCGCCGCCACTGGAGGAGGAGGAGGTGGAAGTCAATCGCTGACGCCGCTGGATGCCAGGGAAGTCCTAACGAGACCCACACGAGCCTACGCCTCCGTCAGTCAGCCTCAGAGTCCCCGGCATCGAGGATCGGGTTCGGGATCCGTTTCCGGTTCACGTATAATCACACAAGGCCTCACTGGCCGCTCCACATCGATATCCTCGCAGCTGGAGAAGACCAAGAAGCTGCTCAAAATGACCGAGGGCGAAGACAAGCCGCTGATCATTCTGCACTACAACGATGTCTACAATATCGAGTCCATGGCGGAAACGGAACCTGTGGGCGGAGCAGCCCGTTTTGCCACGGCCATCAAGAGCTTTGCCCATCTGAATCCTTTGGTGCTCTTCAGCGGCGATGCCTTCTCGCCCAGCATGTGTTAGTATTGGATGTGAATATTTAAAGATTTAAATTACTTAATAAATATTTTGTTATTCATTACAGTGAGCACCTTTACCCAGGGCGAACAAATGATTCCTGTCCTCAATACGGTGGGAACCCACTGTGCCGTCTTTGGCAATCACGATTTTGGTAAGTCACCATTACGAACACTTACGTTGATAACAAAAATGGAATAGTTAACTTATAAAAATGAATTATGCTGTTAAAATATTATATTGAAAAAAACATAATATATTGGTTATATTAACCTGCCTGTTAAACTACAAGAAGGTTATACAATCGACGTCATAAAATTAAGTGTTGCTTGATCAAATTAAATAGAAAACATTAAAATTTCATGATTTAATGTAATAATATTTGAATTCAGGTAAAAAATTTTACTTACAATACTTATTGCCCGCATGTTAAACTAAATTCCAAACGATTTGTAGAATTAAAATCAAGTTTATCATGTGGATTTTTTAAGCTCTACATTTCCATACATTTTCTAAGTTTAAAGCCTACTTTTAGTTTAACACGTGGATGAAAAACATCCATTATTATGTTATGAAGCAACATAAAATCATAGTTTAAAGTCCTTAAAATACATATAACTGATAAATTGTATATTTTCTTACCGATTATCCATTCCATATTATGGCTTTTCTCATCTGAATGTTAAACTTAAAGTAGGTTTCCACGTTTAAACGCTACTTTAAGTTTAACATGCGGATGGGAAACTGGCCAATATTCAATGTAATTTTAACATAACCGCTTAATTTAATATTTCCCTACCCATTTCCTTTTCAGATCACGGCTTGGATGTGCTGGTGAAGCTGATCAAGCAGACGGACTTCCCCTGGCTGATGTCCAATGTGGTGGACAACGAGACCGGTCGTCCCTTAGGAGGAGGCAAGATCTCGCACTTCATACTGCACAACCAGATATCCATCGGGCTGATTGGCCTGGTGGAGCGGGAGTGGCTGGAGACCCTGCCGACAATCGATCCCAACGAGGTGACCTACATCGACTACGTGGAGGCGGGCAACAAGCTGGCTCGCGAGCTGAGGAACGAGGGCTGTGACCTCATCATCGCCCTCACCCACATGCGCACCCCCAACGACATAAATCTGGCCGAGAAGTGCAATGGAATCGACATCATCCTCGGTGGCCATGATCACGTGCGCGAGGTGACCGAAATCAATGGCAAGATGATCGTCAAGTCGGGCACGGACTTCCAGCAGTTCTCGGTGATCACCATCGAACGGGATGCCGCCAACAGGGAGCACTTCACCACGGACGTCAAGTGCTTCGATGTGACGGCCAAAATTCCAGAGGATCCCGAACTGAAGCAGGAGCTCTCCAAATATGCCAGTAAGTTGAAGAACGTACAATACATTATCACTCGAACTATTTTTAAATTTAGTCTAGGTGACACAGAAAAGTCTAGATAAGATATCTATTTTTTTATATATTTATCTTAACTTCAATGGATTAATATCCTTATCTACCTGTTTACAAACTTACTTAAACATTGCATCTCTTAAAAAGATATAGAAAGTATGCCTCAAAGCACGTGTGCTTTGATCCCAATATCTTAAGTTGTACGATTTTTTTTACTCTCTTATAAGTGGGTCTAAGCCTCAAGATCTTACGGTGGCATTATCCATTGAGTAAGCTAACCCTAACGTAAAAAAAACTACCGTAGAAACTATAATATTTCCACAAAAACTGTAACTACAGAGATACAACATTAGTCTTAATAATAATAGTGTTCAATAAGTAAATACTTTCGAAAGTATTATAATAAAAATTTTAAATTAACAATTTGAAACTCATGAGTATACCTAAGCAATTTAATATTTATTATAATAATACTATAGGGTGCTGACTATTTGTTTTTTGGCCCTGAAAAAAATCAGATATGAACTTTTCCACTTTTTATTCCAGAGTTCATCGAAAGCAAGCTGTCGGATGTAATGGGCGTGTTCAGTGTGGAGTTGGATGGCCGATTTTCCCGAGTGCGAACCCAGGAGACGAATCTGGGCAACTGGGTGTGCGACGTGGTGCTGGCCGCGGTCGGTGCCGACGTGGTCATCCTAAATGGCGGCACTTTCCGCTCGGATCGCGTGCATCCGGTGGGTGCCTTTACCATGGGCGATCTGGTCAATGTTATACCCATGAGGGATCCACTCATCTTGCTGGAGGTCAAGGGTCAGGTACTGTGGAAGGCCCTGGAGAACGGAGTGTCCGCCTATCCAAAACTGGAGGGTCGATTTCCGCAAGTGTCGGGCATCAGTTTCGCCTTCAATCCACAGGCAGAGCCCGGCAAACGTATTGATCCGCAGCTAATCCAGGTGGGCGATGAGTACCTGAACCTGGAGCAAACCTACAAGCTGTGCGTCAAGAGCTACATCTTTATGGGCTGCGATGGCTATACCATGTTCAAGGATGCCACTGTGCTGGTGAGTCTTATTTTCATTTTTAGTTGGAACTCATATGTTATATGTTATTATTAATTCTGATCCTAAAAGTATTCTGGATCCTTAAGTATCCTTAAACATTTTTTTTAAGGTCCTTAAAAGATATCTTTAAAGGAAGTAGTAGATTTAAAAATATGGTAGATAATATATTTGTTTTGTAAAAAATTGACAAAATTTTGACCTTCAAAATATTATTGATCTCTAAATATTCTTAAAAACTTTTATTTCAAAATCGGTTAAAATTTGTTTTCCAAAAATCTACCAAGATATCTAAAAAACCAATGACGGTCTTGATTAAAAACCAAAAGTTGTATTTTAGTAATATATTAATATATTACTACTTTTATATGATCTGGTTTTAATAATACCCCTCCTTTATTTCAGATGGATGATGATGCCTGTCCAGAGTTGGGTATCACACTGCAGAACCACTTCAAGGCCATAAATTCTCGAAAGTGTGGCCAGAACACAAAGCACCGACAGTCCCTGGTCACACTTTCCCGGAGGCACAGCTTGGTCCAGTGCCTGGATAGTATGGATCTGGATGGACCATCACCCATCCGCAAATTGTCCGTGGGTCATCACAACAAGTCAATGGATTTGACGCACGGCAATTCCCAGAAGGTATGTAAAAATGGATAAAAATAATATGTGATTCAAATTTTAATGGTTATTTTCCAAAAAGATGCTAAGACGAGCTTCCTTGGACGACCTGGAGCAGTCCACCTGCGATTTGGCGCCACAATTGGAGCACCGTATCGTTATGATACAAAACGAGGAGGTGGGATAAATGACAATTATTGGGTGCGACATATTGTTAAGCCAAGTTTAAATTTATCCCACAGCATTATCGACAGCTACTGTTCAAAAAGGATGCGCACATCATGAATTCCACAATCACCGAGGCTGAGGACGAGTAAAGAACTACCGAAAGCCATTTGATTCACAATTTGCATTTAATTTTTTGTATTTTTTATTTCTTTTTCGTTTTTTTCTAGTTACAAAAAAAGTAGACAACTTGATTTAAGGACAGATTCCGATGTGGAGAAAAATATTTGAATAGGGTTTAGGCACAAAAGCAAAGCGAAGATGTACCCATTAGGTAGTTAGTTAGTTGACAGATCTGTGGGATCGAGTCCTATATCTATTACCGTTTATTGTTACCGCTCCTCCGTTCTATTTTCGGCCAAGTTTCGTTGTAAACGTTTGTAAGACTTCCGCCCCCCGAGATGTATGAACCATGAACTTGATATTGATATTGTATATGATGTATGTGACTGTAGTGAGTACGTGTACCTAAAGCTTACCGCTAGTTTAATTTACTTTTAGTTAGATAAAACTGATTTACACAACCAACTGATTATTATACTGTAATTACTGAGCAGCCCTTATGTTTTGTGATCTAGAGTTTGAGCCAAGCTTTGAGATATACCCCTAGATATTCAAAATAGTTGATTTTATAAATCCAGAGTCCACAAACGCAATCAAACACTATAGGTTGTATGCAAAAAATCGAAAAAAAACACTGGACGACGACAAGGAGGACTAACAAACTCAAGAGCCAAGCAGATGTAAAGTGAATGTAAAGCAATATTTTAGACAATGCACCTAACATTTTGAATGTCAAACAAAATGGGATACGTATATTTTTATGGACACTTTTGGAGCGCTTAAACACAGCCGAGCAGCATATATTATTTTTTAGAGAACGTGCTAAAACTCATGGATAAACGCTTTAATCTAAAATAGTTCCTTGAACTTTTGCACACCACCAGAAAACACACACAAGACGACGATGCAACAAAAGCCAGAGTGTTTATTTGTCCATAGGAATAGCAATCAGATTGCAAAACTGACGACCAACCGGAAATCAGAAACAAAAGCTAAGTAACAAAAGGCAAACAAAGCTACCCACGCAATTACACAAAGTTAAACAATAAGTAGAGGAAGCCACATACATATATGTACTCCGTGCTTAACTGATTGTCCATGCTTAGAACGTACAGTTAACTAAAGTGAACAATATACAGGCTCAAAATGCACCTGATTATTACAATTATAAAGGACCCATATATAGTATATATATATATAGATATCGTACATCTTTCAACACTTTCAACGACCTTCAACACTTTCAAACTACTTTGCAATGGGCCATTAGCCCGTAGAAGAACGCATTTTGTGTATATTGAACAAAGTACATTGATTTATGTAAACATTTATTAAATACATAAACTATATGTAAATGGGGACACTGTTTTAAATTAATTGGCGGAAGCACATTGGTTAGTCAGCAGCGGGTCACTAAAGTGTTTGGTTAATACTTCAAATAGGGGTAAGTTAAACTTCTAGGTCGTTTGTGTTTTTTGTAAGGACTCCTCAGTAGAACTGCAACACCAAGGTCTTTATGGCACTGGCAATGTGGAAGGCGCAATCGCGCACCTCCAAGGTGTTCTTCTGTATGGCCTGCTTGTCGTCCGCCTCGATGGCCTTCTGCAGATTCTCGCACTCGTGCTGGATGAGTATGTTCTGGCGGGTGAGCAGCTTGAGGGTCTCGCGCGTGGGATCGCTGGCATTCGGTGGCTAAAATTTATAGTAATATTTATTAGGCAACCATAAAAATTGTCATAATAAGGAGTGTCACAGAAAACTCTTCCAAACAAATTCCCCATGGAAAGTTAATCTGGGTGTGACAGAAACCGGTTCAAAAAAAAGTAAACACATTAAAACAAACAAATACTAGGCTTTGAAAAGAATTTGCATAGTCAGATCAAATTTACACCAAAACAAAAGATAATCTATGCTCTCTTAATATATTCCTGAAATCAGACAAATTAAAAGCATGCAAATAAGGGGCTTTGGAAAAATTTTCCTTACTCCAGAACCTAAGATAATATAGAATCTACGATGAACAAGGCTCGTGCCACGGGATGAACAAAAACATTTTTAACATTTCGATCTTCTTGGTGTGCTATGTCTGTTTTAGATTCTATGGATGTTTTAGCATATAATTTCGTATTCTCTTTTGCAAAATAGGCTCAATGTCACATCTGACTAACGTGCCGAAACAATGACCAGTGGTCTAGAAGTTAACTACCTAACTTGTTGGACCGGATTTTGGTATTTTATAGTCTTTGCAGATTCTGTGACACTGGGGGCTTGGTTAGTTGGTTGCCAAGCCAACCGTCCCATATACGCCTGAATAATGTTATGTACTTTGCATACAAAGAGGTGTCGCAAAAATCTTTAATTTATGCAGACAGTTTCACAAATCTCTAATTTGTTTACTGGTATAGTTTAATTTTAGAAAAGAAATTTGCATAATCTCCAAGTTTATGTTAGTATATCTTACCAAATTTGCATATAGAGCAATTAAATCAGTCACGGCGCTGCGGATGAACTCTCCATGTGGGGCAATCGATTGCTTCTGATCCTCCGGCACTGGTTGCATGGCCCTAATGAGCTCCTTCAGACAGCGAGTGACCAAATCAGAGCGTACTTTGACCTCCTCACCGAAAGGCTTGCCATCGCCAGCCATTTGGTACATACTGGTGGTATTCCGAATATCCGTATGACCCTTGGCCACGTTGGGAACCAGACGACGTTCGTACATGCTGGCTGGCCGCTTGATGGTCGACTGATTGGAGGAGTCATTCGAGGAGCCACTCTCCACATTGGTAGTACCACCTTCAGGCAGCGACAAAGGCTCGTGCTCCGTATCAGGACTACTCAAGCTCAGATCAATGCGACTAATTCAAAATAAATTATAATAAAATGATATAACAAAAGTAAGTTAAGAAAATGCAAATGAAGATCCTCACAGTGGCTCATCGTAGACGCTGTTGTTGGAGGCACTCGAGAACTTGGACTTAAGCTGCGAGTTCTCGCTGGACAGCATCTGCACCACGTTCTTCAGCTGATTGATCTCCGACTTGTAATCGCTAAGCTGTTTGCGCAGCGTTTCCATTTCGTTGTGCGAATTCGCATTGCGCGGCGGCGTATGCACAATGGCCTAAGCAAAATAAATAATAATAAACAAATCAATAAAATAAGTATAACTAAATATGTATACAAACTATAAAATATAAATGCAAATTAAGAAAAGGAAAGCAGACAAATCACAGGACAACTACTCGTATTCAAACTACAAACTTCCACAATTATCAGCTAGATTTATTGAGGCTTATGGTCTACATTTGGATCTCTACCATTGGGAATCGATAGGATTGCCTAAAATCAGGGTGCTATAATGCCCTGGCCTACGGATGAACACAATGGGTACAGCACGGGGTGTCTAAGTGTCAGTCTTGGCTTACGCTTCTAGCCGAAGCTATTGTTCAGCTTGAGTATCTTTTGCCGCATTAGGTTTACCTGCTGGGCCATTGGCGGCACTGGCGCATAGTCATCATCGCTGGCCACCGGATCGTAGATGGGCTCGTCGTCCGACAGATTCGGATCGTGACCGCCCTGCTCAAACATTGAGTTGTTGGCATACGGCAGCGATTGCAGTGATTGATGCCCCGGCAATGGGGCATCCAATGGACGCAGATTGGCCATATTCTGCCGTCTCATGGCGTCGACAAGCACATCGGTCAACAGACCAGTGAACTCGGCGCGATTAAAGCGTGCCAATTTCTGACGACCCTGTGGCGAAAACATGTCAATAAATAAAGATTTGATTCACTCGTGGACAGCAAGGTCAAACCTGATTGCGCGTAGCGCTTAAAAATGGATTAGCCGGTAAAAATGGCACAGTTGCATGATCAGCATTCAGGGTACTCGTCGACCAGACTGAAATTTTATAAAAATATGAATAGTTTTATTGAAAGAAATATGTTTTTTCAAGCACTACTCACTGGCTTCGCACTCTCGTCTGTCGACCTCATCGTAAAGGTCCATGACCAGCTCTTCGAACATCTTATTTGGCACAAGTTGCAGCTTTCCACGGGCAATCTTCAGCTGCTCGCTTATGTCGGCGCCATTGGCATCCGGTATAATCATGTGGCGGCCACTCTGGGGTAAAAAAATTAGTAAATTATGATTTATTTGCCTATTAAAATGAGAAAATGTGTGAATTCAAAGTCCCTTTAATAATCCAACATGCGTTTATGACTCCATATATCAAAGTCAGAAATTATTTGGCTCTTAATGAGTTACTATAGATCAAAAACAACGCAACCAAAACAGAGAAAATAATCTTTTTTGACACTAATGTATGAAATTGTAAGGGTTTTCCATTAAATTAAACTACCAGTAGGCCAAATTATTCAAGTTATAAGGATCTTAGTTCGATTTAATGTGATTGCTTTTTGAAAACAAAAAGTACTCAAGATTGGGACAGCATAAAAAAGGAATCTAAGGATCTAACTAATATCGAAAGTATAGCTTTCTTAAAAAGCGTAGTGTGTACATAATCTGTATAACATATTCGTATTGATGATTTTATAACTTACAAGATTATTACAGATTCTAGCTGAGCTATATGAACTACTAGATGAGCTACACATTTTTAATGAATTACAGATAGTTTTGAAGGGCCTCGAAGCAAAGAAAACTCTAGTCTGGTAGATCTCATGTATAGAAAGGTCTATACCTGATAGATCCCTAAACTCACCGCATGATCTGGCTTTTTGCCGCCCAAGAAGGTGATGATCCTGTCCGTAACATCGTACATGGCCTCCAGCAGTCTCTCGGAGATGGTATTATGATTGTTGGCCCTGGCCAGCTCCAGCGGAGTCATCCCATTGCCATCCAAGGCGTTCACATCGGCGCCATAGATGAGCAACATCTCGATCTGTGATGCCTGACCAAACTTGGCTGCCATGTGCAGTGGCGTGGATAGCTTATCCTCGTGATAGTAATTGGGATCTGCGCCCTGAACCAAAAAGCGCAGTGAGGTCTCCAGATTGCTGGTCCTCACACTGGCATGGAGTTGTCGGCTTAGTTCTTGCTCCAGACTGCCCACGGAACCATTACCATCATCATCATCTTGCAGACTGGGCTTAAGCACAAATGTAAGGTTGACATGCTTGGCCTTGATGAAATCGGATTTGGTGGGATGCAGTGCATCCTTGGGCGAGGGCTTACGCCAGCGGGGCAAGTGTTTGCCCCCCGCCGAACCACTACTGCCGTCCAGCAGATGATGCTCCCAAACGCTATTCGCTCCATGGGCATTTAGGGAGTTGACAAAGTTGAGGACAGATGGTTCCCAATTGCCCTGGCGCAGGGATTTCACTATAGAGATGTGCCTGCCCAAGCTGCGATGCACGGAACAGCAGTCGGCGCAGAGGAGGATCCCACGATTGATGCTCGCCCAGGAGGGATCACCAGCTCCACAATCGCCGCAGACTTCGGTCTGCAGGCGGGATTTCCCCCTCGGCATCTTGATTCGGTTGGAAATCGTGGGCGTGGCTGGATCGGTATGATCCAAATCCGGCGGCGCTATAAATAACTTCCTGTGCGCTTCGATTATGCTGCTGGCGAAACACATTCAGCATTCCAAAAACGCTCACAGTCTGCAGGGGAGATACAAGAAATAGAACAGCGAAGTTGAGAAACTCGAAAATAAACTCAAGTGGCTTCCGTCTCCTTCGTGAGTCAGTTGCAAACTGTGCTCTGTGCTCCGATTGGAAAACCGAAGCGACTGACTGTCAAAGGTCAAATGCCAGCGGCTGGGGCTCACCCCTGGGCATCAATTAGGAAAATTACTTTTAATTAAACGCCGAGAGTCGCCGTAGAAAACATTTGTGTTCGCTTTTTCACCAGTTGTTTTATTTTTCTTTGCCCGCCAGTGTGACCAGGTGGTGGTACTGGCCAAGCGCCAGATTCAAAGTGGCAACGTTTTCGTTGTTTTTCTGCCTTTTTAAGAGTTATTTAACAAACTTTAGCGCCTGAAATTAAATGGAAAAGGTTTTTAATTCCTATGAAAGTCCTTTTTAAATGCTTTACAAGTTCAAAAAACAAAAGAAACCTTTAAAAGTGCTACCATTTTAAAGCAGCCTTGCCAGATGTTTCAAAGTAATAATCTGGTTCCAGCTTTTTCCAGCGATCTGGCAACTCTGGTTGCAACGTATAGTTGTCTCTCTTGCACTTGGTTAAAAATAAACATATGTTTATCAACAGCTGAGACAGTTTGACAAGCACTGCAGCTTTTGGAGCACATGTGCCAAAACAAAACAAATTTCGCCGACTTTTAATTGTTTTTTAATTGTTTATAAAGCTTAAAAAGATACATTAACTAATATAAAATGCAGGTGGAGAACCTATACACCTCGGTGGCCTGCAATCGCTGCACGGAATGCGCGGATTGGGGTCCCAATGGCTGGATTGCCTATGGAGCCTGTAATGCCATTGCGATAATGGATCCAAAGGTGGGAAATTAAGTTTTTTAAGTAAAATATATAATATATTTAACAATTTATTGCCTTACCCAGTTCCAAGGCAACTCGGCCAAGGTCCTGTTCACCCTGGTGGAGCACACAAAGCGGGTAAACACCGTCAAGTGGTTGGATCACGGAAAACTCATCTCCGGTGGCGATGATGGAAATGCGATTTTCTGGGAACTTGGTGAAACGGGAGCCACCAAGAGTATCCCCCTAAAAGGACACACAAATGGAGTAAACGCAGTGGATGGAGTGCGTCGACAGGATGGCTCCTGGCTTCTGGCCACCGCCGCGGCAGATAGCACCATCAAATTGTGGTCTCTCCAGGAGGACACTTGTGTGTGCTTCCAAACAATATCACTTGCTGGCGGTTTCTGCTTCTCCCTGCGCCTGAAGCTGCTGCCCAAGAGTAACAATGTCCTGCTGGCCTTCAGTGGCGATGACGAATCGGTTTCCTTGTGGACAGAGCAACTGGAAGCCACAGGTGGTGGTGATTCACTAGGACTGCAGTTCCAACGCGTCCACAAGCTGACTGGCCACGAGGATTGGGTTCGCGGGCTGGACTTCATCGACGATGGCGGTGATCTGCTGCTGGCCAGCGGTTCGCAGGATAACTTCATTCGTCTCTGGAGGATTGCGCCTCGCAGTGAGGAGCAAATGCGGGAGAATCGCATTGATTTGCTGCAGCTGAGCGAGAACGAAGCCGAGATAAAGGTGGAGGAGAAGATACTGCAACTGGGCAGGGAGGCCTGGTATGCAGTGAGCCTGGAATCGGTTCTATATGGCCATGAGGGATGGATTTATGGTGTTCACTGGCACAAGACGGAGGAACAGGGTATGTTATGTCCTTAAAACTATCCGAAAACCCTGTTAAATACCTCTAATTTGCAGAACTACGCCTTCTCTCCGCCTCCATTGACAAAACCCTTATCGTTTGGGCCCCCACGGAGCAGGGCGTTTGGCTAGAGCAAGTGCGCGTTGGCGAAGTGGGCGGCAACTCGATGGGCTTCTTTGGTGGCAAGTTCTCCGGCGACGGGCACTCGATCATGGCCCACAGCTACCAGGGAGGCTTTCACATTTGGAATCAGGATCCAGAACGCCCGCAACTCTGGACCTCCAATGTCATTGTGGGCGGTCATTACGGCGAGGTGAGGGATCTGGCCTGGGAACATGATGGCGCCTATTTGATGACCGTCTCTGCGGATCAAACAACGCGACTGCATGCTCCCTGGCTGCAGGCTGAAGCAAATCCCACCTGGCATGAACTGGCGCGTCCACAGGTTCATGGTTATGACATGCAGGCATTGGCTTTGCTGTCGCGCTATAAATTCGCCAGTGGCGCCGAGGAAAAGATTGTGCGCACCTTTCAGGCGCCAGCGAACTTCATTGAAAACTTTCGCCACATCAGTGGGATAAAAAACGACGAGGCTGGTGATGCCCTACTGGATTGTAAGTTATCTATTGGGTTAAACTATTTTAAATAACCACTTTTACTTTTTACCATCTGCTAGCTCTGCCCAAAGGAGCCTCCGTGCCTTCTCTTGGTTTGTCCAACAAGGCTGTCTACAAAGTGGAAACAGACCAAGAGTCGTCCGGCAAGGGCAAAGATGAGTATCCCGATAATTACTTTGTGCCCATTACTTTGGAAACGCCACCGCAAGAAGAGACTTTAATGCAGAATACACTTTGGCCGGAGCTGCAGAAGCTGTATGGCCATGGTTACGAAATCTTTTCCTTGGCCGCCACTGCAGATGGTTCCGTCTTGGCCTCCACTTGCAAGGCCAGCAATGCCGAGCATGCTCAGATTATATTATGGTGGGTAGAAGGATGTAAATGGAAGAATATGTTAAGGAAACAAGACTTGTTGTCCTTTAAAAACATGTATTTAAAAGTCTCTAAAACATTAACCTACTTTTAGGAACCCTTCGAACTGGAAACAGCTGCAGAAGCTGAGTGGCCACCAGTTGACGGTCACCCAGCTGAGTTTCTCCCCCGATGCGCGTTACCTGCTGTCCGTCTCCCGGGATCGTCGCTGGTGTCTCTACGAAAGGCAGGACTCCTCTGGTGCATACCAACTGGTGGCCAGCACGGACAAATCCAATGGAGTACACACACGCATCATTTGGTCTTGTGATTGGTCGCACGATGGCCAGTTCTTTGTGACCAGCTCAAGGGATGGCAAAGTGGTGGCATGGAAAAAGGGAGAGGATTGCAAGGAATCTTCACTAAATGGCTGGCAGGCGGCTGGAGTTTTGGAACTCAAAAATGAGTCAATTACGGCTGTGGCTTTTTCCAGTAATTATCTAAGCGGAACAGATGACACATATATTCTGGCCTTGGGCACGGAAACTGGGCTGATAAAGATATATCAGTTGGCTCGGGGAGAATGGAAGTTGCTCAGGGATTTGAATAAGAGGTGGGCTATATATTCTACTATTTATATTTCCTATTATAAACTAATCCTTTGTATACTCTTAGCCAAGCTCATCATCTTACCGTTCGGCGACTGCAGTTCCGACCTGGAAATCCACTCCAGCTGGCGAGTTGCGGCGAGGATCATTTGGTTCGCATATACGACATAAAGCTCTCGTGAACCTGACATTAAACTAGCCTCATTAACTTCAATCTCTGTGTTTAATTAGAAGTCATCGGCAGACAGAGTGGAAAATGGGATGGGTCTCTCCACGTCTCGCCTGATTTATCTGAATGTCGCTATCTAATCTTTGGTAATTTGCTGTGCTGGGGATTCTCCCCATGGCTTCTGTTTTACGTGCCATGATAACATGTTATTGACACCTAATTAGCTGCAAAATATTGGCGATGCAAGCACTTTGATTCGGGTATTTAAGTGCTATGTTAAAGTAGCTTGATTCACAGTCTGTTGTAAGAGATTCAAGATGAAGGCAGCTATAGTTTTGGCACTGATCGGCACCGTTTTGGCTGCTCCGCCACTGAGGTTGACGCCAAAGCCTGTTCGTGAACAGGACCCCTACGCTCATATATTCGCGCAGGTGCGTCCAGCGGCTCAGCCTCAGCAAATGGAGTTCCAGTCACAACATCATTATGGTGTGTCGAACAACCAGGTTGAAATGGGAGTGCAATCCGCAGAGCAGAAGCATCTGGAGATGGAGAACCAGCAACACCACCCAAACATGTATCCCAATCATCAGGTGGAGCAGGAGCAGAAGCCACCTCAGCATCTGGAATTCGAGATTAAGCAGCAACACCAGCAAAACTCTGCCCAGGGGCAATTGGTTAACTTTGAAATGAAGCCAGTGGAGTGGAATCGTCCCCAGCATTTGGAGGTTGAGATTAAGGACCAACACTCTTCGCCAAATCATCAGGTTGAGCTGGAAATGAGGCCTGTGGAGCAGAATCGTCCTCAGCACTTGGAGTTCGAGATCAAGCAGCAGCACCAGCAAAACTCTGCCCAGGGGCACTTGGTTAACTTGGAAATGAAGCCAATGGAGCAGAATCGTCCCCAGCATTTGGAGGTTGAGATCAAGGAGCAACATTCCTCGCCCAATCATCAGGTTGAACTGGAAATCAAGCCTGTGGGACAGAAGCCTCCTCAGCACTTGGAGGTTGAGGTCAAGCAGCAGCACCAGCAGAACTCTGCCCAGGGGCACTTGGTTTCTCTGGGTGTGAAGCCAATGGAGCAGAATCGTCCTCAGCACTTGGAGGTAGAGATCAGGGAGCAACACTCCGCGCCAAACCACCAGATGGAGCTGGAAATCAAGCCCATGGAGCAGAATCGTCCCCAGCACTTGGAGGTTGAGATCAACGAACAACACTCCTCCCCAAATCACCACTTTGAGGTCAAGCAGCAGCACCAGCAGGAAAACTCCGCTCAGGGACACTTGGTTTCCCTGGGAGTGAAGCCCCAACACATGGACTACGAGGTCTCCGCCGATCATCACCAGAAGCCCCCCCAGCAAATTGAACAGCCTCAGGAGGACAAACCCATCTCCTATCTGCAGAACCAGCATTTCAACCTCAACCTGCGCCAATAGAGGTTCAGCGGCTGAACCGAAAATGTATCCATATAACCAAAAGCATTAAATATGTATAATTACAAAGGGAAAACGCTTTTCACACGGGCCAGTCGGCGACCCAAGGTGCTTGTAAAATGAGAAATAAATAAAAATGGTTGGGAAAGTGAGCACAAGGAGCCGCAGTTTGCAATTTCCGTTTAGCTGGGTGCTGCATAGTTTTTTGGGCCAAGACAGCAGCTCTGGCCGGGATCAGGAGGAGGAGGAGGAGGAGTCCATAGTGCCGCTGGGTGCTGAGTTATGGCCAGAGCGTGCCACCTTTTAAACCGCAGCTTGCAATTTCCGTGCTCCAACTGACTTTATGATTGCCATTGGCTTCTCGCCTCAGCTTCAGCTGCAGCACACCATTGTTGTCCAAAGTTTTTCGGGTTGGAGATGGTGGAGATGGTGGAGGAGCAGGGCGGTTAATTGGCTGGCGGCCATCTTTCGCTGGCACTTTAATTATGTTTTCGTGCAGTCCACAAAACTCCACTTCTATATCTATATAACTCCATCTATCTGTATCTCCTTTCCGGCGAATGGAGTGTCGTTGAACCAAACTCACCACATAGATAAGCGCATAAATCTGCATTGTTCCGGCTGCCACAATGGGGTAGAAAGTTAACTATTGAATTGCATTTAGGCCACGTCGGAGGTCGATTGTCCTCGCACCTATTCAGAGACGGGCAATATCCCGTTGGGAAGTGCCATTCCGGCCCCGTGGCTCCCAGTTCGCGGCTCACAGCTCGCAGCTCGATGGATCCGGGGCTTCCTTCGACGCTCTTTCACGCCGCACCGTGCTGATGGAAAAATCGGGAAAAAATTCGCCACCATGATTGCTTTATTTCGGGGATTACACCTGAACAAATTGGCTTTCAAATGGTTTTTAGGCGAGTTGCTCAAAGTTAGTTTCTTCCCAACGATACTGGATGACTCTTGAGCTTGCGGAACTTCCTATCAAAAATTGGAATAGTTATAGAAAGCATCTTTAAATGTTAATATTCAGTTTTCCAAAAAATATTAATGTGGCTTTTAACCGATTTTGTTAAAGATAGTTTTTTTACAACGAAACTTTATCAACCCTGATCTTGCATTACTCCTCTATTGAAAATTGGAATAACTTAATTTTTATATTTCATGGTTTATTTCCGTTCCCTAAAAATATTATTAGTTGATAGTTTCTTACTAACGGTAATTTAAAATCCTTGAATACTTAAAACTTACATTTCTCGATTCCTTTAGTTGATAGTTTATTTTCAACGATATTGTATAATCCTTGCGCTTCTGTTACTATCTCATCAAAAATTTAATTAACTTTTAAAAACTTGCTCAATAATATTAACATAAATATCTTTATCAGTACCTTTTCTTTCCCTAATAAAAAAATCTGTTTATCCCTACAGTCAAAAATAATGTTATATTTTGTGGACTTTTCAAAGGATCTTAAAATGTATTTTATCTAGTATCATGCTAAATCAATTTAATACCTTTAAGAGCAAAGGGCACTTTTGAAAATATTATTTTCTCCGATTGAAAACTTTAAAGCTCTTAAGTTTTGTGGGTAACAATTATAAAGTCTGGTCTTATCATATGTTATGAATATCTATTTAAAATATCAATATCGAAATATAATTTTTAAGAGGTTACTGTTTATAAATTTATTTATTAAGTACAAGTAAGTAAGGTTTCTCCCAGTGTCTTGGTTTTCGCACGCGTTTTATTTTGAGTCAAATATTGGCAAACAAAGCGGCCATTGCAATGGCGCTACACGCGTTTCCGTTTCCGCTGAAAGTTGCACACAAAAATCCATACATTCATGCATTTGCACCAGAAACTTTTGTTCAACTTGCATTGTGCTGTGGCATTATTCTGCACTTTATTTATTTTCTTAGCCCCGCCATTTGTTATTGCTGCAACAATTTTGCATTCTGCGAAAAAAGTTTAAGTTTCAATTGCAGCGAACGTGCCCAAGAGTTGCTGACAGCCACTGGAGCAGTGGAAACTGAAGCCATTCTAGCCATAACATGTGTAAACACATATTCTCTCCCTCCTTAACAGCACCACATCCAGAATCCAGTATCCAGATTCCAGCATCATACATCCTGCGTCCTATATAGGATGCATCCTACGTCCCGCTTCCCCCCCCCCCCCCCCCCCCATTCGTTTGCATGTGTGTCAGTAGTGGATTTCGCTTGGGTTGCGCTTTCTGTTTGCCTGCCATAGTTTTTGTTTGACTTGACGTCCAATCTTCCCTCTACTGCAACAAAAAAGCGCTTCAATATGATGGAAACTACTATGTTTCCAAGGAAAGATGTGATATTTGAGGTTCCGGTCGGAGGATTAGGATGCAAAACCATGAAGCAGGTGCTATGGAATTTCCTTCACACCTTCACACGGTCTGTAAACAATAAATACCGATAAAAAAATTGTTTACGGAATTTATTTAAAACAGTTTTTCTAACATTTTCTGAGCAGTTAAATTTCTTGGCTTGTAGGTAAGATCATTTAAGTGATATTTAATAAGGTAAAGATTATTTAAAAAATAATAACTTATTTTCACTTAGCTCTTTTCTTCCACGAATATTTGTGAATAAAACAATAACAATTAACAATAAACATATATTATAAATATAGTTATATATACCTCAACACTTATGTATGTTTTTTTATTATATTATTATTTAATTTTTTATTATATTATTTAATTCAAAAACAAAAAAAAATCTTTTCCAATTCTACAATATTTTAAGACATTTTTTTTCTTTATTACTTTTTATTTGAAAAACAGAAAACAAAATTATTAGCCATCTATATTTCTTATAATAAATTAATACAAAGACAAAAAAAATTAATATTTTCCTTCTTTTTATTATATTTGTAGGATAATAAAAGTGTTGTCAAACCATAGTGTTGTTAAAAACTAGTGTTGTAAAAATCTATTAATTTCTGTTTCAGTGCACTTATCCTATAAAACAGTTTATAATCTTTTCACCGCAGTAACTTTGCTGAGATGTAAGACCATCTTGATGGGATGCTGATGCTTTGCTTATGCTGGTCATCATCTCCCCAAATCCCGGGCAAATTAATTATTCCAGAGGGGCAGCGTATGGCAGGCATATCCATATTTTTGCCCCGCCTTTCGCTGTCACAATTGCACTCCCTTTGACATCCACACCCCCACACACCACACACCCTCCCAACCATACACACATATGTGTGTTTCGCTCGTATTTCCGTTTTGACTGTGCCAACAACAATGGCGCGCGCTCCATGATTTGTGCATTTCCGTTTTTTTCTGGCAGCACGCACGCGACGTGCACGAACATGCATGCGGGGGACTGCCGGCCGGAAGCTGCCGAACAGCCATTGCCATCGCTGAAGCCAAAAACTGCGGCAAAGCCAATTGATGCGCATTGAGCAGAGAATTTGGCCCACTTCGAAGTGGAGTGCTGGTACTGCTGGCCCAATTTTAAATCGTCAATTGATTAGGCCACCAAAAGCACTGCTTTTTTTGTAGCATTTGGCGTTGTAACAAGCGGAACAAGCGAAACTTCGAATCGAAAACTTTCGGCCTGCTAAGCCCAAAAGCCCAAGCGTTTTCAAAGTTTTTCAATTACCTGGACCAAGCTGTACTCCTGTTTCCAGGAATCCTGCAGGATAACCATAGTTTTGTTTGCTCCGGTAATGGTGGTGGCAAGGAAAGGGGGTAAGTTTAATAAGACAACAGGAAAAGTGGGTAAAAGTAGAAAGTTATCTCAAAACCCAAAAAAAAAAACCAAAAAAATTGCGCTGTATTGCGGATTTCGAATATAAATATTGTAATATAAACCTGTAGAGAAATGTTGCTCAATTTAGTAGAGCTAGTCCCGTTTTCATTTGTCTACGGAGCCTTTGAAAGTTGGTAAACCTTAATTGTTTTCCAATTAGTTTTGCTGTAAAAAGTTTGAAGTTCATTTAGCTTCTCCCCCGCACGGCGTGTTTTTGCCCTTGTTTTATCTACGGTTTTTTTGTTCGTTTCGGTCGCAGTCAACGTGGCGTATGATGAATTTTTAATTACGTGTGCTGCAAGCAAACCAGACAGAAAAAGTGTGGCAAAAAAAAGGAGGAAAACAAAAAATTGGTAACAACTGTTTGCCACTTGCAAATTGCAGCTACCCAAAAAAGTAATCAAAAAAGTAGGCAGTACTCCAAAGCCAAAAAGTATCTTTTTCCAAACTTTTTTATCGGGAGGTGTAACATGGAAACGGCATATATACCAGTATCTACAGTTGTGTTCATAACTGCAAAAAGATAATTGCACAGAGGGATTTTCGAACGTTTAGTCTTCTGCACTTGACAATGAAACAGAGCCTGAATTTGGATTTATCGCCTGATGTTTGGGCGCCACTTTAGATGCCCATTTAAATGCACTGCCTGTTTGTGTTTGCTGAATGGAAGCGAAAACAATTTCGATTGTTTTAAGCGCGATTCGCTTTCGGCCATTTTCAACACTCACTGATTGCAGTTGTAAATTTGCGCAAAAAAATAAAAAAAATGAAAGAGCAAACGTTTTTGTGTACTGTCAACAGCAAAAAAACATCGCCATCATCACCTCTCAACCTCATCATCACACCACTGAAATCCCCTGAATCCACCGCAGGAAAATGGCCCCGAATACAAGAACCACCGGGCATTTTTCCGGCATTTACGATTTCCCTTATTGCCCGGAGCTTTCATTTCGCTTTTCGGACACTTTTCCTGCCTGCTGACAATTCCATGTTTTTTATCAATATGCCTGGTGCACCCAAAATGCCATTCGGCAGGACATCTGTAATGCATTGCAGCCATAACTTTTATTTCGCCCTGGAATTATACTACTCGCAGGCAGCGCACTCATCCCCTTTGACGGTACTGACCTCTGTTAATGGTATTTTCAAGCATCCATTCTAAGGAAGATTAAATGGGATTGTAGGTTTGCAAAGAGACATTTAAAAATGGAATCCTGCAATTACAGCTGAAGTGCATGACCCACTATTTTAAAGCAGAATTTACCTACCCATTTTAAAAATTAAAAAAAAAATATTTTAAAGTAGTGTAATGCAGCTTTAAATTGAGTAATTATGTAAGTCTTATGACATCTCATAAATGTTTTAATATTAATAAACAAATTTAGGTCTTCTCTCTTAAATGATATAGTCCCACAAATCAGGCTTAAAAAAAATGAATTCATAATTTTCGACAATCTGTTATGACATTTAAAAAATCTTTAAATAGTATTTTCATTATTAAATATATTCATGGTTATATAAATAATCCGGTGGGCATTCGGCTTATGGTTTTTTAAGTGAGTTTGATGCTCCATGAATACGCTTCACTTCATTCAGCTGTCGCGGATTTTCCTCTTTTTTTACGCCTGTCCAACTGCAGGGCGTTAAAGTTAATTTGTTTACGCTGATGTGTCAATGTTAAAATACGTTTTTTGTGACTTCATCAAGGGCTGCGAATAGATTTGTCAGTAAAAACAAATTTGAGCCATATCATGGGGGATTTATAAATTCAATATTCCATTCGTTTCGCTGAAGAGGAAAGCTGCGTAAAGTCGATTGATGTGGTTGGCCCCGTTTATTTGGTAGAAAAAAAAGGGACAAAAGCAAACCGGGTTAAGCCGAGGAAATCAACTTTGACTTAACAACATTAAAAGAGCACTGCTTTAAAGGTCTTTAAGTTAATTTTCAGGACGAGGACAGCCCCCCTTGAATGTCTCCCGGGCTGGCTGAAAAGATGATAAATTTTTATGCCGAACGACTCTGAAGGCAAGTTTATAAGTATGCCTGTGTGTTTGCAGCCCGAGAATGGGAAACTTCGAGCCAACAGAGCCGCAACTTTAACGGCGACATTTCCTTCGGGCATTGCCGCAAATTATGCGGTCGGGGACGTCTTGCCGCCAGAAGGAGCAGTCTGAAACACTTGAAAAACAGTCTCGGTTGGTCATTAAATCTGGGAAATTACCTATTATTATCTCTGCTTAACTTCTCTTTAATTTTGGAGACATTATGAAAAGAATTATGGCGTTTTCATCACACTTTTTATGGGACAATATATTAAAAAGTAAAAGAAACATCATATAAAAATAAGCAAAAGGTAATTTTATCAAAACTTTTTAAAAGTGTTAGGTGTTAAAAATATTTTTAGAAGGAGCAGTCTGAAACACTTGAAAAACAGTCTTGGTTGGTCATTAAATCTGGGAAATTACCTATTATTATCTTTGCTTAACTTCTCTTTAATTTGGGAGACATTATGGAAGGAATTATGGCCATTTTATCACTCTTTTCATGGGACAATATATTAAAAAGTAAAATAAACATCATATAAAAATAAGCAAAAGATAATTTTATCAAAACTTTTTAAAAGTGTTAGGTGTTAAAAATATTTTTAGAAGGAGCAGTCTGAAACACTTGAAAAACAGTCTTGGTTGGTCATTAAATCTGGGAAATTACCTATTATTATCTTTGCTTAACTTCTCTTTAATTTGGGAGACATTATGGAAGAAATTATGGCCATTTTATCACTCTTTTCATGGCACAATATTTTTAAAGGTTAAATAATCGTCATCACAACTTCTTAAAAATTGTAAGGTGTTAAAAATGTTTAAGGCATCGGACACATTTTTATTGTATTTGAACAGTAGTTTATATATAAAAATTATATATTATCTTGTTTCCTAATCATTTATAAAGATATTTAAAGAAATTTTACTTCCAAAGCTTTTGAAGTTATGGCTAAAATTATCAGACTTTATTTTTAATGTATGGTAAAAAAAACTTTAATTCCGAGTAAGATATAATATTATTTTTTGAAGAATTTTGGGTACAATTTATCTTTGTTTCCATACGGTTTTATCTTAAAATGCGATTATGATTTTGTTACAGTGACTACTTGACAATTGTACTGCATAGTAATTCAACAACTTCTCTTTAAGCTATATACAAAATATTGACCTCATTGTTTGTACACCAATTTGCAACATCTAATTCGGTGAGACAAATGTTTTTCTAAGTGAAGGACCAGAGGACGATGGACGACTGGCAACTGCAAACTGGCAACTGGCAACTGGCAGCACCTGCTGCTGTCAGAACGGATGGGCTGGCTCGGCACTCATCTCATTCTAGAGGAGCTCACCCCCCTGCGGAGGACCTCTAGCCCCCCAAAACCCTCTTGCAGTGAGCGATGGCTGTTTGAACGGCGTCGACTGTCATATTACACGCTGCGCGTAATTTGTATAGAACGCTACGCTCGTGCCGTGTAATTTATGCATCCATCAATCGCACGAGTGGCGCTAATTGATATTACTCCTCCGGGGGGCGGGGTTTCAAAATGCAACATTGAGTGGGTCGGATTGTTATTTACCGACAGCATTAACTTCGTCGGCCATTTATTTGGCCAACAAATTGCAATAATGCATAAATGGTTTTTGGGAAATGCCAATGCGAATTTGGCAGTTACGCTCCATCGAAAAACAACAAAAAAATTAATGGGTAAACATGCACTCTGCCATTAACAAATATTTTTGCATTGCTGACATATTGATTTTTAGCCTCCATCTAGCTGGTCCTTTGCATGCGTCGCCGATGTCAGAGTTCAAATTATGAGTTCATCGCAAGTCGCGGGCACAAAGCAACACTTGCCAACAAAGCTGGAATACACTCGACGTCAGACAAAGGCAACACCAACACTAACCGCCAGTGGCGTACAAAGGGGGCATATTCTGGGGGGTAGAGTCCTCTTCTAAGATTATCACAATGCATATATTTTTTGGCTTACATCCACTTTGAGTTGAAGTTATAACATAAAGTTGTATGCGCTGATTTCTCGTCCGCATGTTAAACTAAAAGTTGGTTTTTAACTCTAAGAACCGATTTCTCATCCGCATGTTAAACTAAAAGTAGGTTGATTTACATCAACTTCGAATTAAATTTATTACATTAAGATGTGTGTGCCGGTTTCTCGTCCGGATGTTAAACTAAAAGTAGGTTTTTAACTCTAAGAACCGATTTCTTATCCGCATGTTAAACTAAAAGTAGGTTTTAGACTGTAAGAACCGATTTCTCGACCGCCTTTTAAACTAAGAGTAAATTTTAAACTTTGAGAACCGATTTCTTATACGTATGCTAAAGCAAAAGTAGGGTTTTAGAAAAGGATTTGAAACTTGTAGTTTAAGTTCTGCTATTAGTTTAACATGGATACGAAGAAACGGCATTACAAATACAAACCTTCTTTAGGTTTAAAGCCTATTTTTAGTTTAACATGTGGATGCAAAAAGAACCCTATCTGGTGATACACTAGTACAGTATAAATGTGCATTATATGCAAAAAGAAATGGTAAAACAAAGACCGCCTTACCCCCTCATAAATTTCTGGGTGAGCCACTGCTAGGAACTACAGACAACTCGAGTGCCATTGTCTGAATATGTGTTTGATGTGTGTGTTTGGAGAGTGGGTGAGTAAAAGGGTTACTGATGACAGGGTGGGGATCATTTTTGCCTTGGACAAATGACTGTCAGTGCTGAGACAATGCAGTTGTAGCAACTACTTCTCATTTTATATTCCACATAGCTGTCACGGCATTTGGCCAAGACAGACGATTTAATTTGGGAATGCAATGCGGGAGTATTTTTGTAAGGTCCTTAAGGCAATGGATACTGAGTGGAAAGAAAATATTCAATGAAAGGAAAAACATTGTGGAACGAAATTTTCTGCATTTAATATTTGTTTATTATGACATTTATTGCAATCAAAGCACAAATAGAATAGAAAACTATGAAGAACAAAAGCAAAAGTAAGGGGGTTTCAAAACAATTGCGTAGGTTTATGTTGTGAGTTTTGCAGTCTTAACTGCTTGAGCCTTTATTTAAATATGTCTTAAAATAATGTGCTAAGGAGTTACTATAAGTATTTCTCTAATAAAACATATACCCATTTGGCTCTAACCCTATTTAGGTCCTTTTTATTGGGATTTCACAAATAGTGTTACCTTATATACAAAATAGTGTGACAGTATAATATATATATGTACCAAATGTACTTAACCTATATTTCATATTTTAAATTGATGGTATTTCATTTAAAAAAGAATTTGAAAATGCTTGTTATTAGGTTATATTCACTTTTTAACACAAAGTTAAAAGTGCACTCTTTTCCTGGGGGAATATAAGTGATTCCCGCAATCACAGCCAGCTCCTCGGGTGTCAGCACTCCATTCTGGTCTGGGGATCAACTGGGACTTACTCACACGTGTTGGGTGAAAAGGGGTTTATGTGGAACCTGGACCCCCCGGAGGGAGTGGACTTGAGGGCCGGCTAGTTGACCATAAACTAGCTTTGGCTGCCTCGCTGGGGGAGTAGTGACCTCGCCCTCGGTTTGACTCCTGCTGTCAAATGTCAACGGAATGGGCTTGGGTTTCGGAATGGGATGGGATGTTTTAGGATGGGATGGAGTGGTCTGGACGGGATGGTAATGGAGGAGGTGTTGTCAGAGCATTTGCTTTTGTGTCCTCACCTGCAGATGCATCCAGCTTGTTGGCTGTTTGCTGCTGATGGCCCCAAACAATGCCGAAGGGTTGAGATCTGGGCTTAGTCGAGCTATTATGATGTGCGAGATGTGCGGCTCTGTGTGTGTTTCTGAGCTCGGGAGCTGTGTTAATGACAGCGGAAGTGCACTTTATTTAATTAATATGTTATAATTATAAAGTGCTTATGCCTGCTCATGTGCAAAGTGGGTGGCGGATGGGGGAGGGCCTATCTCGGATCGGATTAATGGGTGAAAAAGTCAGCAAGTGCAGAGCTGCAAAGCACTCGGGCAATTCTGATGAGCAAATAAAGTGCCAGGCAAATACAAATACTGCGTGGGAATTAATTGAAAGGACATTGGATTACTTGATTACTGATAAAATGCCCCAGGTGGAAGCTTAATTAAATGGGTTTAACTTGTAGCTTACTGACTTCTTGGATCAAGGGATCAATTCTAAAATGAGTATTTTGCAAATGAAAACTCTGTGACACATCTAATTTCATCCTCTGGCTGTTTAAAGATCCATTTAATTCAATTAAAATGCAAAAACATTTAAATTGCATGAATCAATTTGGAAATGTTTCAATAAAAGGGGAATATATTAAGTAACATGTTAAGCATACGTATAAAGTAGTTTCATATCAAAATAGAAACGTAAAGACCATAAATTATCTTAAATAGTCTTATCTAATATTTCTATGAAGTCTATGGATTTTTAGGGTTTTTTGATCAGTGCAGCAGTTAAAAAAAGCTGTCTGTCATATTTAATTTTTTTAAACTTCATAGCCCACTCATAAAAGTAAACAAACTTTTTACTTAAATAAAGTGCAGTATTTTTATAACATTTTTTTAAAATTCGAAATGTAAAAAGTCAATAGGTTATAATAAGTATTAATGGAGTTTTGGGGTACTTAAACTTTTTGTAAAATGGGTGGAAAAACAATTGTTTACATGAAGTTTGCTTGTTGTGAACTTATTTCCTGCCTGCAGTGAACCATGTACTCATCTAAACTTTATTGGCGCCATAAATTGATTATGATTTTGATATTAACTTCAAAGTGCCCCCTTAAATGGCGCCAATTGACGGTTTTCAAATTGCCGGGGAGTTGACTTTTGTGCGAGCATAATCACATTAATTAGGTGGCATATCGAGCAAAGCTCGGCAACCGGTTAACATTAGGAACTCTGCCACATGCGGCGTGGAATGTCAATTATTTCAATTAAACGGGCTGAGGTTGCCAATGGCAATAGCAATCAGCATCAATTTCAATGCACTTAATACAAATACAAATGTGCTCCATGGTTTTTTGTTGATGCCCTGTCAGGTCCATTAAAAGTTCGGTCGGTTCCACTTCTAATAACCAATTAAAGTGCAAAAATAAACATTAATTATGCCTTGGAGTGGCACTGCACGAAATATGTTGCAACTTTCTCCGCACGCAGACTTTACTACACACACTTTGTTTGGCCAAAAAGCAGCGTGCGATGGCTGCCATTTTAAAGTTTTTGGCTAAATTTATGCACATTGTTGCACTTTTCCCCTGGTTTATGTGTGCGAATATGTGGAGTGGCATAAGTAATCAAGGAGCCAGAAAAGTGGCAAATGTGAAGTATTTGCCAGGCAAATGTTTTGGCCAACTTAGGAACGAATTGCCAGGATGTCGCTACTGCTACGGCGAAATTTATGTGCATGATTTGCATAAGCTGCCCCTCGCGTGTCTTAAATAACTGCATTTTAATATGGTTTAGACATCTGCATATGTGGACACAGAAAAAGTTTTCTTAGCCTAAGGATCACTCTATCAAACAGGACTTTAGAAAATAAAATATTTATTAGTCTAATAAATGTAAATTTGGATTTAATAAAGTTCCTATAGGCTATTTTAAATATGAGACTCAAAGGCTTTATAAAATTTGTGCCTATCCAGGTTTCGTATTAAAGTGAAATAATATTACAAGCATTTACGTCTAGCATATGTATATATTTATAAATAAATAAATATTTATTATTGCTTTATTTTCCCATAAATAAATAAATGTAGGTACTTACAATTAAAGATAAAGTAACTACTTTGTACATTTTTTAAGCTTGGAATTCAGCTTTATATTTCTATGCGTTGTAAGGTTTTTTTTATTTTTAAGATTAGCAAACATAAAAAAATATTTATCATTCCTATATATTGACATAAGAAAGTAAAGTAAAGAACCTTTACTAAAAAATACTTACTAGCCATTTCTTAAGCTTAAAACCTAATAGCATTAAAATTTTTGTGTGCATTAAGGTTTTTTACAAACTAAAAAAAGGAACCAATTTGAAAATAGGCGAAATTAAAAAAAAAAATTATTATTCCATTTCCATTTTGACATAGTTAAGAAATGTAGGTACCTAATTTTTGAGATAAAGATGCAAAGAAGAAGAATCCAATTCCTCATCTTTTATAAAGAAATAAAAGATGACAACTGCTACATTTATTCCTTTAATCTCTGATTTTCATGCTCACTTAATTTCCGAGTGTATGCATAAATACTCGACTTTCCACCTGAACAGTCCTTCATTTTTAAGTAGAACTTGCACTTTGGCCGACTTGCCGCCCCGCCTGCTTAAGTGTCACTCGAAATTGAACTTCAGTCCGGATGGGGGGCATCTATTGGCCTCTTCACAACAAGATGCAATTATTACATGCCCGGCAGCTGCTCCTTACCTTTGGCAAACTGGAATAAGTGCTTTTGAGCACTAGTTTTTAGCAAAGTCCGAGCAGGGCAAACTTTTCGCTGCAAAGTTAAACAGCAGGAACTGAATAAATTGTCAAGGCTGCTCTATCAAAGATACCAAAAAAAGAGAAAAAGGGATCGAAAGGGGAGGGTAAGTTGCCGAAAAAAGTTACCTAACGATGAGTTCCAAAGTTCAAATAAGCTGAGTTCAGCAAAAACGGGCAAGTGGGGGTAGCGTTATTATTAACTTCATTTGTAGAACATTCAATCGCTTACTGGGGAATCATTGTCGGAATTTCTTGAACCGGGAACTTTGACAACTTATAGAAGCATTCAATACAATTTGATTGTGTTTGATATATCGTTGACATTTTATTTGAATTTAAAAATAAATTACGAGTAATTCTACCACTTTCTTGAGTAATTTACATTACATTGTACATTTTGGTATTAACTATCTATATATTAGAATAAAATGGTGAGAAGAAAAAAGTAAAATTGAGCATATTTAACAACTTTTCAATAAGAATATACTACTGACTGGACTAATAGTTTAGTTATTGAGATATACAATTCATCTTGAATTAGGCACAATGAAAACATTTACATCTTCTAAAATGTTGTTTTATTTTTAAGAACATTCTGAACTCAAATTATAACTTCAGAATTCTCTCTGTGTATCTTTAGCAATTTTATTGTAGTTTGATTAAAAATAAATCAAAGTCCAAATGAAGTGGGCTCAAGGGTACGTATACATACAAATTTTGTACTTAAATTGAGTGCATCCTCAAATTGAGAATACAAATACTCAATTTGAGAACGTCATAATTTTCTCTGAGTATGTATAACCTTTATAACACTTTTCCTGAATCGAATGTTTTTAAACCCGGCCAAAAGATACTTGCAAGTAAATAAACATTTCTAAAGGTTAAAAGCATATCCCTTAAGCTATGGAAATTTCACCATGCCCCTCTTAAATGACTTTAAAGGTATCTGGCAAGTGAACTGCCCAAATAAATGCCATCAGTTAAGTCCACCCTCGATCCGTCTGTCAGGTGTCAGCTTAATTGTTGACAACATCTGCCGTCGCTTGCGGTTAATTAGCCGTCCATATGATTAATCAATCGGCCAGAGTCTCTTATTCCCAAAGTGCTGGAACAACCCCATCTCAATACGATTGTGATTGCCACGGTGAACAGCAAGTGCGTCTTGTTGCGCCGCACAATGAATACCAAAAAATTCAATTAATTTGTGAATAAACGTTAAATTGAATTGCGTTTGCGGGCTGCCTGCTGCAGTCGGTGCATAATTGCCAGTGACATGGCAGTGCAGCTTGCAATTCGCAGTTCTGTTTTCGCAATTTCACAGGCACCCAGAGATCGAGGGTTCCCGAGTTATAGAGCTCCAGAGCTTCAGAGCTCGAGAGCGTGCCAGCGCCATCTTTGACGGCTTCTTAATTAAAAGACTGTCAATCTGTGTGTACGTCCTCGCATTCCCGCTATGTGTATATACGTATTTATGGGTTGCGTGAGGCCCCGAAAGGCGACAACCCGACAAACTGATGCCGTGATGTCCTGGCACCCGGGGATCCAAAAAGGCTCCCAAGGATCCAAGGCCTCCAGCTGCAATGCAACCCATTGCCGGAGTGCTATTGTTAGCATCAAGTCATGCGCGCGGCAGGCTGTATCGCCATCGCCATCACCATCGCCATCGTCGGCGAAAAAGCAAAAGGCAAAAAAGCAGGGGCAACGCCAGCGGAAAATGAAAAGAAAATGGGAAGTGAGCCCAGGACAAAACAAAATTCACACCGACCAGGACTTCAGCGAGTTGACGGGTTTCATAGCCAGAAGAAATGAGGCAGCTCAAGTTTCCTTCATGGGTAATCAATAGTTTCAATTTGGAATATATCATATCTGAAAAAATTCAATAGGCCATACCAAAACTAGTCTCAACAATTGAAAGTTGCTATATAATAATATCACTTAAAATATTTCAAGAGCTTAGTTTTGTATAGGAATTCGTAATTAAAAAAAATATTTAGATAGTATAGGTCCTTAAAATAAGCAAAACATATAGCATGAAAAGGGTTATTCAAAGTAAAATTGTAAATATATTCATTTAAATAATAATGCTTTGCCTAAATGTTTAAGGATAAAAGCAGTCGTCATTTAAATGGAAAACTAATAATAAAGAATGTTATATTTTACTAAAAAAAAACCCCTGATTCATTACCTTCCTACAAAACAAATGGCCAAAGTTCGCATCTCTAGGTTCGTTTGCCACTCCACTTTCAAGCCGGAAAAAGCAAAGCGAAAAAATGATCCATAGCTGGGAAATACTCGTACAGGAAAAAATGCATAAAAATGACTTATAAAACATTTGTGAGCGTGCGAACGGAAAGTCGCTGGAGGAGAAGGTGCCGGGACATTGAGGGCCACCGCATCCCAGCTCCTCCCAATCCAAGCCCAAACCCAAACCCATCGCATCCGATCCCATTCGGGAACAGTATCCTTTGGCAGGCCGTACAAGTGCTGCTCATTGACAGCACGCTGACGTGATGTGTTTAAGCCTGCTGGGATGTCCTGGATGTCCTTGTCCTGGTGTGCGGAGCTATCTGTGTGCTGCCTGCTTTTAGGCTGCATGCTTCCGATGCACCGGGAAAAATCAGTTGGCTCTTTTTGTATTTAATTATTAAAAAAATTGTGTCTATTATGCTTACTGATATTTTTGTGCAGGAACTCTTATGAATAAAGATGGAATTTATGTGGAAAGTTATTATATCATTTCCTAAGTTGGCCTTTGTACCTAACATATATATATGGATTTTTAGCTCCAAGCAACTAAAATTAAATTAATTAAATTAAATTTTAAAACCTACTCTAGTTTAAAATGTGATAAGAAAAAATCAGACCTTTTAGTAAATCATCTGAAATAACATATGTATCTACATATATATTATCCTAAAACATATGCTAGCCCTAAATTGATCTATGTCGGTATAATAATTCATAATTCATCATTCGTGATTCATCATTCATTAAATCATCAAATCATCAAATCTTAAAATCATCAAATCTTCAAATCATCAAATCATCAAATCATGAAATCATGAAATCATCAAATCATCAAATCATCAAATCATCAAATCATCAAATCATCAAGTCATCAAATCATAAAATCATCAAATCATCAAATCATCAAATCATCATCAAATCATCAAATCATCAAATCTTCAAATCATCAAATCTTCAAATCATCAAATCTTCAAATCATCAAATCATCAAATCATCAAATCATCAAATCATCAAATCATCAAATCATCAAATCTTCAAATCATCAAATCTTCAAATCATCAAATCTTCAAATCATCAAATCTTTAAATCATCAAATCATCAAATCTGCAAATCA
Organism: Drosophila suzukii; assembly: GCF_043229965.1. Classification (NCBI taxonomy): domain Eukaryota; kingdom Metazoa; phylum Arthropoda; class Insecta; order Diptera; family Drosophilidae; genus Drosophila; species Drosophila suzukii. The sequence continues at coordinate 7,659,339 of NC_092081.1, read as the reverse complement.
TTTAGATTTGATTTACTTACACATAAAAATCAATAAATTAAATCAATCATTAAATACCCTAAATGTATATATTTTGTTTATAAGGCACGACTTATGCACTAATTTAAGGATCTTACTCTTTTAAAGGAATATTGTAAAAAATGGATATAAAATAGTAAAGAATTAATTTGATGAAAAGATGTAAAAGATATGACAATATTATATCAAGTAATATTTATTACTGAGAGTAATATTTATTATTTAGTCTTATTAAATATATATTTTTTTGCAGTGCACTAGCTACAGCCTTGAGATTGCAGCTCCACGATATCCGTGCAGTGAGAATGCGTTCCATTCGCCGCGACGTGATGACTCCGACTGTGACGTGCCACAAATATCAATACAGGACAGAGGCGGGCTCAAGGATGCAGGACTTCGTGGCTCAACTCCTCGTCTTGAACACGTTTCGCACGTCCTCAAGTGTTGTTAGTTTCATCGTACCTCCAGTACCCATACCCCATTCCCCATTTTACCACTTTACACCTACCTAGCTGGCAACTTTAAGGGGGGAAACTCCCCATATTTTTGGAGCGTCAGCAACTTTGTTTTTCGCATGATTTACCGTACAGATCCGTTCGTATATTTGTCGTTTCGACGTAATTTGCATATAATTTACAGCTTCTGGCAGCAGGCGGCATCGGCAACTTTTAAAGTATTATATTCCCTTTCTCACACCTGGTGAGAGAAGCTCCTCCAAACCGCCGGCAAACATCCTCCTTAGAGGCGAAGCACTCGGAACAACAAACATTTTAGCGCCACGCCATGCCGGTGAATATTTTTAAAGTTTTTGACATAGTTTTCCACGTCGGCGTGCAGCTGGGCACGCCCACTTGAGCACGCCCGCCCCCACACGCACTCGCGAAAATTTCCGCCGTTCGGAAAAGCAGACGTCTGGCTAATGAGCTGCAGGAAGCCTGCTGCACCTGAGAATAAAAAAAAAAGACCGGAAAAAAAAACACGGGAAAGCGTAATGCACTCGGCATGCATTTTTTATATCAACTTATAAGTGGTTCCGCCAAAAAAAAGGGGGGAAATAAAAAAGAAACTACCAGGAACTGTGGAGTTTCCCAGGTGGCAGAGGCGTGGCGCGGAGTGCGCTAATTTAGAGGATGCAGGTGTGAAGCTCAGGTAAATGGGTTAAAAAGTGGGTGGATAGCAGAGTGGTGAGAGTTCGAGGAAAGTAGTGGCGGGGAATGCCGCAGGACAAACCCCTCAGTAGTTCAGGTGTTTAGTTAGTGGTGTGTTCGCATTGCCTTGTTTTCTGCGGGGTTAGTGTGATTGCAAAGAGATCTTCTATTTCAGGAAGCCACGGAAAATTGGGAAAATAATTAGGGATTCTGGAGAATAAAGCAACGCCGTGTGCGTTTCAGGAACCTGAGGATAATTGGAGTAGTTAGTTATTATAGATTTTCCAAGGATTGAAAGGGCATTATAAAATGTATATACATATTATAGTTAGTTCCAATTTATATTTTGTTAGTTACATGTTTTATCTATGCACAGAGAGAAATATCCAAGAACATTGTTCTTGAATCGAGAACATTCGTTCTTAAAATTGTGTAAATACATTTTGGTATCAATGTTCTCAATATTAGAACGAAATGGTGAGAAGAGGAAAGTTAAAGTGAGTTTATTCGCCATATTTTTGATAAGTATACACTACTGACTGTTGAGATATCCATACTAGGCAAATACCGTCAGTTCAACTTGATTCGAGCAAAATGAAAACATATTAAATTTAAAAATGTCGTTCTATTTTTAAGAACAATTTTAAATCTTTAGAATTTTCTCTTTATTATTCTAACAAAAGAACAAATAAAATTTTTGCGCCAACTATTAAGGCAGAGTGAATTTACGAACTGCTAATTCTTGGTAGAAAGTCTTCTTTCAATCTAACCTACAACTTAAAGATTCTCCAAGTTCTAAGAATGGAGCAGCACTCATATTTACTCCCCACTTTAATTTTACTTTATTAACAGTGTGTAATAACTTAAGTAATGTGTTTCGGCAGTTTGCCAATACAATATTAAACAATTGAAGCAAATTAAATTGGATCCCAATTTAAATTATCGTATTTTGTTAGCTCTTTGTGTTTAAAATGGTGTGTATTGAATGTATAATTAAGTTTTTCAAATGTAGAGCAAATTGTTTGTGACATTTGAATTTGAATTGCTATATTTAACTTGGTCAGCATTTTTGGCTATCTAGAGCCCCACTCATATTTGTGCTTTTGGGTTTTTCCTCATTAGCTTTCCATCCAATTTCCACAATTTCTTTTCTATCCCCTTCTCTTTCTGGGTGGCCATCTCTTTTCCTCCTTTTGCTATCTGCCACTGAGTGCTATTAATTTTTTTTTATTTTGGATTTTTTCTAGCGCTCGTTTAGCTATTCTGTTGAGCAAAATTAACTGCCCTTGCCGTTGCATAAAATTTAAATTTTATTTGCTTTTATTGTCGCTGTTTTATTTTATTTCATTTCGCCCCGCCTTGCTTTATTTTCGCAAGTTTGCTTGTTTTTCCTTGGGCAACATTCTATCTTTTGGTGTGCGCATCATTTCCATATCAATAACAGCTGGACGCGGAATTGGCGGTACAGCTCCCAGGAAATCACTTGACCTGGGTCGGAAAAATTGGGAATACTGGGGGAACTGTGAAACCTGAGCTCTTGGCATCACTAAAATCGCATTTGCCTTCGGGGATTATTTGCTATAATTCATGCTGTCAATGCAAATTGAAATTGTGTCACGCAGTCAACTCGGGCAGTCGGCAGTCGGCAGTCATCTAGTCACTCGCATTTTCCATTTTCCGCTCTCGCCAATTTCCCAGCATGCCTTTTCGCTTTTTCTATGTATTCTTTTTTTTACTTTTTTTTTGCGTACACCGCAATTGTTGGCCAGCTTCCATCTCCCAGGTCCTGCCGGCGAAATCTCAAAACACAAATGGATTTTTAAATTACCCTCGTGGCACTTTTCAACTTCTCCTGGTTCGAGGACGAGGACGAGGGCCATAAAACTGTGTGTGCTGTGTGTAGGTGCATTGAATTATCTGCGACATTCTGTGCAGTTGGTTTAATTCAGCAAAATGCATAGATATTTAAAGGGGGGTTGGATCATAAACTATGCATGGGCAGCGTTTGTCGAGCGAAAGAACGCTCAAATTGCTGCTCTGAAGATGCAGCCTGTGGCTCCTCGGCTTGCGCTTTTTGCTCGCTGCTCCATCGTCCTTTGCATTGTTGAGTTATGTTTCTTGGTTGGCAGCACCACCCACTCTGACCCCTGACCCCTGACCCCTGACCTCCCACGCCCACTTGTGCCACCCCCTCACTACCATTGAGGTTCAGTGAAGCGGCAGCAAACCCCTTCGTTTTCCTCCTCTTCCGGAGTTTTTATATCGCTCGCAGGCGGCACTTGCATAAACCAAATGCAGAGACAAGTGTCTTCGCCCTGCACAGAGAAAAATAAATAGCACTATGTATGTAGCAAATGCAATCAAAACAAAAATATTACATTTTGTCAGATACTTAAGGCCTTATGACACTTGCTGGATTTTTGACTATCACACTAGATATACATTAAAATGTCGTGATAACCTTGAGAAAAAATTTATAACGCTTAGGATTATTCTATTCAAAATATATATTAACCTACATATATATGTACTTTCCAAAAATAATCCAGTCAGTTAGTCAAAAATCAAGCTAGTGTCATAATGCCTTGAAGAATAACAAAAAAGGGAACTTTAAAGATATTTTAACTACACTTCATATAACTACTTTCCCCTTCTATTAAATGCCTAAAATTATTAACAAATTAAATTCGAGATATAACAGCAGCTTAAATTGCAGATAAATAAACATTTTTGAAACTTAAAAAAAAAACAAAAAAATTGTATGACAAATTTCTGAAAATATGTGTGTTGATTTATATATTTTCACATGAAATGTCTTTTACATTTTCAAATCTTAAATAAATAAATCAATCATCAAATGCAAAAAAATAAAGCGTCATGTGCATAGTTTTTGAAAGCTATTCTATGAAAAAGTTTTAGATTGATTTATGTTATTTTAAAATTTTGAGTGCCTAATCTTTACAAAATAAATCTAATATAAGTATTTAATGCTATAATAATCCTTTATCCTTTTGGATAACACATTTGTTTTTTATATATGGAACATACATATAAAAAACATATTATTTATTTAACTAAAAACTGAGTTCTATTTTTTCCTAGTGCTTGCCCTGCTTGTCTGGAGTCCTTCAGGAAGGGTTCCTTCATCCTGCTGTCCCATCTTTCAGATCGGAATCTCCGAAAGGGGCTGCCGGCTTTCGACGTGTGTCAAGTGTGCTGCATTTGTTTAATGCCAGCGCTTGGTAATTGGAAAGCATGTCGAACATGTCGAATTTATTGCCCCGCAAAAGGCACACAGATACAAATTGAAACGGTTACAGATTACGGATGCAGCTACAAATGGCCACAAGGTTACATAGATATAGATATAGATACAGATCAATGGGCGGAATTCGGAGCATTCCGAGTCAATGGCTCGGAAGAGCCCCAACCAAATGCAATTAATCAAACGCAAGGGGCCAATGTCAATTACATGCAAGAAGCCTCCCCATTCTGACCAGCCCCCCAATCCTTCTAAAATCCCTCGATTCGGTGCTGTTCGGAAGGATTCGGGACACGTCAGCTGTGCCAAAAAGGCGAGATGTTGGCCAGGCGACGTTGTCTTGGCCAACACCTTCCTGTAACCCATAAATTCTGGCCCACAAAATCACACACACACGCACTCACTGATCCACTTGCATTACCATTACCAAACGGCTGTTGTCCTTGTGGGCCAAAAGCGTGTTCGGTTTCCGGTCCTGGCATATGTTTCCCCATATGTTTCTGCCGGACCTGGCCAACTAAATTGCATTAAATATTTTGCATAATTCGATAAATGGAAATCTAATCGAACAGCAGGCGAGGAACATGGAAATTTCTGGAATACCTACAGGACCCAAGTACATCGGTCATTCTAATGGCTTCGTAATTGAAACTATTGACTTGTGAACTTCGTAATTTTAACAATGGTTGTTGTTATGCACATGCCTTGCTGATCTTTGATTATTTGGAACTGACACTTATCTCTTTTGAAATAATTAAAATTGGATTTGACAGTATGCGCTGTGTAAATTTGCATATGTCTTTTCTGAAACGCAATTAATTTAATTAAATTATATTTATATGTTTGGTTTATTGTCAATCACATATTAATGGGTGGCCTAAGGGCGATAAGTAATGGCCTTAAAAACTATGCGTCCAATTTGATTTAAGCAAAAAATAAAATTATTTGTAATTATATATAAAATGACTAATTATTCCGCTTAGTGCTTTATTTCTAGAGAAAAAGTCAATGTACTGTCCAAGGATTTTCCTTAAGGAACATTTAGGTCATGAATTATCTAGTGCAGCCATTATGTAAATTATCGGGCAGATCCGAAGTTTAAATTACTTAGTCAAAACAGTTAGCCGTTGTGAGTCTTATTTAAGCATACTTATAACAAATTAACCTTTTAGTGATTACTATTTATATATATATTTTTTTGGCAAGGATCAATCATTTTATGAAGCATTATATTTATATTTTATAGTTAAAAAGTTAAGATAACACCTTAAAATATTTGCAAAATGAAATCAAAATTAGAATGCTTATGTATTTTTATATATAACTAAATAAATATGTGGATAAATGTAAATAATGGGTTTCAAAAAGGATATAATCGCCTTCAAAAACTTTTGTTTTTAATTTTTAATGAATAATAGTAACAATGACTTATAGAACTCGTTAAAAAATTCCCAATCGAAATCTTAAAATGTAAATAACTCATTTTGAGAAAAAAGTAATGTATGATGTAATGATGTAATGATGTAGATGTATATGGATGAAACAAACGATGAAAATGAGTATGAAATAACGGTTACAATTTATAAAACGATGCAATCCTTCAGGGGAAACTTTAAATTCAATTCGAATATCACTCAGTTCTGATCCAGCAACATGTTGCGAGTGGCTCGGCGATGTTGCGGCTGAAAAACCACCACCGAACCGAAAGTATCCGTCAGATACACGAACCGGCTTCGGCTGCGTTTTCAGTTTCAGCTAGGAACTGAGTTTCTGTTTCTGGTTTTGCCAGTTAACCCTGCGACTCCGGACCGATTGGACGCGTTTTGAGCGCTTGGCCAGCAGAAACGCCAGTATTTTTCACTCGGGGCTACGCGTGCGCGTCTCTGCAAAGTCAAAGGCAAAGACAATCGAAAAGCCACAAAGCCAGAGGTAAACGCAAACACAAAGTAACAACTTCGACGCTCGAAATTACCGGTTTTTCGCCAACAATCGCCGCTCTCTGTGTGAATTTTTAGCGCGCGGTCTTTCCTTTAGCCTGCTCTTTTCCGAAAAGTGCGTTGGCTTTTCCTCCAGCAACAACCACCCCCCTTCGCGGAAAAATACCCCAGCTTACCGGTCGGGTTTATGGCCATAGTCTGTTTACTATATATCAAGCACGAAATTTCCCGGAATCAAAATAGTTAAATTCAATCACAAAAAACAGTGCTAAAGTGTGGCCAGCCAACCTGGCGAGTGCTAATTAAAATATATTGTGTTGATAATACAATCACAAGGTGCAAGAGGAAAACACGGATGCGCGATTTTAAATGCCATATTCCATATATGTACATATGATAAATATTTAACAATGCAGCCGTGCAGCTAAAGCGGATTATTGGCCACCAACGCGTGGAAATCCCGAGGCAGAGCAAACAAAGGCCTGTAAGTTCACACGTTCCAGCCAGGATATATCTAGAATATATACGTATATGCGGTCATATATGTGTCGCTGTGCGGCTGCATTCTAATGGGGATTGTGCCACACATGACACCTGATGTATGACATATGACAGGTGTCGTTCCAACAGGATACTACATGTCCTACAGGAAAAAGGGCTTTAACTCTTCTACATAAATTTCGGATTCCCGGAAACGCGTATTTTATGTTTACTCGATTACTTGGAACTATAAATGTATGGCGGGTTTTATCTGAATTTTTAAAATATTTTGGATATACATATCTCTTTAATATTTCGTGATTTCGCTACATCTGGTTTAATCCATTCTTAAATGGATCTGCGTACTTTGTAGAGAAATGCTACTGTTATAGTATATTTTTGCCCATTAGATAGACATTTTAATCCCTTGAAATATTTGGATATTATGTAAGTGGGTTGATAAGTTGTTTTAGTTTTAGAAATACTTTTCTATGTAACGGACAAAGTTCTAGCTCCCTCGAAAATATTTAAGACGCTCTTAATTAGCCGTAGTTCAGCTCTAAGGCTTCGGCAATAAAATAGAGCTCCAATTGGGCCTTTAAACCCAGGGCCTCTTTCTTGGCCAGCTCCAATTAGCAGTTGGCCCAAACAGTTGGCCCAATGAAGCCGAAGTCCGCCGTTCACACAGTGCAACTGTTAAAGTTCAGAGTCGCCACAGAAGATACAAACGCGAAGCTCAAAAACAAACATAAAGCTGAATACCAAATGAGACAACAAAAGGAGGAAGCACAATAAAAGTCACATTAAAACGTGGGGCGCAAAGGCGGAGAAAGAGGTGGGAGGGAAAGGCCGAGGAGAGTGGGGTCAAAACATAACCGAAATCGGAATCAAATGCCTGCACGAGATACAAATGTATCTGTATCTGTATCTGTGTTGCTGAGCATTGCAAGTGCTTTGTTTTCCCTGCATTTCACACTTAACCATGGGATTTTGCCGTTGTCGTTTGCCTTTGCTCTTGTATCTTTGTATCTGCGCCCTTTGTCTGGCGCATAAATATTTCAGCAGGCCGGGACAAACACACATATATCTGCTGGATACATTATTCACTCGACGATTTTGTCGGATTGCCAATTTATTAAGATAGATTTAATATTCGAGGCCATTAACAGCGGCATTGTATTTTGGGTTTGTTTTTCGAGTCTCAACGGTAAAGATACACTCGCACATTTATGTTTTATGATTTTCTAGTTGGAATGCGGTGTGTTTGGTGCAATTGGAAGAGTCGAGTCAAGTCCATTTCGAGCCTGCCAGTGGCAAGTAGCTGAAAAATTGTTGTAAGACTGGTTTTCTGCCACTGCTCCTCGTTCCCTCCTTTTCTCTGTCTCTTTCTCTCTCTCTCAGCCAGAGTGTTACCAACCTTTTTCCATTCTTCTTGCGGCTGATGCAGAGAAAAAAAAATGATTACTCTTGGATCTAGTCTTATACGATCCACACTTGATAATGAGTCAACCCATTTTATTATATTTCTATGTTTCCTTTGCATTCAGTCTTTTACGATCCACACTCTATTATATTTTTATCTAATCTTAAAATATTTATATATTAGTTCCCCTTTTTAAATTCTTACAGTGTTCTCCCTTTTTAAGGATATTTTGTGGCTTAATTATGTTCAATATAAAAATATATTGTTTTATTCTAAGTGTTAAATATGATATGAAGAATGTTAATTGGCATAATTTGTAATTGTTTAAATGAAAATGCGTTTTTTCTGTTCTTGTATCAGTTTTGTAAATATTATAGTTATGATTTCTTTCGATATTAAACCTTAAACAATCTGAGAGCCTTGAGTTCCATTGTTAATATACAAATTTCACCTATTTTTAGTCAGTGTACCTTATAAAATGACTATTGTTACCAAACATTTTGATAGAACATTCGGACCTTAATCAAACATACCAAAAAACGATCTTGAAAACATAATAAACAAAATAGTTTTCGGTGCAAGAAATGAGTTTGTTAGCGCCCGGCTCTCTCTTGGCGGTTTTGCAGCTGTCTCGACCAGGTTAAGAGCAATCTACCACCGGCAGTCACTTCGGCTGCGGGCCATCATCCTGGCCAGAACGCATCCTCTTCTTCTTCGGTAGCCGCAACCTGTTTCTCATTGCTTTGCTGTATTTTCTCTCCTTTTTTTTTGTGGGCTCAAAAAGATCAGCCCAGTCTTGGCCAAGGAGTCGAACGAAAAAAGGTGATTTTTTCCGGCTTCTGATGCCACATTCACCGCGAATTGTCAATCCATCCGGCGAACTAACCTCAGTCAATCCATTTGAAAGCCAAGCCGGCAAGGGAAAACTCGTTATGAGGCTTGATTAATTAACATTTGAATGTTGTCTCGTGCCAGTTAATGTGCCTGATTTGTGGCCGGCTTGGGGACCATCAAAATATCAACAGTCTATTGTGGAAATTATTACAAAGTCTTGGCTTCCATTGCCAAATGGGATTTGCATGGCAAGGAGTTGGATTGAATCACTCAATCGCGATTCATTGATGACGTTGGCGGTCCACATAGTTTTTCGTATCTTTTGTGGGTTTGTTTTGGGCTCTCTTGGCCACTATTCACAGCTATCCATGAGTTACCGCGTAGGCTAGGGCACTCAAAACTGGTTTCGGCCACATTCAAAATTGTTATGTTAGAATAAAAGCTTAATTGATGCATATACGTACATACGTACGGTTTTATACGGCAGCAAACAGCCCACAGATACAGCCGAAAAAACTCCAGATACAGATACAAATCCAGATACAGATACAGTTGGAAGCAAATCTAGACGCAGCTGGATAGGTTAGGTCATGCGGCGTCTATCGCATGATTGATGGCATTGTAACTCTGGTCTTCTCCGCCGAAATCAGATATTGATTTGGTTTCTGGGATAAGTGTATATCTAATGCCCAACAGGTGGAGGTGTCCTATGGGGCGAATGAATTATGAATTCTGGCTGTGAAAGCAGATGCCGTTTAAATATTTACTCAGCTCCCAAAAGCTATCTATCAACTCTAGCTTAAATGCCTTGTTTGAATATTTAGTATAATTATTTTTCTTTTAATTAAATAACAAGGCTTCTATCATCAATAAATCATCATAGGCAATGCAATATTTATTTATTTAGAACTTGACCACTAAATAATCAATAAGTTATTAAGTAAACAGAAATAAATGAATATGAAATGCTTCTTTTTTTTATAATTTTCCTCATGCTTTTGGGACACCACATCACAATATGAAATTGCTTACCAAAGAGATTAATTTGAGCAAAGTACGAACTGTTTGGCTTAAATAGAGTCTCAAAGATTTTTTAATACCATGTCATATTGATTGAAATGCATAAAGGCATAAACTTGACTTGACCCACTCAAAAGACCAATCAGTCAAATAGATGAAATAAATCGAATTATTTTTCTAATTGATGAAATTCCCCCTTTCAGAAAGTGTAATAAAGAAATGTAGTTGAATTTGCCACATTTTTGCATCAATTAGGATGCGACCGAGCGATTTAAGTGCCCTGGTTCAATGAATTTACAGCTCGTTTTGAACGATGCACTATGGGGAATTTGCCCACTTTTTGTGGCATTAATTAATAACTTAAGAACAAAGCAACATTTAAAAGTTTTGTTTTTGGAATTAAGTATATAAAATTTAAAGGAAGTAAATTAAAAAAAGATGGGCGTGGTCCCGCCTTTTTTTTAAGAAAAAAAAATTTTTTTTCTTGTAAATCAAATAAAAAATTTTTTTTTCTTGAATTTTTTTTTTAAAAGACCAAACTGATTTAAAAAAAAAATGTTGGCGTTTTTTATTTTCCATTTTTTTAGTGAAATTGTAATTTTTTGTATTGTTATCACTATAATTCTTAACAAAAATACTAAAATCCTATATATCAACGTTAAGAAAGTGAAATGATGTTGTAAAATAATTTTAAAATAATCGTTATTTAATAAGAAATATAACTGCACTATGTTTTTCTTAGGATAACATCGAAACTGGCATTTACCAGACAAAAATGAGAGAAATATAGTATATTAGGTAGAGGTCTTTAAAGCTAAATTTTAGAGAAAGTGCGCAAAAGTGCACTTTTATACTAACCGAGCTCAATGAGAATTAAATACTCTACAAGATAAAAAAGGTTTCAGAGGTGGAAACAGCTGGAATCACTTTGTAGCTCTATTTAAAAATACAAATTAACTTAAAGATTTTGTTTTTTTGAGGTTAGAACTAGAACACGAATATACGAGCACCACAATCAATAAACACAATATTAAGGTCACAAACACAAGTTACAAGTCCCTCTGATTGGATGGTATTTCAAAAATCTCAGAGCTATGTTTAGTTTTATACTTTTTGACAATTTAAACTATTAAGAAAAATAGGCGCTTTACCAGCGCTGCCACCTCGTTGAAATAAAAACAGACTTTAACAGCTGATAACTTAACAGTGGTGCGTACTGTTTAACTTTTCTGTTAGTAACATTAGATATTGATGTTATCCTGATGCATTCTGATAAACAAAACGTATTTTTAACGACTTTTAAAACATGGGTTTTGGCCATAAAAAGTGGTCAAATTCCCCATAGTGCGATGGCAGGCTAAAATCTCTCATGTTCAAAGCAACCAAAACGGTGCGGTGGCAACCCTGTCCACGGATGAGTGCCAAATTGATTGATTGATTGACAGCCCTGCACATAAAGCACCCCCCATGCGATGTTTTAGTTTTTGCTTAATTCACTACCGCGTCAAGTAACGAGGTTTTTGGATGGCAGAATGCATGAATAATGTAGCGAAAAGGATGCTCTTCCTTGCAGTTGGGGAATTCACACCTCGTTGGGATTGGAATGGAAATAGGAACAGGAACTGGAATCGAGTGATACAGAGACTGGGAGAGACGAGACCTCATTAGTGTTAATTCAATTAGAGGAGCCAAAGTTTGTGGCACTTTGGCTAATGAGGCATGTCCAAGCATCCAGCACACGCCCAAAAGCCAGAGCTCTGGCACTCGATGTGTGGCGTTCATTTGCATGCTGGAAATTTGTTTCAATTGCATTAATTAGACATATCAATTTGGGTGGCCGGATGGTCGGGCAAATGCCTCCGAGCGGTTCGGGCTGTCAAATTAAGTGAATGACTCTGCGTTTCCCATTAGCAAGAATAAGTCGCATGATATTGATGTTCCTGAGCTTCCATTTCGAAAGATACAGATTGCAATTAATCTACAAATAGAGGATTAAATAACGAAATGGAGTCAGGGGAATCAACTGTTCGGTTCAAGTGCCTACTAATTCACAATCAAATTAATTATGGCCATAAGTGCTGCATTGCAAATATTATTACACTACAAACCCTTCCCAAAAGCTTAAGTGAAATTGATATAAATCAACATTTTAACTATGCCTATTAATGAGGGGGTAAATTAATGGCCATACTCATTAAATAGTACCCCACTTAAAACTATTTATATTGGAATTCCTTTTAAATTTAATAAATGTTGCATAATAAACATCGCAGGGGTTTATCAAAACTCGTCATTTTTAATAAGTTTAAAGTATTACTATTTTAAATGCCATTATAAAAACGAATCATTTATTAATTATATATTTATTCAACCACAGCTATTTGCGGAATCCTTTTAAACTGTCAGAATGATTTAGCATTGTTGATGGCCAAGAATTCAACTAACGAGAATGTATAAACATAATAACCGCACAATTGTGTGAGCTTAATGTTAATTAATTCGCTTATATTGAAATATTATTTTCCGAAACTAATAAATTTTGAGAGAGAAACAATGAAGTTTATACGGACTTTTGGGTAATTGTTTATTGATTAAATGTCTTAGTTTAACCACAAGCACACTCAAAGCAATTATTTTTAAATTCCTAGAATTTTGTGAAATTAATTTAGTTAGCATAGACAATAGGGTGGATTGGACACCTTGGGTGTGATTTATTTAATATTCCTTGGGCACTTGCCGCACTTGACTTTCCACCCGACAAATTTGTGTAATTGGCCAGCAGCAAAAGCCGTGGCATTTCATTTGATTAAGGCAACTCATCAGTGGACATCACATGTTTATAATGCAGAAACTGCATCAATTACGCTTCATTAGAGTTCAAAATGAATGCAAAAGCAGCAGGCAGCCGCATTGAGTGCAGAGTGGAGCATATAATTCATTGGCTTAATTAAGCTGACCGACTCCCCCAACCGCCCCACTATAATAACTTTATCAAATTGCCAGACGAGTGAAAGCCAAAGCAGCAGCAGCAAAATCAGTAGAAGTTCTCGATGTCAGGCAAGTTTGCTTATCAAAGTTGGCTCAGTTGGGGGTGGTCTCAAAAACACAAAAAAATATAACCCAAAAAGGGGTGGCAAAAAAAATAAACCCTGTGCTCCACAGTTTTTCCCCTCTAATTTATCACAATTTGCATGTCAGTCACGCTTGTATATATAAATTGCATACAATTTATCAGCCCCCTCTCGCTTGTCACAGGGAAAAACTTCTGGACTCCAGCATCCGACTATATCTTTTTGTCCACCAGTTGACCCATATTTGCTAGACTCTTTTTCCGGGAGCGTAACGCAATTATGCGGGCCTTTGTCATTAGTTTGTTCTGTAGCTTCCCCAAAATGTATGCTACATACAGATGGCTGTGTATCGATGTCAATCCTCTCGGTTCTCTGGCAGGCAGCATTATCATAATGATTCCATGGCGGAATACAAGACCCATTCAAGGCTATCAAATGGTGAAATGCACATCCTTGATGGCAACCAAGGTGTGTGCGTGTCCTCTGTATTCCACGCCTTTTGTCTATCCGAGCAAATAGTTTCATATTGCAATTTATTTTGATTATTTTGATTATAGCAGGTCCTTGACTCATATGCATTTGCACACATGCTATGGCTTTATATCCGAATATGTATTTACATATATATTTACGTGCGTGACGGTACAAGAGAATTTGAATAAACTGACAGCGCTGACAACGTGCCAGAAAGTGGAATTAAATTTAAATGAAATTGCCAGCCCTTAGTCGTGAGACAAAATGCTGAGGACAATTCACCAGCATGTTCTCGGGTGAAATGGCGGGAAAATGGGGAAAAGCGGGAAAAGTGGGAAAAGGGGGAGTGATGCTGTGGCTGTGTGCCATCCCCAAAAACAAATGGAAAGCCGCGACAGGCAAACAAGGAAGGCAAGCAAGCGAAGCGAAGCAACAAGAACCGGTCGCCATGACGATGGTGCGAAGTATGGGGGAGTTTGGGGGACGAATTCTCTATAGCTAAGCATAAATAAGTTGTTAAGCCATCAGTGAACGTGCCCCACACACGCAGTTGGCCACACTGGCCCCAGTGTGGCTGTATGCGTGGCTGTGCGTGGCTGTGTGTGCGCGCGAGTTTGCGGCATCCTATCAATACGGAAGTGGAAGTTCGCACCACATTTTCAATTTGAGTAAATTGAATTTACGCTGCGCATAGCAGATATGTGCCAGACTTGCCACCGCGCCTGTTTATCGCCTTCGATGCGATTAGCTTCGAGCTTAACTCGTTGAGAGATAAAACTTTTCATTCAATTTATTTGGACCATATCCCCAGATATTTCCCCCAGTTTCATATTTGAATCCCGCATTTTATTGTCGGAGTATGTGTCTGCTTTTTGCAGATGTATCTTAAGCACTGAGGGAAAAAACAAATATTATCTGCAATGCAGATTTTGTAGGGATAAGTTAAGTTATCCAGTTATCCATAAGGTTATCCATTTCTCTCCTTTTCTTTTTGGGACAATTTTTAATGAGAGGAAAGCGAAGAAATACCATTTCTCAGTATCAAATTAATTTTATTCAATGGTAATTCATTTTTTGGCTTATGATTTCCTTTAATCTTCTTGTCTTAAATAAGGGTGTTTCAGACTTTTTCTCAGTGTACCACGTTCAGCATGTGGCAAAGATGAACTCTGTTATCCGCCTGGATACACGTGCGTACGTGTTTGAGTCTCGGAGTTAGAAAGTCTGTCTGTTTGCGTTAGTCCTTTATCTCTATCGGAAATTTATGGCTGCTAACAATTATGAGCGACGGGTGGAAAATGGCAGGACCGAGGGCAATTCGCGCAGTCAATCCCCAGATCGTGAGTATCTCAGTTTGATGGTTATCCATTTGATGGCTATCCGTAAAGTTGGCCAAGTAAAACGATTTAATTGGGGAAATGGAACAGCAACAGCAGCTCAGACATTTTCATTAACATCCTTTCGTAATATCTAGGCTCCAGGAAGCAATCCTGTGTCGATTATATTTCCCCTTTTCAAATGTTCTCCTTAGACAATTATGCTGTCCTTTTGCGCAAACAATTTGGCATGTTAAACACAGTGAAAGGATGGAATTGCAAAAGGAGTTCGTTGCAGGCAAACGTTCCCCCAACTGGCCAATAAAGAAGCCCTAAACAAGCGGCGCCACAAGGACGAGACATGGCCAGAAAGAGAAAGAGGGCGACAGTCGGGTAGAGAGAGATGGCTAACTCTGATTTCCAGAGCCACATTTACATGACACAACTCGTTTTGTGGTCGATTTCAATCAGAGCAACTCCGAGAAACGCCTGACATTTTGCGTTTTCCTCTGCAAGGGACAGGACTAATGAGCAGCCACAGGACCTCGGAGGCCAAGCTGTTCCAATTTTCACTCTCTTCCAGGACGATTGAGTGATGCAATCAAAGGGCCACTGCCACTGCAGCAGGAGGCTGCATTTTATTCATTTTTAAAGAGGCCCCTTGCATCATTCGAGCGACAGAAATTGTGTTTGTTCATCGTATTTGCGGCAAGGTGGTTGCAGGTCCACAACAAAAACAAGAACAAGAACAAGAACACCACTCGCCGGTGGTTGATTTCCACTGCACTCTAGCGCCCCCCGAGGGTGGTTTTTATACCCGTTACTCGTAGAGTAAAAGGGTATACTAGATTCGTCGGAAAGTATGTAACAGGCAGAAGGAAGCGTTTCCGACCCCATAAAGTATATATATTCTTGATCAGGATCACTAGCCGAGTCGATCTAGCCATGTCCGTCTGTCCGTCTGTCCGTCTGTCCGTCTGTCCGTCTGACCGTCTGTCCGTCTGTCCGTCTGTCCGTCTGTCTGTCCGTCCGGATGAACGCTGAGATCTCGGAAACTATGAGAGCTAGGCTATTGAGATTTGGCGTACAGATTCCTGAGCTTCTTACGCAGCGCAAGTTTGTTTCAGTAGACTGCCACGCCCACTCTAACGCCCACAAACCGCCCAAAACTGTAACTCCTACAGTTTTGATGCTAGATAGAAAATTTTAACTGAAATGTATTGTTCTCATCAAAACCTATCGATTGACCTAAAAAAAAGTTTGCCACGCCCACTTAAACGCCCACAAACCGCGAAAACCTGTGACGCCCACAATTTGCATGCTAGATAAAAAATTTTAACTGAAATGTATTGGTGTCGTCAATACCTATCGATTGATCCAAAAATAATTTTGCCACGCCCACTCTAACGCCCATAACGCTTAAATCTGTCTACCGCCGGTAGGTGGCGCATTTTAATTTCGCTTTGCTGCTTGCATATCTCCATTTCCCTTTGAGTAACGGGTATCTGATAGTCGAGGTACTCGACTATAGCGTTCTTCCTTCTTATTCCACTTCTATTTGTGTGTTTTCGCTAGGCAGGATCGCAGGCTGACTCACGTGCCGCCTGACTTTGCTCCGCAGTGTTCATTATATTAAACAAGTTTGCGCCATAAATGCCGCTGCCAGAGGCAAAGCCAGCAGACGGCCAAAAGGACTCGGGATTCGGTGCGCGGGACTCGAAGGGAAGGAAGCCCACACAGGAAAAAAAAATCATGTGGTCGGGGGTTATTTTTTTCTAATTTTTACCATCACATCAGCAATCTAAAAGTCGTTAGGGTGAGTTCCTGAGAGAGACATATGTATAACAATCAATTTTAAAGCCACTCGTAGGCAATCCTTTAGGATTTACAATCATAATATGAGTTATCTCATTCTCTGTCAGTTGATTTATAAGTATTTTTTCATAAACCAATAATTAAATGTTACTCCACATATCTTAAAACAAATCCTTGTTGTAATCAATCGGTAAATATTTTTAAAGAATAATATACCATCTTATTAGAATTGTTTGGAGTATGTCTCAACATGGAAATAGTTATTTAAAGAGAGAATAATAATTATTAAATTATAATTTGAGAACAATAATAAGTTATTTAGTAGGTATTAATTATTGAGAAACAAGTTTACAGCTCTCATATGGTCCATCATATTTGTTATATACCTATTCAAAAAAATACTATTTACCTTTTTAAGGGAGTGAACCTTCTCACTTTGGTATTATTTTAAGGACCCACCAAATATTAAGTAACAAACCAAACCCAAAGGATATTTTTCAGAATTATTAAGTACCTTTATTATTTTAGATAATACAATTGAGGGTGTTTCAAATTTCTAAGATGCCTATCGACTTTTTTCTCTGTGTAGCCATCGGGGTTGTTGGTTTGCCTGTTGTCCTTGCTGCTGTTTGCCGTAATAAACTCTCGTGCAACATAAACAGAAATCCAAAATGCGACGGCTGGGGGCAGCATGACTCATGCAGGTGTGTTCAACGTGCAACGGGGCGTGGCAGTTGCCAGTTGGCAGTTGGCAGTCGGCAGTCACCGGCCGCCAGTCCGCCAGTCACCTGGTCTTCTTGCCTGGCTGAAAGGCATATCCCTACTTGGCAATGGGATTTTTATTTCGCTCGGCTTTTGCCGATTTCTCTCCTTATGCCCATTCATGTGTGCTTTCTCCTCAGTCCTCCTCCTTTGACGCTTTTCCCATGGCTGTTCCCAGTAATTTGTCGAGTTTCCTTTGCATATAAAGCTCCGGCTCAAGAACCCCAACCTCATCCCATGTCCCCGTACTCGTACTCATCCTCATCCTCATCCTCATCCTTGTTCCGGTTATCATCATCTCTCCGTAATGGGTTTGCATTTGTCTGGAGCAGAATCCCGGGCCCGGCAACTCAAACACTTGTAGCCCATCGTGAGTCCCTTGTTGGTGTCGGCTGTTATTGTTGTTTTTACCCTGACTTCGATCCGGGCATTAACTTTTGGTCACGCATTTTGGCAGGATATTAAGAGGACAGTGTTATTTATGTGCCAAAATAGGACCAACTACCCGAGTCGGCTGAAACTGATATTCGATGTAAATCAATTCTATTCCAATGTTATTAATAAATAATGGGTATATTATCTCAGAAATTCTTTATATTTATAACTCGTACCGAAACTTTTTGAAAAATAATAGAGATTTATTTGTAAAATCAAAGTAACAAAATCATCTTACATACTAAGAATTTCAGATTAAACATATTTTGAGCTATGATTTTTAGAATATAATATATTCCTGTCAGTTATGATACATTATTTGATTGTAATCAATAAATACTGTAGCTTACAACTAACAGCAACCATATATCTTATCCAAAGTTTTCTGATATTTGATATTGTGTGTAATTTGTATTGCCCTAAAATTCTTAGAGAAATATAGCTATTCGTCTAGGGTAGTCAAATAAAAATAATTGGCGAAACAATTGCTGACAATATACGAAGGACATTAATGCGTCACTTTTCACTCATCTATCTGTCTCTCTCTATCCTTCCCTATGTCCTGCGTCCTGTTGGCAATTGCTTGCTTCCTTCCCGAATATCTGTCTGTTGTTATTCCTCTTACACTGCACGAAAATTCAGCGTTTATTGAGCTCGTCAAATATTTGCATATCATAAGGAGACGACTCAGCATCGCCTTCTCATCATTATCATCATAGACATCATCATCATCATCGTCGTCGTCCTTGTTGTCCTCGAAAGTGGAGAACAGCTGTTGGACACGTTGTCCTTGCTCCTTTATTGCTGTTGTTGTTGTTGCTGTTGTTGTTATTGTTGCTGATTGCATTTCCATTTGTTGTTGCTGCTCTTGTTGTCCCTGTTTTCATGAAAAACTAACGAAACCACCCCACGCATTCAGCGTTTTTCAGAGGGTTGCTCGATCGCCTCGTCGAAAATTGGGGAGGATATAGCACACATAGCCAGTTGTATTTGTATGTCTGCGTGTGTATCTGTGTGAATGTGTGGGTTTCATTCAGGATGCGTCGACGGCGGCGGCGGCGGCGGCAGGACCAAAAATCAATAAATTCGGCACGAGCAAGTCCTTTTTTCGGCAAAATGCCGGCTGTTGTTCTTGCTCCTTGTTGTGGCCGTTGCTTCATAGAATTTTCTATGCATTCTGGTTTAAGGGAAGGTCTTTGCTAATGCAACCCCTCAATCCCCCGGGGATATATCCCCCCTCCCAGGATCACTCACTCTTTTCGGTTTCTGTGTCTGTGGAAAAGGCTTTTGCCAGTCAGTCAGGCAGCCAGCCGCCAAAGTTGCATTAAACTCTATTACAAAACGCTAAGGGTGGTGGTGGTGATGGTGGCCTGGTCCAAAAAGAGGGAAAGTTAAAATAGGGAGAAAGGGGGGCGCTGAAAAACCAAATATAAAGGGGCCTCAAAGCGAGGGTGGCATTCAACGCCTCGACGAACTGCATCAAAGAAGCCCGCGGGCGGGGGCCAAACGAATGTTTGACATTTAGTCCCTTGCATTTGAGCTCGGCTTTATTTCTGTTTCTAAAATATATAAATTTTCCACTTTTCAGGCCTTCGCTCCGCACCCCAACATGGCGTGTTTCCCTCTGTCTATTCTACTTTATTTTATTTCTCTATGCAAAGCTTGTAAATCCAATGATTCATTCAACGACCCACACCCCCTTTCTAAAAGCAGAGTGACAGAAACACTCCGGAAATTATTCCAATAAATAAGAATGGACTGTGACATTTCTTTCGTGTGGTCGAGTGGAAGACCCCGCCCCCATTTTCACTATATACCACCGCCCCCTTGGGAGTTTTGCCTCGAGGCGCTAATGAAAAAATAATCAACCGAAGGAGCTAAACAAGGAGCAGCGCAGCTCATTTCGTATGAATTTTGATTGTGTGCTAAAATGTGTTCGGAAAAGGGGGTCTTGGAAAAGGGGATGACTCATCCGTCCATCATTTGTCAACTGAAAGTCTGTTGGAGCTCATCATTTATGCGGGGTCCACTCTCCAAGATTAAAATTTACATTCACTACAGCATTAATTGATATGCCATCAAAATTTAAGGTTTTCTGTATATTCAGGATTCAATTTGAGCGGATTCTGCAACAGATAAATTTGGTCATCCTCGGAGGTAAAGTTAGCAAAGAAAAGTTTAGCCATAATACCGGTTGAGATTGTTTATGCTTTTTGGTTAAACTTGTTCAGGCCACACAAAAACGATTGTACAGAGAAAGAAATTGTTGTATATTACTTTGAACTAAAAATAGTAACACTTTGCTGTAGGTATATAAAATATTAGGATTTTCAAGAATCGTTAGAGCTGTAAACTTTCATAAAGTATTACCAAAGAGTCCCGAAAGCCTGTTAAGTCATAATGATAATAAACATTTTTTAAAGAAGGTAAAAACATAGCTTTTTATTCAAAAATACAATATTTATAAGGGCTATAGTATGTTTTAAAATTGTTAACTGCAAGATATAGTACCCATAACTAATGACGAATAATGCCAACATATTTTTTTGGAAAAGAGCCTTTGTTTTATTATTACTTTGAATTTAAATTTATTTTTCTAGAAGAATAAAGTAGGCTATAAAATTGTTCTATAATTTACGTTAGCGACTAAAAACCATTTAAAACTCCCCTAAAAATGCACCCAAAATTGATGACAAATAATGGCAATATTTTTTTATGTGATTGTCTGCCGCATATGTGACTCCTTCCGCCCCATTTTCCACCCATTGGCCCGCCCATGCTTTTCTCAGGGGGCAGACAGGCATGCAGTATTTATGGTATTGAAACACGCAAAAGTTCAGTTCGAGTCAAATCGAGAACTTCAAGTGGTAAGCGCGCACACACACCCTCTGGTACACAGTTGCATATGTGAGTGCGCCATTTTGCAAAAAGCTTTGCGCCTTCTTCGGGGAAAAAGAAGGGGATTGGAAGGGAATGGGAAGGGAATGGGAAGGCATTCAGAAGAAGAAGGGCTGGAAGGGCCACCCTTGGCAAGTCGTGTCCTTAACTCCAACTTCTGGCCAAGTCTCGCATCGAATCCCATTCACAAATACAATCGCAATCACACAGACAGAGGGCCATGTGGAGCTAATGTATGCGTGTGCCCGTCTTTGTGTTTGTGTTGCGTGCCCTGCAGGGGTGATTAACCTTTGATTTCGACCCCAAACCACATTTTGCCACTTTTCAACTTCCCTCTTGGCATTCGATGCTATCGCCGACTGATTTAACATATGCCCCAGACCATGGCAAAGAGTTCTAGAAATGAATATCTATATGACATGGTATCGACTACGTAATATCCAGTAACTTCTTAAATAAATATTACTAATTTATGTAATTATCATCCCGATAGATTATAATGTTTGGGTAGGATGTTTGATATCAGGTGTTACTAGGTACGCAATGTATAATTATCAGCACTTTCATTAAAAAATAAAGGATCTTATAAATAACGTTCCTTGAAAAATAATATAATAAAATTTCCCAACTTCTCGTGATAAAAAATCCTAATCTGTGCTTTACGGTATTATTTAAAATTGTCCACATCTTGTAAAATGCATTATAACATGAAATATCTTTTAAGTCTTTGACAAAATGACTTTTCTTTAGATATCATAAAACATTCTTTCTAAAGCGGTTTGTTTTGTAAATAATGAATAAAGAATAAGTCGAAAACTAATATCATATTGATCAAACTTCAAACAATGGATATTTGATCCTTCTAACTAGTTTTCAATGTTTGGAGGTAAACCATCAATGGAATATACCCATTAACGAACCTTTTCAGGGGAATGGCTTGCACTTTGCTTACCCAGATTTCCACTGATTGGCCATTTTCTTTCGCCTGCTTCTGTCGCTGTGGTCATGGCAACTATTCGAATATCCAGACAATAATGGGGCTGATTGATTTCCGTGTAAGTGGATTTGCCTAACGGATAATGCGATTATTGGCTTTTATCGAGTGAGTCCCTCCATTTGTTGATTTGTATGTGTGATTGAACGGCACGCACGAGTGCGGTTATCGATAAGCGTTTATCTGGAAGGTAAATGGAAGGGATCTGTGTGGTGCAACCAAAAGAAATTCTATTAGCAATTGTTGTTGAGGTGCGAATGCTTAAGACGACTTTCGACACTCATCTGTTGGATTTAAGTTGTTAAAAGTTTACCATTAAATAAGAGGAATGGCCACTTCATTTTCACAAAGTACGTAAATAGTTAAAAGTCCTCGCACAACTGAATATCATCCTTTTAAGCACTCTTTCCGCTTTTAATCCTTTAAAAAGTCGCACTGTCATCATCTAGCTCTCTGATATTTAAGCAAACAGTGTAAAATTGCAATTAATTCATGGTCAAATATTTATTTTAAACTATTTACTCTTTCTACTGTTTTTTTTCGCCCCGATTTCGAGGACAAGGGCTTATTTGCATATCGATTTAATTTCATGCAGAATTGATGGAACGCAAGTATCTATGAGCAGCAGTTTCTATGAGGGATTTTCTCATAATTGCAAATTAATTTGCATTTTAATTAATTTCTGGTCAAGTCCCAGGAGAATCAAATTGATTGCAAACAAGGGAAAAAAAAGGGCGAGAGAGAGCCCCTGAAAAGCGAATAAAAGCAATTATCAAGGAATATGAAAAGTGGGCGAGATCAAAAGGAGGCAGATGCTGCAAAAATCAACAATAGCTTCGAGTACGAAATTCACAATTGAATGCGTTTCGGTGGTAAGAGGAGAGGCAAGTGCATCCATCTATAGATATACACATTCTATATAGAATGTATCTGGGGGATGCCTAAGCAATTAATGTAATTCGTCTTTGTGCCCGTCGCCTTAATGGCATACAAATTACGCATACGCCGCGTGTGCAAATCACCCAAATGAGCAGAGGAAAAGGAAGTGGTTGTGGGGGGAAAAGCTGGGGCAGATTGCTTTACGCTCCATTTAATTTTCGGTAAATATGCCAATAAAAATTGTGAAACACGATGCGGCCCCCAGATGAATATTTGCTTTTAGGTCCCTACAAAACCCACACACACAGAAAAGGTCCTTTTGGCCTGTTTTTCTCCGTCTTTTTGCATTTTAAATTGCCCCAAAAATACACTGGGCAGCGATAACTGCTTGTGGACAGAACGAATATTTCGTTTAATTAAAGCTGACCTGGGGCCCATCAGGTGGAGGTAATTGGCCAGGACTAGGACCTCCACGAAGCACATTAGCCGGCAGGACCTCTCGTCATGTCCTGCATAGAAGTCGATTTTAATGTGAATTTCGTGTCGCACAAACGAAATAAATTTCAATAAATTTTTGGCCAAAGCAAAAAAGTGGGCGGGGGAACGTTCTAATAACTTTTAATTAGTTAACCATGTGGAAGTTTTCCGCAGCGAAACTAAAAGCAAATTTGCTGTCAGCGCAATTTAGTTTTGCTCTTTGGCTTTTGCGGCAGGTCGACAAGTGAATTATTAACGCCTGACAGGTAAACCCCAGCTTCTTTCTTATGTATATATGTGTATATATTTATGAGAACCCCCTTGATTCCAACCCGAAGGCTGAAATTTTTCGGCTGCCAGCTTAAGCGTTATAATTAACTGCGACACAAACATTTTCGGCACTCGGTTCTCGCTTCCTTGCCAGCTGTGGGAATATATATTTTTGTGGCTCAGGCTAAACCAATTTGCCAGGACTTAAATTTTAAGCATTATTAATGGTTTTTGCGGCGGGGCGGGTGTGCAGATAATGCGGATTTAAGTGGGGGAGGAAGTGCGGAGCCTTCGGTGGAGTAATCACAGGAAATCTTGGACGAGCGTGGGTCAACAACGCACAATTTCGGTGGATGAGTTCTGTCTTATTTTTCAATCATCCCCTGGGTTTTCGAAATATCTCATGGTTCCGTAGATACTTAGCCATTTCCCTTAAATGTAGGTATGCATAATTTATAAGGTCTTAAAGTTGATCGACCTTTTATCTCAAAAGTTATATTTATATACATACATATACAAATGTGTTAGTTCTATCTTATGTATATGATTAAACTATAGTTATTTCATATATGAAAAATTATTTTTATAGTCATTATTATACTGTAAGTTTAGTTTATAAAGTTTTACAAAAATATATATACATTGAATCAGTTATAAATATTTTTAATAACAAATAAAATAAATACAAAAATATTATTTTCATAGTCATTACTATTATAAGTTTATTTCATTAGGTTATAAGCAAAAACATATATAAGTCTAGTTATAGATCATTTTAATAACAAATAAAGAAAATGAAATATTATTTTCACAGTCATTAAAGTATTGAAATATTTTTGATTAGTTATAAAAACCATTTTTCAGTTATAGACCATTTTTAGTAACAGCTCCTAAGAAAGATAACTTAACTTTTAACTCATGTATTTAATTCAAGTATAGTGAATGCAGTTATAAACATTAAATATATATACTTACTTATAAATCATTTTTAAAATCAACCCAAAAAGCAGGTATTCACTTTCCAAGACATATATCTAACCTATAGATATTCCACTTTGAAGCATTAAGCTACTTTATAATTCCATTCCAGCTTAAATATAAAAATAAAACAATATATTTTATACAAATACCCATAGATACAGTTGGTCTCTTCACTATCTTCCAGATTTTCGATCATTGTAGCCCCTCTAACATGTTCATAGCTGTCCAAAATTGCAAATTCGACGGACTCCAGTCGAGTGTGCCGTACCCACTGAGCTCGGGACATGAGCAAACGATTAAGGGATATAAATAAAAACATCTGACATTTGCCAGTTGAACTGTGGGGAAGCAAACCAACCCCCAACCACCCGCACAGACCCTAAACTAATTGTTTGCTTTGGGCCAGAAGGCCTGGCAAACTTTTTCGATTACAAAATTGTTTCGGTGCCGAAACGGCCGAGGCTGGGCGATACAATTTTTAGAAATTTCCATTATCCTTTCGGCAGCACGTCGGCGTATGCAAACATTTGCCGTTTGCCAAGTTAGCCGAAAGGGGGCCGTTATTCGGTCCAAACTATTCAACAGTCGGTCAGCGTTTTAGTTTCATTTGGCTAAAGCAAAGCGAAAGCAATTTACACGCATTTCGGCGCAAAATGAAACGTGCTCCGCCAGTAAAATGTTTATGAGCGCGGACTGCGAAATGTGTTAGGATGAGGATGATGATGATGTCGATGGTATAGGGGAAGGATTCCGGATTTTGGGGTCAGCAGATGGAATTGCCGGGGCTGATGAAATAGAACAGAGCCATAAACCCGAGGATGGAGGGGCCTTCAAGTCGGTCAAGAGGAGTTGGAGGAGTCCCAGGACCAGTAGCCCTTAAAATCCCTCACGCCCCAGAGATCTGAATGGGTTGTCTGTTTAGATAGTGTTGCAATTGTTCTGCAGCAGGAC
This sequence comes from Drosophila suzukii, assembly GCF_043229965.1. NCBI lineage: Eukaryota > Metazoa > Arthropoda > Insecta > Diptera > Drosophilidae > Drosophila > Drosophila suzukii. The sequence continues at coordinate 7,633,894 of NC_092081.1, read as the reverse complement.
TAGCCCCTTACGATCCCCGAAACTCCTCGATGAGTAGTTGCCTACTTAGCAGACCTCTTTTTGCTCCCATCACACAGATTGCACAGCAATTTGAATTAGGTCTGCTCGATGCCCAGTCGAAACAATTTTCCCAGCTTAGTGAAAAATGCATGGTGAAATCAATGAAGCATAAAGCCAGAAATATTCATGCAACACAAAATTCCAACTGCATTTGGGGCTTAGGGGTGCGATTAAATGGGCAAAACAATATTTCTGCTCTGGACAATTGCACATCTAAAAAAAAGAATGCTGCATACTTTGCAGCATATTCTAGGAGATTTGCATCTGGCAAAAAGTGAAAATAGCTCAGTTTTAGCTTTGTGAAATTAACAAACTTCCAGCTGCAGTCCGCTGTTCAATCGAGTCGACAACAATCGCCAATTCAACTTGGCCCAACTTTGAGAACCAACTTCTCCCTGCTTTCCCGCCCCATTGTAAATTGAAATACTTTAGCCGGCAAAAAGTTGCTTACAAGCTTACAAGTTTTACAGTTTCCGTTCAGTTTCACTGGGGTATCTGCTCATAATATTTGCCATTAATAGCGCAAAATTTAATTTATGTCACGTCCCAGACGTCGAGGAAAATGCGCGCTTTATTTTCTTGTATTTTGTTTTTATTTTACGGCACCAGGCGCCCCAGTAAAAATATTTTGAAAAGCATTTGGCTACGTGATGTTCGTCTTAAACTGCAGGATCAACGGGCAGTCACGTGGGCGTCGTTTAAATGGGTTTCGAGGGTTCCGAGAAGGAAACCCTGGTGGCGGGGGTAATAGTCGGGGGTTAAGGGTCAGGCTATGGCTAGTTAATCAAAGCTGTCTATGCTTTATGGGGCTCCTTACTTAATTTAATTTTAATTAACATTTCACAGGACATAAAACTGTCGGTTAGGGATAAAACACCCTTTTAAATAGGATATAAACTCGGTTTTCTAATAAATATTGACTTAAGAATAATTGCTATATCTTAAGTTTACTTTACTACAATTTTATGAAGGTTATACATAATTTTATGGGCCCAGCAATAACAAATAAGTATTTTTTTAGTGAATGCTCACTTATAAAAGAAAGTAATAAAAGTATATTGGCCTTATAAGATAATATTTTTACAACACAGTTAATTCAAAGCTGTTCCAGTAAATTTTAGATATTAATGATGATATAATTGATGATATAAAACCCTTCAAAATAGGTTACGAACTTTTTCTTTAATACACATTGAGAGTGGAAAAATTATTAATTTTATTTGGGTTACATTAAAATGTATGTTATGTATAATGATATAATGATATTAAGCCTGACATTTATTTTACTTCTATTTTATTAGGGCTATATAAAAATGTATGTTCCCAACATATCTCACGTTAAAAGAAAGTATTAATAGTATATTGGTTATTATTATGACATATGTAAGATAATCTTTTTGCAGCACAGTTAATTCAAATCAGCTTCAGTTAACAGTCTTTATTAATGCTGAAATACATTAAGCCCCAATTTAATGGGTCCTCGAAATAATCACTCATTGAAGCACTAATTAAATAAGTTTTAAATACTGTTACTGGTTATGGGGTTTATGTGTACATTCTCCGTAGGGGTATAAATATTACCCGTGCAGTGAAGGTAAAATGAAATACGAAATATTTAATGATTTCCCGGCCAATAACAACAAAGGCAACAACCACGACGGCCGCAGCACTCATTTATAATGTAAACATAAATAACTCTTACGGCAGAGATCCTTCAACTATGAGCTATGTGGCCTTGTGTGCGGATAAACCATTGAATTGAAATTGTAAATGAAATGAAAATGAAAATTTCCACGCACACTCGCCTCGCCAGTTTATAAATACAAATATGCAAAGCCATAATACGGCCAAAAGAGTTGAGGAAACATTTCGCATTTCGGGCAAAATTAAATTGCCAATGGTCAAGCCTCTCCGATTTTCAGGAGGACATAAAAGCCGAAGGGGTTTTTTTCCGGTTTGAGCCTGGTCATAGAAGCAATATTGATGGAAAATAAATTCAATTTTTTTTGTTGCGATGAACTGCCTGCCTTAACTTGTTTGTGTAATCGATTCTGCTGGTTGCCAGAATCCTGGGAAAGGACGATGGGTCCTTGCTGATAATTGATAAACGGTGCCAACAGGCAGAGCAGTGTGTACCAAAGTACCATGGAAATTCTCCGATTTAATGTGATTTACACTTCAACCTGTGTGCGCCATGACAGTGTGTGTACCATGGGCTTAGGGCAATAAAAATTCCGGAATTCCCTGTCCGGCATCGTTTTCCACTTACGCCTCCGGGTTTTATTGAGATATTCCCCTTGGAGGTTCCGTGTTCAGGGGCTAAACGAAGAGTTTTCCTCCCATCGCTTCGCATTAATTGTCGGAGGAGTATAACCTTGACACATGTCTGGCCCCCGGGCTTTGGGAAAACTTGTTCGCTTGGCTACCTCGGTTTCCTCCTCCGCCGCATCCGCCTCCTCTGGAATCCCCCAACCTTGTGGTTGAGGAAACCACTTTTTTAGGGGGAACATGGAAATGTTCTTATTGCTTTACGCTTCAAGACATTTTCCCACAGTAGTGCTTAATTTAATTTTGCCGCTGTTCTTCTCTTCGCTTTTAGTTTTAGTAAAAGTTTCTGAAGAAACCTCCCCCTCGAGTCTTGCTTAATTAGCGCTTGATATACTTTAACATATGTGGAGTGAACATGCTGCACTACCAACTCGAAATTTAACCAAGAACAAACTTAAATTTGCAACGCTTTTGCATGTGCAAAAAATGATACTCCAATTTCATTGGTGAAAATACTCATTATTTGCGGCTTTCAAGCGAAATTATCCGAACGCCTCTGAGGATTACCTCGAATGCGTACGTTAATGTGTAATTTAATATTAATTCCCCCTTTTTCTCTCTCTTTCATTTTTCTTGCAGGCCTGGGCTTCGCATCAGCTTGAGGAAATGTAAGTAAATATAATATCATAATTTCCCTGGGAGCTGCGCATTTCACACGACCAACTCAAAGTAAATATCTGAATAATTTAGAGCCATTCTGGGGTATTTGAATTAATTTCTTCAGCCGCACATTCGGGGATTCTTTCTAATGGTGCGACGATCTGCGGAGAAACGAAAGACTCAAGGGACGAACTCGCTGATCGTGTTCGGGAGAAGATAATTGCGAACCGCGGCCAAGACTCTCAAATTATAGTTTATGGACTCGCTTGTGCGTTCCCCGGTTCTTCAGAGGTTTTATGGCATTCGGCACGCAAGGGGTTGTCCGCTTTTCCGAACCTCAAGGCCCCGAACCTCGAACCCCTCCCCAGACCTTTCCATCTCTTAACGAGCGCTCGTATTCATGTACTGACCAAAGTTAATGTGTTTCTTTCTTCCACCGACTTACCCACCTCCCTGCTCCCCCCATTTCAAAGTGTAGCAGTCTATCGCCGGGGCTCTCTTAATGTTTCTTTTTGCCTTAAAACATGTTTGTTTTGCCGGTTAGGCCCCTCCCATCGAATGGGCTGGGTCACTGACCACAGACAAATTCGAACAACAGTTAACGCTGCCTATCGACGGCTTCGAACCTGGACCCAAACTCCCATCAAGTCGGGTCTCTCTCTCTATAGCATCCCATACCATTCCATTTCATAGCATCCCCAGCCCAATCCCCCATCCATAGCCACATGTAGCACACGTTTTTCCAGCTCCAAACACCCGAGAAACTGTTTTTGTTTGCCCGATCAGTTAGCGCCGAACATTCCACCACGGCTGAATGAATGAGTCTCGCCTGGAAGTGTGGCGATGGAGAGTGTGTGCCAAGGACTGGGTCTCCATATCCACCAAGTAGCTGTTGGGAATTTTTACAAAGTAAAGAGGAGCTTCTCTTCTTAGTATTTACAACATTTTAAGAGATAAAGCAGAGTCAGGCTTTAATAAACTTGTATCATATAATAGTTGAAACATTTTAAGAAACATATAGTTTAATATAACTATTTAAAATGTTGTAGCCCTGTTTTTGCCTCTAAAAGTATTGCTAGTTTCCTCTGTGTAGTGAAAATGGCTTTGTAGAAGTTTCACTAGATTAAGATTTTATAAAGAGTACAAAATTCAGCAATTTTTAAAAAGGGTTAGGATATGAGAAAAGATAATAAGATATAGGTATTATCAGTGACGGATCCAGAATATGGCTGTGGGTGGTATGTAACAAAATTTGATTGAGTAAAAATACAAATTTTGAGGTTAAATATATGTATACATATACTTTTTACCCGTGTGGAGGGAACTATCCCCCATACACGTCGCGCACACCCCACGGATCCGCCATGGGTATTATATCTTGATTTTTCTAGTACAGGTCTTATTAAATTAAATTTTCGAGAAAACTCTCCCTTTATCCTGAGTTTTATCCATTTTGTTCCACATATGGGATTGCTTGGTTCTTCAACTCATCATAATCAGACTAAATGCAATCAGCAATGATTCAGCTTATTCGTTTTGCAAACTAAATCATTTTCTAATTTCAGTTTGCTTTATATTGATTTTAGGTAAACGGAAACATAGAATTTCAATACAAGTGCAAACGAATAAAATCAATTTTATCGACACAAGAAGCAATAATATAAAAGTTCATCATTCGGCATCCCCCGGGCGAACAAATATCCGAATAACCATTAATATTTCAGAAATTCATGGCTGCTTTTATCCACGCACCGTATTTATTACCTACATAACGCGATCCAATTAACAGCATCCGTTGGCTTTGTTGTCCCACTGCCAATGCCACAATAATTACAGCTGATTTCGCCTTTATTGTTTCGCCTAATCTCTCTGTTTTTGGTCGAAACAATTGATAAATTAAATGTGATTAATTGTAGGGCCAACTGACGGAAGCCAAACGGCTGCCAAAGGGATTTCCAGTTAAGTTATCAAACTGACAGCGGGTGGTAAATGGTAAAATGGTAAATTGCTAAATTGGTAAATGTTTTGGCCCAGGCGTAATGCATTTAACTGCTCCGGTTGTGTTGGCAAATGTTTTAATTTGCTTTTGTGGCCTAAACCCTCCGACTTCCCCAACTCTGCGGTGGGGTTTTTGCGGCTACCAATGCGAAAATGTTTGCAATTGCCCGAGTAAAACTGAAATTGAGACCGAATTTATTTTTTGAGCCACCGAATGAATGGGAATCTCTATCAAATTGTCTGCGGTGAAAGGGGGCTAGGGGGGTGATGGTGGAGAAAATGTGTTTTATATTCCAGCAATTTAGCAGAAATATTCGCAAGTGACTGGCCCGAAGGGCCATCAACTGCCCAGCTGCGTTTTAAAGGGGCTTAGACATTTTAAACTTTATGTGCATCCACCAGATACTTTTCGCTCCTTTGCTCCTTTAGGTGATTGTACGTGCGAAAAGTCCGGAGTTTTGTACGTGCCCGAAGCCACGAAAAAGGCAACAAGTCGGACATTAAATAAACAATTTATTCGACCATTTCATGCAATTTCTCAACTTGCAAAACTTCTAATCAAAATGGCACAAAGTATTTTCATTTCATTTGTGGCCTCGGTTCGGTTTTTTGGGCCAAACTTTCGTTGCCCGCAAACGAATCAACAAGCCAGTGAAAAGTTGATTAAAGTTTTCTGTCAATACAACATATTAATAATGCGAAAATTAACAAAAGTTTCGTCGAACGACCCGAGGGGAAAACGAGTTTTCCTCTTTTGCAGGCGATTATATAAGCAGCAGATATTAGCAAATAGTTGTAGTTTTCAATTTGGGCGTGAACGTCACGAAACCAGTGTCGCTTGGACAGGATTTGGATTTGAATTTGTATTTGAATTGAAATTTGCGATTGGAAGGCTGATAAAATTAGCTGACCGTCCATTCACCGCAGCTGCCGAGTGGCCTTCAAGTTCGACTGGGGCCAGAACATTTTCAGTTTGGCCAGGGAAATGTAGTCGGGTTGCCACGGAACACTGGGGCTACAGGGTTCAAGGCGTAAATGGCGAAAAATAGCGAATATTTTCTACTTTTTGTATAGCTGTAAACCCAAAGAGCCAAAGAGGAGCGAGCTCTTTCAATCAAATGCCGCTGCTGTTGCAGCTGGGAGAGCAATCAGCATTTGCAGCATGCACTGGGAAAAAAATGTATTAAAAATGAAGAATACTTTTATAAAATTCAGTATCAGTTCTATCTAGTTATGGGGAGTCATCTTGGTCTTGGCTTTCTTCTGCTATCTAGCTCTTTTTGAGAGAAAATTCAAGAAATTGCATTTCTCACTTTCAATCTAGCATTATTTTATGGTAAAAATTATACTTAATAAACTCGCTATATTATCGCGAATTTTATATTTATCCTTATGTAATTTTTTTCCGTGCTTAGTGCAAACTAGTTTGACTGGTTGACACAGTTGGTGGCCAGTTGCCAAGATACCAAGATGCCAGGAGCGGGGATAAACCAGGGATACCAAAAGGGGGGCAGCGAGTTGGCCAGGCTAAAAAGTAGTTTATGGGCGCACAGTTTTGCATTCTGCTGATGCTGCTGCTGTCGCTGCTGGAAAGCCAAAGAAAGGTGATGAAAAATCGCAAAACGAAAGTCAAAGACGAGAATGCAAATTTCACCCAACACCGAGGCGAATGATGAGTTGCAGCCAACTGACAATGATGCTGGATGTTGCACTCTGACTTTTGCGACTGCAATTTGCCAACTTGCCACTCTGGCTGCCGACTGCCTTTGCCGACTTTGTTTCACCTTTCTGGCGGAGCTGGCTCATTAGGCATTCGTTCCCGTATTTTGTGCCCGGTCATGGACACTGCTGCCCCGGTTGCCCAATTATAGCCACTTTCACCCGGCTAATTGCCCGCCTTGTCACGGCGAAATTCATCAATGCCATTGCAGCTCTAATTCGGAGGCGTTCCCTGCGATCTGCGACCTGAGAACTGCGACCTTCCGACCTGACCTGCTCCTGATTTATAATTTCCCGTGGCCCGCTTGACATTTTTGCGTCTGTTCTGGTCGGTTGCATTTTCTATATTTCACACAGAAAAAATGGAATTTTAGAGAAGAAAATTGAACCAAAAATTAAATAATAAATATCGAAACATATATATGAAAAATTGCACAGGAAATCATAAATAAATGGTTACTAATACAACTACAAACAAATATTTTATCATGTAACAATAAACTAAACTATCTTATGGATACTAGGCTTTCGATTTATACCATTCGTAAGGTAAATCAAATATATAAATATGAATATATATAACTTAAGTCCATAATTGTCTCTTACATATAGAAACATTATTATTCTTGGTATTGTATCATTAATAATATTCTTTTACCAACAGTGTTTTTTTCCTTTATGGTATATATAAGCGATTTTTTCTTTTGAGAAATAGCTACTTAAAGATGCTTAAATATTCATATCAGGTTAAGTTAGGTAGTTATTTTATACTATGGGTCATAGGTTTATATTTTTAACAGGGATTTTGTATTGTATAAATCTAGAAAAGTGTAAATATTTGTTTTGATAATTTAATCAACACCTGAGTGATTTTTTTGAACTGTGCACAATTTCGCTGTCCTCATTTCTCCTGGAGACGCAACTAATTGGTCAGCAAGGCAGGAGGCACTTTGCGCGCCCGGCCAACATTTCTACGGTTCATAATAAATGTAGTTCACTTAAAGTGTTGATTAGACGGAATTATATTTGAATTTTCGAGTTTCTGAGGAAAAGTTGAGGGCCCCACGCTTGAGCAGAGTAATTGCAAAATAAATGCAAGCGCTTGGCGCACGTTCGCCACTCTGATTTCCAACGAATGTAGATGCCACCACAGGAAAAGCTTGGGGATTCGAGGAGTCTCGTTTATGCACACATGCCCGTGCACTTGAAAGTGCCAAAGGCAGTCAAATAACTGCACCTTTGCCAGGACCTCCCCGCAGATCCTTCGGAAAACCGGTATCCTCCATCCATGGCTCCTGCCATTAATACAAATGCAGACAGCGGCAGCCATTTTGTCCCGCAGCACTTTGACAGCTCTTCAGCGAGGACTCGAGTCCCCCATCATCCTCAAAACTCCCCATACTACCCATGCTGCCCATCCTCTCCATCCTGATATTGCCTGGAGTTATGTCTGAAGTTGATTCTCGCAGCACAAAAGAGTTACCCCAGTGATGTCGGCGATGTTCGTGCATTAATTAAATGCGATTTTCGTATATTGTCGGCCATGTTTGCCGGAGTTATTTTTTTGCAATTATCATCGTCATCAGGATGTCCTGAATGGTGCACAGGAAAAAATTTACCCATACTTCAGTGAGTTATTTTTTTCCTCTGTCCTATTTCTTTTTTTGGCTGGCTGAAGATCATTGCAATTCGATTTGTTTAAACTCAAAAGAGCCTTTTTTGATCAACACTAATTTAAATGCAAAATTTTTTTGTGAACCAAGTGCAACAATAACTTGAATGAAGCAATATTGGTACAAAGAAACATCTGCACCTGTAGTTATTTATTGATTTTCTACAGGAAAGTACATAGCAAATTGTAAGGCAAGTTAATACAGAAGGAATATAGATATTTAAGGGTTATATTGTTCTTTTATTTACAATTTAAGTTAGTCACAAAATGTTGATACCAATTAAATCAAATTTAGTATTATTAATAGGTATAATTTATAAATTATAATCCTTGAATGATCTTGTGCGTGTGAAACATTTTTCTGACATGTTTAGGATCACATTAAAGTCAATTTCGATCCCAAAAAAGGACATATTCTCCAGTAGATTCCCCTGGATCCTGTTTTTCCCCGTGTGCCATTATGGCTGGCAACCTTGTGCCCAACTCCTGGCTTTGTTATCGCTCGTCTGTCTCGGTTCACGGTGCAGTGCCCCTGAAATCGGCTTAGGGAAATGCAGGGCTTACTGGAGCGCATAAGGACATTTGCATGAGCCTTTAATTTCGGCCAGCTGGCTTAGCCAAATATTTGGGGCTGCCTCCAAACTCCGAGCTCAAGGGGGAAAAGGGTCCAGTGCGCTGGGCTGGAAGGGAATAGTTTAGTGCCTTCTGATTCTGAATCCGAACCCCTAACCCGAATCCGAATCTGCCAATCGAACATCATCATATTTTGCTTTCAATTTCCTCACTGTTTGCTTATGCAGAAGGTATGGATGTATGGTTGTATGGTGAAGGGTCGCCAGTTGGCAAAGAGAAGCAGAATATTTTCATATTCATGGGCTACGCTCGCATGGCAAAGGCATGGCAAAATTCGCATACAAATTGTTTATTTCCCACACACCCAGTATCCCAGTACTACCCACCCATTCCAGTCCCATCCCAATCCGCATTTGCATCTGCATTTGGGAGGAACTCAACTCAACTCCCAACTCTATTTGCCCTACGATGAAGGCAAGCCAAGTGCAGCAGCAGCAGTAGTTCGGCACCAAATTGAGACAATATTTGCACACGGTTACGTATACGCCCCGTTGCACGGAGCAGAGCGGAACGGACCCGGGATCTATAAACGAGCATTTTCATGTTATTGGCTTTGCATCGGCTGCGATGAACGGTGAACCAGCGGTACGGCATCAGGGCAACCACTGTAATAAAACCACGTAACAAAATGATTGCATTTGCTAACAAATTCGTGAAAATTTTGTGCCATCGTTGACAGTTCCCAAGAACAGACAGATCGACAAAGTTTTGGTTGGTGGGGATAGGGTAGGGTAAAGTAGGGAGGTACGAAAGTACCGGGCAGGAAGCTTTACTTTCTATATATAGAGCTATCGAGATGTGTCCCCTTCTCCGTACAGTGAACATTTTTAGGGGGAAAACCAATTTACCGAAATCCTCCGACTGGCTATCAAAGTTTTTGCAGGGCAATGATTTTCCCTTTTCGGCTGACAAAAAATGTCTAATGAAAAAGTTGGCGAATAAAATGGAGAATGCAAGATTGAATATTGCGTTTTGACCCTGGGTTGGTTTTTAAGGGTTGTAAGTGGGGTTTTTAACCAGAATTTCTACGACATTTCTACGAAAATAATAAAAATACCTACATGATGAACATTTTTAGAAGATTCTAGCATTTTTAAGGGCTGTTATGGGTGTTTTTAACCAGGAGGTAGATATTTCTATGATCCAAAAAGCTACCAACAATAATAAAAATAACCATATCATATCAGGAACATTTTTAGGGGGTTTTTCCCCCTTTAGGATCGTTTACTGTGACCTCTCTGTTCTAACGTGTGTGTGTATATACCTGTTAGGGAGTATTTGCCGATGACTCATTCGCTGCAACTGCGCGTAACGGTTTAATGAGTTTTTGGCCACTCTTAGCTGGCCGCCCACTTCCGCCCATCATGGGACGCCCCCCTTTCCCCACGCCCCTGTTTGCCAATTGATTTAAGGCACAGCTCTTCGCGCTTTTTCGGCCATGAGCGTAGTGCACCGTAAATTGGGAGGGGGGTAAAAAGGTTGGGCGATGGATACGTGGATAAGGCCATCACTACGGGGTTTAATTGCGCAGTCTGGTTTGAGAGCATGCCCCATTGAAGCATTGAAAGTCATATTGACATTTCAATGAGTCTCATTTACATTAATGCCAGCCCACGAAGATTCGAGGGGGGAAGGGGGTTGTCCTGAGTGTGGCAACTGTGGCTGCTTTATGGAAAAACCATCCGCCCTGTGGTCCCATTGTCCTTGTTCTGCCAGTTGTTGTTCTTGTTTGTCAGCATCGTTATTCGCGCCATTATTCCGCACCAAGTTATCTCGCACAGCGTGACTTAAAAGTTAAGCGTATTCATTATGTCCTTTGTGCGCCGACGACAACACCTTCCATTCCAGCATCCTCAGCATCTCATCCTCATCCTCATCCTGGTAGTCCTTGGTCCTGGGTCCTTTTGCCTGTTGCCCACAGCCTGCCTTTGTTTTATTTACTTTTCCAATTTGTTTGTCGACGCGGTGAAACAATAAAAATCCATTTCATTGTAGCTGCTCCCGCGCCAACAGCCCGTAGGCATTCTGCATCCTTTATCCCCTTTTTAATCCCCCAGGCTATAACTCCTGCTGCTGCACTTATAGTAACGCTCAAGCTCCTTTAATGCGGCCAAATTAAAGACACTGGGATTATCCCTGCACCTCTGGTTATCCCGTCGTTATCACCGTCAGCTCGAGACTTCTTGACAAACTTTTTGGCCAAACTGTCGATGCTGATTACCAGGGCAAACTTACCGCTCCACCAGTCAACTGCTGGCACGGCTGGTAAAAAGGATGCGGGGCACTACACTCCTCACGTTGGAGGACCTCAAGTGGCAGCCACTCGCATTAATAATGCCTGAAGGGCCGGGCTGCTCCTCCACATTCGCACAAAAGTGTGCACCACAAGTTGTAACTTCCAGTGCTCACAGATGTACGGATACGAACCCTGGAAACTCTATAGAGCAGGCTGCATCCACAAAGTTGGGATAATGTGGACTTTGCTATCTTTGTTGCTCGGCAATTCATATGCCAACTGTGTGTTTATTTATGCTTACGACTTTTTGCGTAATCAAGTCTATCTCTTCAGATACCCCTTTCAGAACGGTCCTTATAGGGGTATGCTGGGTTTTTGATAAACTCAGAGATATTTTAGTATCCTAGGTAGCTGTTGTATGTCATATCTATTTTATTAAAAATAATAATATATGTTAATTATATATTATATTATTAATAATAACATATTATTATTATTTAAAAAGTATCTATTAGTTTTAAAAAACAACATAGATAAAAATATTTATCATATTCCATATATCACAAAATGTGTATAAAATTTATGAGTATCTTTTGAGAGACTATATTAAAATTATGGACTTTTAAATTTCAAAGAATACAGTAAGAATATGTTGGCCAAAATTGTACACCTTTATTTAATTTATTATTAACTTATATTATTCTTAATATTACAAATATCATGTTATTATTTTCGCTGTCGTCCATAAGAAAATAATATTTTTGACTATCAAAAATTAACATTCATAAGATTTAATTACAATATAAAATGTGGGTATCTTATTTTTGTTGCCTCCATTTTATTTAGTTATTTTTGATTTCTTATCCCAATTTAAATGCACCCCAAGACTTGGGTGAACTATATTTGCCAACTGCAACTAAATAGCATGAAACACATATGCAAATGTTTGCCTGGTGAATTTCTCATCAGGGCAAAGCCAAAGTATTCACTTACGCAAATCACACAAAAACCGATTCCGGCAGAGTTCAAATCCCATTTAAAATGAGATAACATGCAAGACGAATGTGTATTTGATATTTGGCAGAGTAAACTTTTCCTAGATTTACATGTGGTTGCCCCCGAATTCAAATGTCTTACACAACATAATTTTCCATGCTCGACTTTGGCAATTTCCGCAGTAAAAACAACAAGAAGAAGCCTTTTAGCCATGGAAAATGTTTGCCAACCATGTGAGTTGCCAAATGTTGCATGGGCTCAAACAGTTTTGTTTGTTCTGATCGCAGTCAACAATCGGAATGGAAATGGAATTTGATTTGAGCCTGGCCGTGGGCTAATTACTGCACATCTGTTGTTGTTTGTTGTATGCCGGGCAAATTATTTGTCATTGCTGCTAATTAGGCGTTGTCTTTGGCCGGCAATTGAATGGTAATGGCAGCCCCCCCATCCCCATTTCCCCCCGCATCCAAACAGATGTAATACCCCTAGAAGGTGTGCAAACTGGATCTGGCACAGAGTCCTTGATTAATGGATTAGGTGCGGATTGCTCATACGCCCGGTGTGATGCTGGTGGATGGCAAAAGTCATTACATATTGATAATGCCCAGCCATTGTCTCGACTCTGACCCACTTCGCTGCGTACACAGTGGCACCCCCCCGGTTCTTTGTCTTTCGCAGCATCCTATATCTCCTGGATCTCCTGTATCTCCACATCCCCATCCCCATCCTCATTCCATCTCCTGTTGGCCATATCCTGTTACGCTGGCTGAAATCGCATTTAGTGCTCTGCCGCTCCTTGTTTGTCTTAGTCATTAGCAGAGTTGATAGCTGATGGCTGAATCCTTTCTCCTTTCTGCGAAAATCCCACCCACTGTGCATGTGCATCCAAATGATCTGATTCATTGACGGCAGAGAGTGCCTCCTTCTCAGCCATTTGACAGGATTATCCATTATCCCCTGTCGGGGGCCCTTTTTCAATTTACTTAAATCGCCCGGCTCCGTCCGGAGGATAAATCACTGGCAATATTTCATAGGCAGGACTGCATAAATTCCCCATAAAAACTGCGACTCCAATGCGAATTAAATCGCATTAACATAATCAACTTTACAACAACTATAAAAATAAATTCAATGGGATTTGCGCTCGACTGCCGACGATTCGTTTCAGAACCTCCGGCTCCTTGTCACAAAAGACACATGGTATCGGGGAATAGGGACTTTGTTATAGGGGCTATGGGCTAGGGGATAGGGGCCTTCAACTAGGAGTCTCCGTGCAAATGGATGGACTTGAGTAAATGTGCTAAAAGCTCGAGCAGCCAGGAACCTCGTATAGTGGCAGCACATTTCCGGAAGAAGTAGCGCCAATGGCAGCCATTGTTTTTCTGATTAAGCGCTGCCATATGTTGCCTGCCCCCATTCCCACTTACCCCTTGGTGCACTTAAAGAAATGGGGTGGGGGTGCATAAAATTAGCAAGAGCCCTTTGATTTTAAGGACCTATAAAATGCAGTTTATGAAAGTTTTAGTTGTTCCTGGTAGATATAAAAGGAAGTCCTTAAATCAATTTAGTTTGTATTTACTTTGTAGTACATTTGTTGTTCAAGATATTAAAATGAAAAGTGGGAATGCTATAATCTATATCCTTACTGACCCCATTAAGTAGGCAACATATTTTACTTGTTGGATTTTAATTGTTTAAGTCTTTCTGGGTAAATAAAAGTGAACGACAAAAGATCACGCTAGTTTGATTTACTTTGTTTCAATATGTTAAATGTTTTTTTTAACAGTACTTACATATGAAATATATTTTTTAAAATATCCTTACTAGCCCCAAAAAGTAGGCAACATTTTTTGACAAAGGAAAGAACTGTCCCTTTATTAGGGCACTTGCTATATTTTAAATGAAAATTCATTCAAACTGAACTCAAAAATCTATTAAAATGCAGATAAATATTTCTCCCAGTGCATTTCCAGTTGTGGCTTCTCGCTGTGAGCGATATGTGTGAGCCGCAACACACAAACTTAATTGCAAACAGTGCAGCACAACAGCGGCGAAAGCAAAAGCAACGAGCACGATGACAATGCCACAAAGGAAAATCCGCAAAAGAGAGTGAAGTAAAAGCTTGTCAACCGACCTACCCATCCACCCAACCAACCCCCCACCCCCCATTTTCCCATTTATCATGAGATTTTCCCTAAGTGTTCGCTCTGCATTTGAATTAACTTGACGGCAAAAGTTAAACTGCTGCTGCTGCAACGCACTTAGATGCTTCTGCATATAGCACATAGAACATATACCTCGTATACCTCGACCCGTATGCCCAGGAATATGTGCGGTTGTGCCAGTGAATCCTGCGAAATCCCATTTTAGCCCGCTGCCCCTGGCTGCCTCACTTATTCATGCCCTCATTTCATTTACGCATTTCGTTTGTCATCCTTTGTTTCCTTTGGCGGATGCGGCTCCCGCTCCGGCTGCCAGTGGTCTGCCGCCACCCGTACACTGTTTGTCCTCCGGATTGCGCAATTAATGCGAGGAAAGGAGGATGTCGTATCGTCCTGGACAGCCAGCTGACATCCTTTGGCGCGTTGACATCTACTTAAAACTTCCCTGCTGGCCAAGTGGGCAATCGATCCGGGGTAGCGGAGTTCAGCTGAATTATGGAGGGGCCTCTTAAAGTGAAGCATACTGTAACTACTCCATTTTGGAAATTCGAGAGGCCTTCGCCTTAACTTTTGGCTCGAAACTTTCCCAAATTCCGAAATAGAAACCGAAGCTCCAGTTAGAACTTTTGCACTAATTCAGCGATTCTTCTCCCATTAATTAAGGAATTCCGGAAGGAAGGCAACTCGAGCGTATCCTCCATTGATTTTGTGTCGAGCCGGGGAAAACTTGGCTTAGCCGGGCTGCTAAATTAAGTGGGAATGTCAAGTGGCTGCTGTTCTGCTGCTGCCATCGCCATTTGGACATAAATCTCCGCCCTGCGATACGCGCTAATGGAGCGCGAGCAGATCGCCGGCGGCGGCAGCTCTGATTTGCATTTAAATGCGAGTCCTACGGAATTCACAATGCTCCTTTGAAACCCAAATCCTTTTCCAGTTTTTCGCCTTCTCCTCAGCTGCTCGGTTGCTCGGAAGCTGCACTTCCTGTACTACTTGTTTCGCCGCTGGCACACTTTTAATTTGTACGCCATGTTGCAAGTCAAGTTTCCTCTTACCCTTTTGCCAGGTTCTAGGAACACTAGACAAAACATTTTTGCCCAATTTTGAGATCTTATATTACAATAAAATTTTCTGAACTAGAGATATTTCCTGCCTTTTAATTTGTTAAGACATTTTTTGAGAATATGATGCTTAATAGAAAGTTGTGATTTGATTCACTTTAAAATTATACGTTTGTTTATGTCTATGAAATATGTATTAAACTCTATAAACGCAGATATCTTTGACTCTTACATAGTACTTATTTAACCCTCAAAAGTTTCTTCTCATAGATCTTTTGTATATGCGAAATATGATTCTTTTTAAATAGCGCATTTTACCGAATACTTCAGTTAAAAAATTTGGTTTAGCCTATGAAAGATATTAAAAAATTGTACTATTCAACAATGTACGATTTTCCGAGTGCAGTGAAACCTTTATTTATTAGTTGCTTTTTTCAGCAGCTTTCCATATGCATTACATTTTTGAAGAATTTTTAAATTTAAAGTAATTTTTAGGTTCATATTATGTACTTCATAGGCTTATAAATAGATCTGGCATCTACTATCAATGGTCCTAAGCTCTTTAAACTTATATACTTATGCTATACATTTATATTGTGTTATTTTAAGAGACCGAATATTATATTATTTTGATAAATTAAGATATATTTTGTTGCTATACTTATCTATGTGGGTTGAAGATACATTTTTAACTTTCTGGACATCGTTATTGTAGAGTTGTTTGAGTTTTAGATATAGGTATACTGGATTATATTCCAGTTCCAAAAATATTTTTTAAATTTTAAGAATTATAGGGAGCATTTCTTATACACAGACTAAAGGATTTTCCGAGTGCACTGCCAGCACACATTATTCGATGCTCCTTTTCCGCAGTTTTCCATATGCATTGCTTTGGACAATGTTATCGTTTAAGCTCAATTGCATTGCTTTGCTCTGTTTTCCCTGGTTTGTTTGTGTTTGGTGGGATTGAGTGGGTGGATGGGTGGTGCGGTGGTTGGGTGGTTGAATGGGTGTTGTAGTTTGGGGGAGGGATTAGGGGGTGGCTTTTCGGTCAGAGGTTTGCTGGCAGTTTGCATTTGTTGCTGCTTGTTGCTATTCTGCCTTCGGCGAAGAATGAGTGCAACAGCATCAGCAGCAACAATGGGAACTTTTCTTTCTTCGATTCTTTGGGCAATGCTTTCTCCGCTTTCCCCCATTCCGATGTGTGTGTGTGTTCTGTTGTTCTGCAATGTTTCTGCTGTTGTGGAAACTTTTTGTCTCTTGTCCCGCTTCCGCTGCAATGGCTGCTTCCCTTTGTCGTTCTCGATTGCATTTTGCATGCTTAACAAAGGCCATTTCAAATGGTTTTCGCTTGTGCAAATTTAATTGGTGCCCGGGCGAGTGGAAATTAATTTCCCGCCATCCGAAAAGCACTTTCACTCGGGGCTTGAGAGCCACGTCTGGCATTTGGCATCTGAAATATGTACATATGAGAACGTAACTCCCCCGAGGATTCCATGCCCCAGACAACCGAAATTACGTATACGCTCCGTATGTGTGTGGGGGGGGATGCCAACTAATGTGGCCTTAATGCAGTTTGCAGCTCACACGTCGCGCCAGGTGTATTATTTTATATTATTTTCCTATGTTTAGCTCGTTTTCCTGCCATTTTCATTTAGTTTTCTCAACAAGGAGCGTCTAGACCGGAGACAAGCGCATTTCCGGCACGCTAGCTGTTGTCCTGCTGTCCTGCTGTCCTGCTGTCTCGTGTCCTGGCAGACAATGAATTTTATTGCACTTCTTGTCCTCGAATTGGCTAATGTCTGCCTGGCACGCGACCGCCTTATCCTGGCCACGAATTTATGGTAATTCCGCAGACGGCAGACAGCAGACAGCCAGTCCCTTGGATATTTGCCACTTGATTAAAACAAAACAAGCAATAATATTAATTTGCCCCAAAAGGGAAATCACTCAGCCAAGCCTCAGACAAAATTCAATTAGGTTCTTTTGGCTGTTAAAAAAAAAAATGTTCCTCCTTAAGATAATGTTGATCAATTTTCATTACCCTTCAAGGACATTTTCTACTTTGTTGCTAGCTCAAAAAAAAATCTAGAAAAATCAGCTCTTTCCTTGAGAAGCTCATTAGAAGACGCTAAGATGCCACGCCCCCACTGGAAAAGCCTCAGGGGGCGTTTCGTGATATATTTCCATCAAGCTTTAAGTTGACACGTTTCGTGTTTCCTTTTTACTCCACCAAACTCCTCCATCTCTGTTTACACTACCCCCTTTTTTGTGAGCCAGAAAAGGAATCCTGTGAATGCGAGAACTTTGGGCCTGGATAATATTTCAGGTACACCTTCCCAGGATTGCGCTACTTAAAAAGTTTCCAGCTGCCAGAGTTATTTTAGGGGGCGGCTGGTTGTCTCGTAAAGCGCGAGTGTTTATGGCCAACACCTTTGCGCCCTGGACAGTCGCATTTTCCAGTGTGTTTCACTGGTGTTTGTTACACGTGGGAAATATTTGCCAGGCTTCCGGCTTCCTTTCATTTTCATGCCCACCCAAAATGATGACAATTCCCCCTGTCGAAGCCCCACATATGGCACCTAAATATACTTTTTGCGTCATAACTTTGAATTACGATTTGCCGGATGGGGTGGCAATAAAACAAAATGGCAACTTGTAATTGCCATCCGACACAGTGACGCATTCTTAATTAGCTAACGAACTACCAAACGTGAGAACGTCACAACTGCAACTGCTGCAGTCGCCAAAAATATTAATTAGTTGGGCTAAAGTAGGCAAAATGCACCTGATGTTTTTTGGGTTTTACCTGTCGTTTCTGCAATTCTTGGGCCATGCAAAGTGTGAAAATTTAATAATTTCATGTTTGTCGGCAGCGGCGCCTGTTTCAAGCTTGACGAACCATGAAAAGCGTCTGCCCCCGGTGGCCAGGTGGAAAATGTGGATGTGGCGGAAAAGTGGAAAGCGGGGTGTGCACTCTGTGTGTGCCGCCCGGCAAAACAATAACAATAATAAAGTCTGGGTCTGGCACACGTCTACGATGAACGCGGCCAGGCTGAAATTTTAATTAAACATTTTAACACTGCAATTAACACGGCGACAAGCGACTCGCAGCACACGCAACTGCAGTCTGGGGAATTTCTCCAAAAAAACTAAAGAAAACGAACAAGAAGGAAAGAACACATAGGATCCCATACTAGACATAAGTAATGACTCCTTGGGAATGTAAGCTCTTGTTCCTTAAGACCTACGAACCTTGTAAACAGTTCTCTAACTCGTTCTTTACTTAAATGGATCACACATTTTTATAATGGTCTCTTTATGTTCCAACGGTCTTAATTGAAATACTCTTAAGCTCACATAAAATAGGGCTATTAAAAATATTAGGAAAATACTAGTAAGTACATAGAGAAAACAAGGAAGAACGCTATAGTCGAGTACCTCGACTATCAGATACCCGTTACTCAGCTAAATAGGGATATGCAAGTAGCAAAGCGAGATTAAAATGCGCCACCTACCGGCGGTATACAGATTTAAGCGTTATGGGCGTTAGAGTGGGCGTGGCAAATTTTTTTTTGGACCAATCGATAGGTATTGACAAGACCAATACATTTCAGTTAAATTTGTTTATCTAGCATGAAAATTGTGGGCGTCACAGGTTTTCGCGGTTTGTGGGCGGTAAAGTGGGCCTGGAAAACTTTTTTTTGGACCAATCGATAGGTATTGATGAGAACAATACATTTCAGTTAAAATTTTTTATCTAGCATGAAAATTGTGGGCGACACAGGTTTTCGCGGTTTGTGGGCGTTAAAGTGGGCGTGGCAAACTTTTTTTTGGGTCAATCGATAGGTATTGATGAGAACAATACATTTCAGTTAAAATTTTCTATCTAGCATCAAAACTGTATGAGCCACAGTTTTGGGCGGTTTGTGGGCGTTAGAGTGGGCGTGGCACTCTACTGAAACAAACTTGCGCTGCGCAGGAATCTCAGGAATCTGCGTGCCTAATCCCAGTATTGTAACTCTCATAGTTTCCGAGATCTCAGCGTTCATACGGACAGACGGACAGACGGACAGACGGACAGACGGACAGACGGACAGACGGACATGGCTAGATCGACTCGGCTAGTGATCCTGATCAAGAATATATATACTTTATGGGGTCGGAAACGCTTCCTTCTGCCTGTTACATACTTTCCGACGAATCTAGTATACCCTTTTACTCTACGAGTAACGGGTATAACAATCTAAGAAAATTGTTCTTGAATTGAGCACATTGTTCTTGAATTGAGAATATTCGTTCTTAAAAACCGTGTAAGTACATTTTGGTATCAATATAAGAACGAATTGGTGAGAAGAGAAAAGTTAAATTGAGTTTATTTAACAACTTTTTGATAAGTATACACTAAGGACTGAACTAATAGTTTATTTGTACATACAATTTACTTGAATACCGCCAATTCAACTTGATTGGAGCAAAATAAAAACATATTCAACTTAAAAATGTCGTTCTATTTTTAAGAACATTTTCAACTCAGATTAGAACGTCAGTATTTTCTCTGTGTAGTCTTTTGTTTGAACAACTTAAGAATAATAGCTTTCGTCTATACATATAACTTTTCCAACAATATTAAAAAGTTTCGTTTTCTTTTTAATAGAACTTCTAGAAATAAAAAAAAACATTTTTCTTTAAATTTTGCGGTGTCTAGAAACTACATTCTGATGAAATACTAGAGGATTTTCAATATCATATCATATATATACACTATAAGGGCTTTTGTTATAAAAGTTCCTAATTTAAAAAGAATGCAGAGAGAAAGGTTTCAAAACTCGATAATGTAGAAGTCCAAATCCAATTCGATTTTAATCCCCAGATAAGACTCGCACGTATGTCAGTCATTGCAGGTGCGTTCTATGCCATATGCCACATGCCACACTGCGTATACGCAATGCTGGACAGGACCAGAAATGGGGATTTTGGCAGGACGTGTCCTTCATGGGGCGAACGTGCGAATTATCTGCATCGAAATGAGCAGCACAATGGACAAACAGTTTAGTTGCAACTTGAATTCGAAATGGAATTCGACACTACACCTGACCTTAGCCCCCTTTGCCACCTGAATGACCTAAGCCCCCCAGGCTCTTCCGAATCTCAATTTTCGGTTCGGTGTGAGCCAGTACGAACGTGCTCGACTACCTTCAGTTAATTAACGAACGCAAAACGCTCACCAAATGGCCATTAGAGGGACATCAAATCGAATTTCATTAAATTTTCAACTCCATCGACCAAATGGCCCGGGGGTAACGGTCATCCGAGCTCTGGACAGTGTCACTTTGTGGCATTTTGTTGGCTGCACTGCCTCTGCTCGTCGCTTTTCGCTGCCTGATTAATCTGTATACTCCATTTCGCAGAAATGTCAAAGGGGGCTGGAAAAAATCGTTGGCCAAACAAAAGCGCCAAAGAATCCCGAAAAAGATTAAATTTCATTTCATCTAGCTTCATATTAGCTAGTCTCCCTGGCGCAGGAAAATGAAATTAAAAATGGTACCCGCTGCCTTTGTACCAGGAAAATTTCCGAGAGCTTTCGGTGAAGAGTTTTTAATTAAGTCAAAGCCAGCATTAAAAAACTGCCAAAACGGAGAATACCTCACATACAAATTTCCTAGTCTTCACTTTGGGCAGAATTATGAATATTTAGAGCTAGGGTCCTTTGCTTATAATTGTCTTTTAAGAAGTGTGCGTTAATGAATTGATGAAACTCTTAAAGCTGAAAATTTGAGGTAAATTGAGGACTAGTCTATTTAAAAATAAAATAAGTCACGTTTCTATTTTTTTAGCGACTCTGGTAATTGATACTTTATTATTTCTCTTATTTGCCAGGGGCAAATTGCCACATTTTGTTGATATATTTTATTTAAGAGCTAATTCAATTTCGAATATAATTGACTTATAACAATAGAGCGTTAATGAATTGACAAGCTTATTTATAAATAAAATAAATCAGGCCAATGAAAGTTATTGTGCTTCCTTATTTTGCAGCTCTGGTAAAAGTCAATATCTTTAAATATACACTTTAAAATGTATCTTATTTGCCGCATGTTAATGATATATTTTACCAAGCGTGCGTCCCGTCACTCCCCAGAAAAACATGGCCTATTTTTAAGGGCAAATTCAATTACCTCCCACTGACTCCCTGAATTTTCTTGCCCTTTTCAGACAGATGGCCACGCCCACAGCACCGCCCACCGATGATAATTGAATAGGAGCATTAATTGCACTGTGGTTTGTTGGTTCTCGCACCACACCCACACCCACATACACATACTCACTCAGCACACCCAGTGATACACACACACAATCACACCCATCGAACGTAAGAGTCATGCAGATGGGGGATTCCCCTCGAAGGCCCCTGGGCCTTGAGCTCCTTGTGCTGCCCGTGCTCCTTGTGGTCCTGCTGCAATCAATTCTCGTCGAGAGCTACCTGATTATCGTGCACGAGGACACGCCCCCCGGCACCGTTATCTTCAACGCCTCCGTCTATAAGCTGGGCTCCGAGCGGCACTACAAGATCAATGCCCACAAGTCGGCCAACTTTGTGCATCATCTGGTCTCGGTGAGCCACAAAGATGGGCAGATTCAACTGAGGAAAGCCCTCAAGTGCGATGGCATCTACTACCCCAATCTGTTCACCTTCTATGTGGACTCCACCTCAAATCGACTGAGGAGCATCGATTACTACAGCCTGCCGGTGAGGATCTTTGTCTCAGGGCACAGTTGCAATGAGGATAGAAGGATTGAGCAGGAGCTGCACCACCATCACTACGAGGAGGAGGACAATACTGGTTATTCAAAGCGGCGG